>NW_026859731.1:95000-507500 GCF_026571515.1 Ruditapes philippinarum
CAGGCTGGTCTGGATCCATGCTGGTCGCAAACACACTATGTTGGTTTTGTCATGACACGGCTCAAATCTGTATCTTGTTGATCACTAGGCCACAAAGGGAACAGTTGTTGCCTTACTGTAGATGTTCCTCTCGTACATTAGCCAAGGTCAAACCATGGTAACTTCTTAAGACAATTACTATCACTTTAAATGGAAGAAAAGGGCTTTTGATGGCCAATAAAAAAAAAAAAAAAACATTTTCCCCTCAACACTGTTTTTGAATTCTGCCAAGGATATCAGATTTTTCCATATGATATGTTAATATTTGTGTAATGCTTTGAGTATATCTATGGCAAGTGATTGATACAGAGTTGTGTGCTGGGCAGTGCCGTGTGGGGGACGGGTAGAGGAGCATGTTGCTTGATTAGTTGCAAAAATTGCAAAAAAGATATAATAGAACCAATTAAGACATTGTTTATGACTGGTAAAGACCATCAACTTGGGCAGTTTTTATAAAAGATTAATTAAACATTCATTATTTTATTAGGTTCTTGATATTAGATCATCCTCTGCCAAATTATGTTCTACCACAGGGCAGCAGTAACATAAGGAAAATGGGGCCAATACAAAAAATGAAACATTTTGATTGGTTGAGAAAATGGGCTGAGTGTAAAAAGTTTGAAATGTCAGGTGTTTTTAACACATTTTTAAAAATTTATCATTTCTATAATTTCGTATTTGTAATTTTAAGTTTATTTGATACATAAATATTAATGTTAGTCCCTTATCTGTTAAACCAGAGGTGACTAGGTTTACCTTCTGTATGTCCGTCCGTCCACCAAACTGGATCCCTGGGTGATGCAAAAAGTACTGAAAATACTTTAATGAAGCTTGAAATATGGGTAAATGGCAGTCTGGAAATTATGAACATCTTCTTTTCTTCCTATGTTGAAAAATTTGGCTGCTATGGCAACAAATAGACTTAAAATATGGCAAATATAACAAAATTTGGTATTACTCAAAAGTACTGAAAACATTTATATGACACTTAAAATATGAAAAAATGGCATCATGACCTTACGGAGATTTTGCATGTCAAGGTTCACAACTCTAGCACCAAATTTATTTGATTTATCCCCCTTGAACTTACGATTTTCATGAGAAAAAACCCCAAAAACGTTCTTTATCAACTTCTTTATTTCGAAGCATATCTACTTTAAACTTTAAATATATGAGCCACGCCACGACAAAACCAACATAATGGGTTTGCGACCAGCATGGATCCAGACCAGCCTGCGGTTCCGGGCAGTCTGATCTGTATCCATGCTGTTCGCTTACAAACCCTATTATAAGTAGTGAAACTGATAGCGAACAGCATGGATCCTGATCAGACTGCGCGGATGCACAGGCTGGTCTGGATCCATTGCTGGTTGCAAACCCACTATGTTGGTTTTGTCATGACGTGACTCGTATGTTTCTTATCATCACCCACTTCATATGTGGCATTAGGTCCATTATTCTAGTACCTTTATGATGTCAGAATTATCATCCTTAAATTTTCATTTTGAACTTATTTAAAAATTGTTTTTTTTTGTTTTTTTTAATTTTCTTCTTTGTTACTATTAATGGTATATTGTATTTTCCATTGCAATGTCATGTTGTATTTTGGCGCAGAGAACTATGTTACAAGAATTAAACTTTAATATTATATATTTGAAAATTGTTATATTTTTCACTTTTCTTTGATTCTATGAATGGTTTCTACTTTCTTCTTGATAATTGTTGTTTGTCACCACTTGCATCATGTATGACTATGTTTATAAGTCTAGCATCTTTATTTCTATAGTTGAGCCACGTCACGACAAAACCAACATAATGTGTTTGCGACCCACATGGATCCAGATCAGCCTGCACAGATCAGCCTGCACATCCGCGCAGTCTGATCAGGATCCATGCTGTTCGCTTACAAACCCTATAACAAGTAGAGAAACTGATAGCAAACAGCATGGATCCTGATCAGACTGCGCGGATGCGCAGGCTGGTCTGGATCCATGCTGGTCTCAAACGCACTGTTGATTTTGTCATGGCGCAGCTCAGTTATCTCCTCTTTGGTGTAAGAATTTTGTTTTTTTTATTCTGGTTACAACCAGGGATATCAAAAATTTGCCTTAAGTCTATTTGTCTGTCTGCCTGGCCATCCCAAAAAACCATATCTTTGATTATAATTAAAGAACTTGTAACTTTTCAAACAAATTTAATTAAATTAATAGAGAAATTTTGACAAATGAGCACATAGGCATTGACCCTTCAAATGTTGCTGGGGTGCTAAACAGTAGAGGAGTCTAAATGTATTGCTTGCAATAATATGATAATTGCTCGTTATTTTTTATATTTATTTCTGTGTTTCTGAGAAATGTTTCATCAGAATTATAAAAAATATTGAGTGGGCATGTAATAAGATTATAATATCACATTCTTAACAAAAAAATGAAACATTTTGTTGATAATTAATCATTCAAAATCAACCAATTAATCATTTTGACCAAAATCAAAAACTGCACAGTTCTAAGCAAAACAGCTGATATTGAATACACATATTTCCAGAATTTGAATTATGTGTATTATATTTTGTTCTTTCAAATGATGTTATGCTGCAGAAAAAATAGTTTTGATGAATAGGACATTAAGTATATATGACCGCGTCACAACAAAACCAACATAGTGCGTTTGCGACCAGCATGGATCCAGACCAGCCTGCGCATCCGCGCAGTCTGATCAGGATCCATGCTGTTTGCTATCACTTTCTCTACTTGTAATAAATTTGGTAAGCAAACAGCATGGATCCTGATCAGACTGCGCGGATGCGCAGGCTGGTCTGGATCCATGCTGGTCGCAAACGCACTATATGTTGGTTTTGTCGTGACGCGGCTCATATTAATTGTAAGTAAATTACAACCTCTGTACAGCAACCACCAATTGGGAGACAATTTGGTTAATGCCAAAAGATTTGTTAGAGGTATGATTTACTGTAAAGTTTAACTTTTATAAAGAAATGATACAGGGCTGCGTTTCATGGAGAGTCTTAACGGTCCTAAGATAAAAATTGAGACAATTTTGCGTTTCAAAGAAAGTCTTAAAAAGGGTCCTAACTTATTACTCCTATATTTATGACCAAAAACAGTCTTAAGTCTAGGAGTGTTTTAAAGGTATCTTAGATTGCCGCTAGTCAAAACCACTCCAAAATCAAACCTGGCAGCGTTCATGGTAGCGTTTCAAAGATGGACCTAGGCCCCTGCGCCGGGGAACAGGTCACAGTCGCTGGACGTCTATACTGACGATGAGTTGATAAGTCAATACTGTACAAATTTCCAAGGGAATCAATCATGCAAATCACCGATTAAGTGAAAGGGGATATTGAGAATTATTTAATTTAACCTATGAAATATGGTGCTATATCAGTCAAATATATTTCATATTTTTTAAAAATAAATTTGAAATATAAATATGAAAGTGGGCGGAGTCAATTAACTCATATTTATTTCAAGGGACTTCTTTTGCCATTTTGTTTTATAAAAAACAATTTTTTGTTGAATTTTGTTTTGAAAACTATCTAGAATGAACTAAGAAAATAAATCGGAACACCAATATCTTTAATTCAGTCATTACGGCTGTACAGATATTTATAGAGTTGTTTACATGACCACGGTGATAGGGCGTTTACCACAACTTTTCCGCGCAACGTCAAAATATTATACTTCTGACCGAGACACCGTATCTTTCTAGACAAAATATTAATGGCGGTATCACAGGCGCTAGTCACATAATCAAATATTTTACATAATCGGTCTATATATGTATATAAAGATATCTTTATATACATATATAGACCGATTATGTAAAATATTTGATTTGATTATGTGACTAGCGCCTGTGGGCGGGATAACCAAATTGCAGGTAATGCTTACAAAATATCTTACTGCTGGACATTGCAAAATTATTCCAATTGTTTAAGTACTCAATTATATATAAATGTATGCAATCAATATCAGTTATCAGTCAATATTATTGCTGTTGTTGTTGTTATTGTCGTCGTCGTCGCATTAAGTTTTAGTCACGACTTTTTTTACATAAAATGTCTTCAAATTTTAATCATGACATATCACTGGTTTTTATATCAGTTAACTACTTATTGACGACATAATCGGGTTGTTATCTTATTATAATATACAAACAATGACACACAAACGCTTGATAACCCCGGACGCTGGGTAGTTATCACAATGTACAATAAATTAAAGTATTAGGCTAATATTTAAAACGACATCCATACAACTAGCACACAGGGTACATGTTTTTGTGAGTGAGATCCTGTCATAAAAATGTTCGTCGTTTATGGTGTCACTTTTATGTTTTCTGCCATTGTTGTATGTTTAACACGGACTACTTTTTCTCAGACCATAGATGGGTGCCCGATGTACGGATGCCGTCCTAGTGGGACATTTTCTTTCGCACTGAATGCACCACGTGATAATGTAACAATAGATTGGATCAATGACTATTTCCTAGGACCTATACCGGAAGCATTAGGTTGTGTGGGCAACTCAGTGACACTAGTTTGCCAGTCAAATGGACCAGGTCCCGGAGATACGTAAGTATTTAAATTCTATTCTTTTTTTGCCATCTGGCCTAAAGCGAGGTTATACAATGTTAAAGGCGTATATGTACGACGATTTGTTATTATTTAAATTGAAGTATCACTTTCGAGAACGCAAACTCATCCAGAATGCCATTTAGGGAAAAAGATTTCATGAAATGGCACCTAAATTATCACTTCCAAAAGATACGGAAACATGCAATAACTCCGCTTCTATTTCTATTTATTGTATATTCAACTTATAGAACAATCATAATGAAAAACCAACATACGACTTGAATTATCACAACTATTTTTTTACATGGAAAAGGTTTAGACTGGCTACACTTCCCTCCACTTAAATTTCCGAAGAGTACTTTTCCCATGACATTCTCTAATTTTTGAAATAAAATGTTTCCTGTCAAACTTTGTAAACAGTTCTGAGTTTCCTTAAGGTTTTGATCTTCCAGCCGCTGTATTACTGGGGAAATAGGTTACTAAGTATTAAGTATTATACGAAGAAGAAAGTTCTTGGTATAACTTTTAAGAAAATAAAAGTTCAAAACTGCCATTGTACTCACTTTCCCGGTCATGGGCATACAATAAAAATAATGTCACCTGTTTTTGTTGTTGTTGTTGTTTTGTGTGTGTTTTTTTTTTAATTTTAGTTTTAAGTACAAAATGTATATCTTATATGTATCAACATCTTACAGTGGATTAATGGCTCTGGACGCAGCAACCGGAAGTGTTAGATGGCGCGATTTCGTGTTGCGTTTCCCAACACTTCCTGTTTTAGACGAGGCAGGAAACTTGTGGGGAACTGACGGTTCTAGTTTGATGCATTATGACGTCAATGGCAAACCTTTAGCGCAGATAAATCTGGAGCCTCGTATGAGACCACTGTTTGGGTAACCTTTTTGTGATTTTTTGTTTGTTTTGTTATTTTGTTGTTTGTTTTGTTGTTTGTTTTGTCTTTAACTTATTTAGTAGCTAACTTTAAATCAATTTCTGTCACCCTTTACGAGCAAATTTCACTGAATAATATGAAAAAGGCAAAGCCTCAAAGCGAGCTCGATGTACTTTTTACGTGAAATAGTATGAAATAATCGCTCATTTTTATTTCAAATGCAGTGACGAGTGCGTGTGACGTCACACGTACTGTGTTAAATATGGCTCCGCCCCTGTCGTGAAATGAATAACGAGTTTTGAAAACGTTTATAAAACTATGTTTATTTTATTTCACTCTATAATTTTTCAAGCGAAATAAAGATTATTTAAAGTGAAATAAATGTAAAACTTAAAACGTTTGCGACATTAAAATAGCGTACTTGATTTGTTTGTTTTGCACGCGTTGTTTGGCGCTACATTGTGACGTCACGTAAACAATACTTTAAACGTCTGTACAGCGTTAACAACTGAATAAAAGATATTGGTGTTCGAATTCATTTTCTTAGTTAGACCATTTTCTTTCATTCTAGATAGTTTTCGCAACAAAAGTCGACAAAAAAATTGTTTTTATTTATCAGATTTCAAACAAAATGGCGCCTTCGATTTTCATTTTTTATACACAGCTTCCGTTATTCTGGTTCCCTGTCCAATTATGGTTCCCATAGACGTGCGCGGGTGACCAGTCTACATGCACATCCGTTTTCAGCCTAATCTGGTTCCCTGTCCTATTAGCGAGCTCGACGAGCTGGCCCGAAGGGCCTGCTCGCAAAGCGAGCTTTACGGTAACGCGAGTACCTGCTAAGTGATGGTTTTGAAAACTTTCGTCCAAAGTACCGAATTGGACACATCGCAACCTTTCGAATTTAAAGATAACGATAAAAACTGAGGAATTCTGACTGAAAACGGATGTGTAGACTGGTCACCCGCGTACGCCTATGGGAACCATAATTGGACAGGGAACCAGAATAACGGAAGCTGTGTATAAAAAATGAAAATCGAAGGCGCCTTTTTTGTTTGAAATCTGATAAAATAAAAACAATTTTTTGTCGAATTTTGTGGTGAAAACTATCTAGAATGAAAGAAAATGGTCTAACTAAGAAAATGAATCCGAACACCAATATCTTTTATTCAGTCGTTAACGCTGTACAGACGTTTAAAGTATTGTTTACGTGACGTCACAATGTAGCGCCAAACAGCACGTGCAAAACAAACAAATCAAGTACGCTATTTTAATGTCGCAAACGTTTTAAGTTTTACATTTATTTCACTTTAAATAATCTTTATTTCGCTTGAAAAATTATAGAGTGAAATAAAATAAACAAAGTTTCATCAACGTTTTCAAAACTCGTTATCCATTTCACGACAGGGGCGGAGCCATATTTAACACAGTACGTGTGACGTCACACGCACTCGTCACTGCATTTGAAATAAAAATGAGCGATTATTTCATACTATTTCACGTAAAAAGTACATCGAGCTCGCTTTGAGGCTTTGCCTTTTTCATATTATGGTTCCCATCCAAGATGGCTGCCAATAATGGGATCAGGAAACCCCCAAGCGTATTGGACAGATTTCTGTCCAATGGACTGCGTCGTATATAAATTATTCCAAACAACCAGATAATGAACGCAAATTAAAACCAGTCGAGCACCTGTTAGCCTTATCCAATCAGATAATGTCCTATATTAAAATAGCCAATGAAACCGCTTTTGGGTTTCCACGGTAAAAATAGAACGCCACAACAACAACAATAATGAAACAAGTTTTTCCCTCGATTCAGTGAAAAATGTTTTAATTTCTTTGACTAAAGTAATTCTTTATGTCATAATTATGATACACAAATTGTAAAAAATGGTTAACTTGCCATACATAGCACTGTCAGTGACGGAATATAACCAAACATGAAGGAATGTATACACAATGTCACATTTCATAGATATGTATCGATACATTTGTACAATGTACCCGGTAGGCTTGTAGCTGTTTTATATAACAAACATAAAACAGTAGCTTCAATGTTTTATACCTCATTAGAGATGGTTAATTCCACCACGGCACACCCCTCCTCTACAAAACATTTTCACCATTGGCTGGTAAAATAGCCTCTATTTCCCAATTTCAAAAGAAAGAATCCAAATTATGGCAAATACATGTAGCAACCAAAAAAAACAAAACTGTTTCAACACCTGAGAAAAATTGAACTGTTTTGACTTGATTCTTAAAATAAGTGACAGATTATATGATCATACACATATTTAAAATCTGAAAAGGCATGAAAAGTAAAAAAAAAAAGTTTAAAAATCATTTAGATATAAAAAAGCATAGGTTTAATAACTTGTAGAATTTCAATGGCAAGGAATCCATGAAAAAAGTTTGGAAGAATGTAAAAAGGCATTATTTCTCAGGAATCTTGATTTGACTTACAAATGTATTTAATATGAAATTAGGCAAAGTCTATGGACAGGGAAGTCAGTTAAAAAATTGGTTCATTTTTCCATTCAGTATTTCATGCACCACTTTCGTTTTCACTCGGAACACTGGATATTATTATTGATCCAAAAAGTTGCGATTGTTTCATTATCGGAATACCCAGCCTATTATCATTGAGTAACATTTAATATAGTGGCACCCTATTAAAACTGACACTGAAAATTTCATTGATATAGAATTCTATATATTTTTAATACATGTATATTATTAGGCCTATATTCTGTAGACCATCTATTCCCTATTACTCACTCCACATTCTTAATCTATATTTTAAGCTCTTTAACATTATGAACATGTACTAAAACAATATATTTTAAATGAATAAATATTCCAAATACGGTAGTACACAAAGCCATTCTATCAAAATTTTACTAGCAATTATTTCTGAAGTTTATTAAAACATTGGTCTTAAGGTAAACAGAAAATTTAACATTTATCTATGTTTATCCTTTTACAGATTTGATTTTATAATATAGCCAATATCCTTGCTCCTACTGAGATTTGAACTCAGAACTCCTCTTAGTTTGCATGAGTTATCAATAAACCAGAGGTGTTTTACCAATTAAACTATAGGAGTCATAGTATCAGCCACAATGTTTATAGAAAACTATTAATATGTTTACAAATTTACAGAAACAATATTAACATGATAAAATGGATACAATTAAAGTATTTTTGGCTGGTATTTGTTTACTACCTTACTTATGTGCAGTGATTATTTTCCTAATTTTTACAGCCAAAAAAGACTTTTTCCTAAAAATGCTATTTTTCAACTGAAATGCCCTGATAATATAATTAAATGTGTAGGTGAATTTCATTCATAGTTGTTGGAATTTGATTTCATATTTTTTCCCTTTTTCTGATTTATCTTGAAAATTGTGGAAAAAAAAATGGAAAAAAAAATGATGTGGTATCAACAAATTGACATTGACATTTTGACATTCATAATCATTAAATGAGAATTTAAATGTTGGAAAAATAGTGAAGATTATGTTAACAGTCTATATGACCACATTTTGGTTGCTTTTCATTATCCTAACATGATGAATACAGTGAATACAATAAATACTGCCTTTCAATACATCTGAAATTGTAAGAAATGTTTACATCAAGTTTACAATAAATTTTAAGTAAATTTCAACAATATGTTTCATGTGCACATAAATATCCTAAATTATTGATGATTGAATGGAATTATATTATCAGTCATAGCTAGTTGCTCACAAGGCTTCAAGCAAGCTGGTGGATTCCGGAAAAAAATGCAGTTGGCAATAACTGCTTTAAATACATGCAATAGTTTGTAGGTCAATCTTCTACTTGACATTTTTATGATTCGCAACAATAAAAATTCATCACATAACAAATCGCCATGTGTTTAAATACCTTTTTTTCACTTTCATAATGGGGCATTTTCAAACAGTTGCTGAAATCTTATTAATTATTTTCAATTTTAAATTTCGCTTCTTGAGTAAATTTTACTCAATTTTTGCTTTAATCGTACAATGGTGCATCATTATTTAACTCTGGCAAATTGTTATTGTGGCATATTGTTAATAATAGCTTGTGGGGAAGTACCTTATCACCAGTAATTCAATATCAAATCAAAATTTTGAATGTCATATCAACAAAATCAAAAACTTGTTCCTCCCTTTTGTTCTTTATTTTGGCTGAAGCTTGAATCATTAAATTCATTTAATTTTTTGAAAGGTCAGTGAGAAATAAAAAATTATGAGGAGCAGTGGCCTGGTGTTTGTTAAGATGTCTACCTTTCAACATATGGATCATGGATTCAAGCACTAATCAACCGCCTCTGTGGTCGATGGGTTAGAGTCGATAACTTCTAATCCAGATACCTCTCTGGCGTTGGTTCGATCCCCAGGAGATGCTTAGGTAGTTTAGCACGGAGGAAGGTCGTCTTGTACTGGTGTATCTCTCCAGGAACGATGGTTAGGAAACTACCCGCCTATATGACTGAAATACTGTTGGGGAAAATGCGTAAAATAAAACAACAAACAAACAAAATCAAGCACTAATCAGGTCACAAGCATGTTCACAAATACTGGTTCAGGTTGGTTCAAAGAAGTAGACTCTTCTTGCCTATAAGTATTGTATATGTATATCATTTTCATGATGACTGACAACCATAGGAAATTACATTTAAATTTTATAAGGGGGAGAACAAAATGTAAAATGAAATTTCCTCAAGGAAACTGTCCCTGGAGTTGTGTACTAGATATGGATGAAAAAAATTAGATAAAGTTTCCTTTTAAAAGGAAAGGCTTGCACAGTTGTGCCTTCATCCCAACATATTTAGTTGTTTTTATTTTTTGTAAAAAAGAATATTTTTGTCAAAACGATTTGAAATCTATTCTCTATTGTATAAAACTAATAAAGAAAATAATCAATCGTAACAATACTAACGTGGAGCTCTATCTATCATACTGAAAGGAAACAAGTGTGCACATTTCATTTCCACTTTTTTCGCAGAGAAATCATTCGTTTTGGTAGTATATAGCAGCTTTATAGACAAGTAAATGCGCTAAAATACTTCGTTACGTGGTACCAATTAATAAGCATGTTCACAGATACGATGCGCTATCTATAAATCATCACGTGGTAAGGTTAATGATATGCATGGGCTATTTTTAGATTACCTCACCAAGTTCAGTAGATCTAAATATAACTCGATCATGCACTAATATTCTGTGTGATTTGGACCACCCTTTGAAGACGGAATACTACTACAGTCAACATCCTCTATTGTATAAAACTAATACAGACAAAAAACAATTATAAAAGAAACTAACTTTTGCGTCTTGAAAAAGAATTGAAACGGAACAATTTCGTTTATAATTTATTACGGTTTAAATCAATAAATCATCCTATTTATATAAACAAACTGGGATTACCGAAGTAACTAAAAATAGCTTAGATTTCCGTAATATTACTTCGTCTGATTCCGCAGTATGACGGAATCGCCCGAATTGTCACGATTGCAATCGGAACTACATCGGCTATTATCATTAATCCGAAGAGTGACGGAAAAGGCCGAAAAGTTGCGATTGGCACGATTTCAGCTGGTTTCCCGTTCAATCATGCACTTACAAATGTAAGCAGAAAACCACCTAACCGGAACAAGTTTTCCAAATGAAATGGCTTGCAGCCACACATTAATTAAAACATTGATTTCTTGATGTTTTATAAATTTAAACCATTTTGAAAATAAGCCACAACCATTTTGAAATATAATCTTATTTCATATAATCTTTGAATTATATGGGTCGAATCGGTAATGGGACGGATCTTAATCAATGGCTTTGATAACATTGAATTATTCCAAACAGAGGCTAAAACAAACAGTCCTCTAATGTATTCATTATTATTATGCCTTTACTTATTTAACATATTACGGTTTTGAACATAAATTTCGCAAATATAACCTCTCGAAAAAGTAAAAATAACAGAAATATTACCAAATTTCTGTATGCTCTTCAGCCACCGGCAGCCATATTTGTTTACATATATCGATTAACCAATGAAATAACTGCATTCGCTGGAGGTTTCCTGTCGTACTTTTTAGAAGTTCGCAGGGGACCAGTCTATTTTCAGCCAGAATTAATCAGTTTTTATCGTTATCTTTAAATTCGAAAGGTTGCGATGTGTCCAATTCGGTACTTTGGACGAAAGTTTTCAAAACCATCACTTAGCAGGTACTCGCGTTACCGTAAAGCTCGCTTTGCGAGCAGGCCCTTCGGGCCAGCTCGTCGAGCTCGCTATTAAGGAAGTTAACATTTTATCCCACTAAACTATATATTTATCGTTCTCATTAAGTTGCACAATTCTGTTTTTAGTAACGCATGGATTTTGTAACTGACTTTGTTCTCAACCATAGTAGCTAGCGAGCAGATAATGTGAAAAAAATCTTATCAATACTAATGTTTTATTTGTTTATCATAGGATAGAAAATTTAAAATAAACAAAAAGTGTGAAACTATGTTAACTTCATTTTCTATACTTGCAGAGTACAGTATATTGATCCGGACCTTCTTTTATTTGTATCAGAAACAGGTCAGATTTCAACACGAGATTCTGGTATGTATCTCTAACAAACAATGCTTATATACTAGTACAAGAAGGAACTTTTTTGGACATCATTTCCGTCATGCTAACCGGTATTAGGTGAGATGTGCCAAATGTGCTCGAACAACATTGCAGTATTTCCATAATTTGATAGCAACACGGGGTGCATTTTTACCATACAATTAAAAGTTGCAACTCCCGAATCAGCCATTCTGAAGATATTATCTGTATTACAAAACTACCTTTATAAATGTAATTTCAGCGTTTATCTAATTTATACATTTGTCAATACTATCTATTTTCATCTACAGACGGAACTCCAATGGCAGACCTGTATCTTACCGGTAATGTTGAGAGATTTAACGGAACCTTTATCCCAACAGCCCCCGCCGTAGTCAATGGTAATCGATTCTATGTTCTTACAGAATTCAAACCCGATGATGGCGTACAGGTAAAAAAATGTGAAACGCACGGTTGAATGTTATATTAAAATATAATTAAAGCACTCATTTTAGAATTATTCTTTCCGTAACTTTCCATGACAGTTTCGTTTGGGAAGTTTTCAGATTTTATTTGTACATGTACCTTTGAACTCATAGCTATTCGATTACTTCATTCATCAGAAAGTAACAGCTAAAAAAAGTTCACATCCGTTTCTTTTCCAAACTACTTGAGAACAAAATATGTATAAATACGCGCTCAGGAGTTCTTTTTTGTTGTTTTTGAATAAATTTGCTTTGATTTCATTTACAGGCAGGTAATTTAGGTCTTCAGCGTCTCTATGCTATTGATGCTTTCGAAAGAATGGCAGACAGACTAGTCATTGCATGGTATGCAAATTTTGAAAGGGAGGAAACTCAACAAAGCTTAAAATTTAGACCAAGGTCATTCAAAAAACGGCACACGAAGAAAATCAAACAAAGAGCTACAGAGCAGCGGCCATCTTTGCTTTGGGATAGCTTCCAGAAGACTGTTTACATATCACTTCCGCCACCGATGCTAGGTACCAGTGGAGGGGAGAACGGGATTGAATCGATGATCGGGATCAGGGACTTCGGAAATTACAGTGGCCAAGTATTTAAAGTTGCTAGGAGCGCGACAAACATGGTCCTTTACGAACGAAACAGTGCCTCTGGACAACCACCATCTAACGCTGGTGCCCAGCTTTGGATTTCACTTCCGGATAGCAAGATTGTAGCTATTGAGCCTAACGGAAATGTTTCAAAAGTGATAGACGTAAACAAAATTATCAAAACAAACTATACAATCACATCAAAGATAACGTCTGCGCGTGCGCGAGAAGCTGACGAGGATTTTCTCATATTTGGCATTAAAGTGACTCAACCTACAGAAGAATTCCGGAAGTTAGTAGAATCGTTCGGCGTTGATACGTCAGCCGCAACGCCGACATGTTACGTCATTGGTGTCGATACACCGGAAAATATTGAAGGTGGTTATTCAATGGTTTGGATGGTGCCAACTCCAGACGACGCTGAAGTAAATGGCCAACTTATTGGAATCAAGGGCGATAACTCTGGAAGAAAAGATCAAATAATAGCATTCGCACAGGTCGAGGGAAAGTTTGGGAAATTATTTTCCATAGTGTAACAATTTTTGGTTTTTCTTTCACTTTGAACCAGTTATTCATGTTTGCTTTATCGAAACAATATGTAGAAACCTTAGCTGTATACATTGAACATGTATTAAAAAGCATTGTTTAAAAATAAAAAATCACAACAGTTTCTTTGACTGTTTGACCACTTTTAATTATAACCGGTTTTTTCAAGATGTGATTTTCTCATACTTTATATTAATCTACCAGTAGCTCAACAAAAACAAAGACTTATTGATAAGTTTTCAACGTGCAAAATGAATCAAAACATCTTTTCATAAGAAAGATGCTTTAAATATTATAGATGCATTGTACTTACAAGTTGTTTTATAGCTTATTGCATACTTACTTCGTAAAATAATAATTAACAGAATGCATGGAGTAAACAACACCCTCCCCTCCCAAAACACACACACAAAAAGCATTCAGAAACATAAGTACTAGTAAAGTTTGTTTTACCACATTATTCATCCAACCTGCACCGTTGTATGTACCAGTTTTTTGTGGTGTGTATCTTTTACAAGGGCAACACGTAAAACTTAATCCGCACTGCTGCGGGTCCGAATTTTACCCGAGAGATTATATTTGAGCCGCGTCGCGACAAAACCAACATAGTGCGTTTGTGACCAGCATGGATCCAGACCAGCCGTCGCATTCGCGCAGTCTAATCAGGATCCATGTTGTTCGCTATCAGTTTCTCTACTTGAAATAGAGTTGGTAAGCGAACAGCATGGATCCTGTTCAGATTGTGCGGATGCGCAGGCTGGTTTGGATCCATGCTGGTCGCAAACGCACTATGTTGGTTTTGTCATGACACGGCTCATTTGTTTTTTATAGTCAATGAAGTCAGCCGAGATTTCCGACTGATTTATTTATCTGTCTTAAAAACAGTGGCATTGTGACTCTTAACTCGATCAAATTTCGCATTTAAACTTTCCATTGCCATGGTAAATCAAGTTTAGTCAAAATACATAAGTAACTTTATTGGGTAATTTATATCTTTATATTTAATACATGTATTTATCTATAAGATAATAAGATTTATGTGCTAGCATAGATAAAGAGCAAGGTGCTTGCAGCTCCTGTCCCGCCCACTAACTGCTGGGGACGTTTGTCTCGTACATAATTAGCGGCTTCTGTTTGATGTGTGGAATCTAAAGGCGCCATTGCTGCTAGACAAAATGCTGCCCAACCCTGTGTAAAATAAATAGTTGTTAAATGTAGTTATAAAGATTTATAAGGACCAAAATAAATCGTTGTGAAAGTTTTGCCAACAGTCTTCATATAAAACTATATTTTTCAATTGTTTTCTTCGGTCAAAATTAACCTCAAATTCTTAAAGTTGTCGCAGCCGTGAATATTGAAAATTTAAACAACGCATTTGTCTTAAAACATCAACTTTACAAACTTTAAGTGTGTGATTAAGTAAACACTAACATTGGCAAGAAAGTGGAAATTTTATGATGTCGCAACAAAAATATTTAAACCTTAGAGCAAGCCTTAATATAAGCTTATTTATAGATGCTGATAATGTTCCCATATCTTACAGTAGAAAGTGTTCTAGATCTCTCGTTATGGTCTGCAATGCTATATGAACTTTCTTGCTCCGGGTGTACAGCAGATGTGCACGAATGTTTGATTGAACTAGCCCATTCCTGAAAATATATGTATAAATTCGCCATTAAAGCAATTTTATTACATATACATTGAATGTAACTAAATTATCTGAATTGTTTAGGTCAAACACCAGTTAACACAATGGAACTGACCGATTGATTTTTGTCCAATTTGATCGCATGCTGCATCTTGAAGTGTTCATATCAAACAAGGGCTTTAATTACGGCTTTATCGCGACACGATATTTAGCTAAACTAATTGTAATTAAACCCATGGTAACAAATAGGCCTCTATAACATAAAAATGATAGCAAATGCTCAACAAAAATCACAGAAAAACATGATCAATAAATATCATTTAAAGAACGAATTTTCACCGTTTGAAAGTAAGTAACTTTTTTCAGATTTCTGATTACAATTTCGCATAACAAACAAGGAAACACGAGCTAATTTTCAATAGACAGCTGCTTTCTAATGATATATAGATTTTCTGAGAAAGCATCAAAGTAAAAGAGTAACATACAAGGAGTAGTAAAGATCTATTATTGGTCATACAGCAAATGCTTATAAATAAGCAGTTGTACTTCATTATTTTCAATGTTTGTCCGATTTAATAAGACGGTTATTTAATAAAATGTGTATACCTTATCTACCCAGTATTTTGATACAGATGTTATTGGAATAATCTGTATTCCTACCAAACATGCATGTCTCATGGGGAACCTATTCGGGTCACAAGGCCAATCAAGTGTGTAAACGTAAAAACTGTCCTCGGCGATTTGACCGCAAACACCGGTATCTTGAATAATTGGCGGGAAATGATCTCGGTTGTGTTGACGCACTTGCCAATATTCTCGCACAGAAAGTAGTTCCATTGCAAGCATAACTTGTCCGGCATGTTGAAGACTTTTGTCGTTGAATGCTTCTCCCAGAGCAGCAACACCATGGTAACAGTTCAACGACTACAATAATTAAAATGAAAACTTTTGCACAACCTTTAGATGCAATGTATAAATGTTTTAGGAAAAACAACAAAAATAAAAAAAAGAAGTGTAAAATTGTTTCAAGACAAAACAACAAGAAGGCAAAATAAAGGTTTTACATTTAATCCGACCAACTAAAGGCGATGTACACAAAAGATCACAATGTATGCATTGCATTGCTACTAAAGAAACGTTGATTGTCTCAAAAGTATAATATTGTAGCTTTAAAATATGGCGGATACTATTACACCGCATATAATTTGTGCGCATAGAGTAAATTTTGACATATCACGTGATGGTCTACTGAGTCAAGGTAACTGTTACCAGTCAAATGTTATCTTTTGAAACAAAGTTACTGTACTGACTACTTTTTATTAAAATTGTACCCTTTTCACATCATTGTGCTACTAAATAGATAGAGAACTGATATTACAAAAACAGAAAAAACACTTGTTCACTATGACCTTTAAGTTTGCCGCTTTGCCTACGGAAAACAGCAAAATTGTTTTCATGACCTCTTTAAATACACGAGCGTGATTATTTTATTGAAAAATGAACCTCGGACGCCGACTCTTCTTGTCTAGTTCCCGGTACAAGCCCCGATGCCCACGAGAATCCCGTGTATATATCCTTATGTCGGGCAACGGGGAAATATGGGTCGTTTGGTGAAGGATTACTGACATCTCGTGCCAGAAGATATAGTTTGTGTTTGTTTGCTGTGAATAAAAAATGATGATTCTTTTTTACTGTAGGTACACTTATTCTCATTGCTGTTCATATTTATATATAGCGCAAAGGATATATTCACAAAAACAGACATATATGAGCAAACTATACTAATAGATAATTGTACAGAGCATGGTCAGACTACCTCATCTGATTCTTCTATATCATAATGTTAAAACGACAGAGAAGTTTGACAAAGGTCAGACTCCTTGAATACGTTATGCTGGCTCGTCTGGTGCTAAAATAGTGACATATTTATCTTCTTATATTTCCAGTAATGCGAAAAATGCCATTAAAGGGACAGTTAACATAGCATTGATCAATTGGTCGGGTGTTTTGGCTGACCTTGCGCTAAAGAGGTTGCATTACAAGAAAAGCCATAAATGTGGCAGTAATAAAACAATGACTAGACTGTTTGAATTTTTGCTTTAGCTGACCTGGTGCTAAACTGATAGTATTTAGAATCTATTTTACTACTATTTTACTACTAGTACTGATAAAAATACTATAAAAAATATCAGTCATACTAACATTGGCCCCATTGGGGATAATGTTTCACATAATAAGCTGCAGCATATATGAAATATCCCAGATGGAAGTGATGGTCATTGTAGTACGGGAATCCATAATCTACTCCGAAATTTAAATCTCCGTTAGTCGCTCGGAGAAATAGTCCGCCCCAGACTGTATCGTATCTAAATTTCCACATGTCTGATAATGTATCTGTAAAGAATACAAAATACCCTGTTTAATATTAAACTCTAGGTCGTTCAGATAGTTTCAAATTACCCAGACCTATGACATTCGTTACTAATACAAGTCGGTATCTGAATCTGAACATGATAATGCCCACAAAGTAAAATATAATTCTACAGTGCACTTTAAGGTAAAATTTAGTATTGAATCGCTCAGTAATTTTCGTAGTTTCTGTGATAATTTAAGTATAACATCCAGCGATTTGAAACACGAACTTCAACCTCCTTCCTCAACACAACTGTGAGTTGACAGGACGCCATCGGCATTTAATATAAAGACTTAGTTACTCCATAGAACAATTTAGAAACACATTAAAATATAAAACAAATCTACAAGCAATAAATAATTAAACAACAATAAAACTAAACATAGCGAGATATGTAATAATAAAGTTAGAAAACGTTAAAATATGGACAATTACGAAACTGATTCTGACCTTGTACTCGTAACCATTTTTCTAAGCAATTTTTGATAGAAGTGTCCAGCTTTGTAAAATGATTGGTGTTAAATTCCCTTGATATACTAGCCAGTCTGGCCACCATCCCTATAGCTTTACCAACATTATAACTGTCCGAGTGTGAGCAAATAGCATCCAAATAAGTGTTCGATGCATCCCGGTCTATCGCGGCAACTATATCCTGAAAGTATTATGGGATATTTTACTAAACTCTTAAATTCACATTGATGTTTGTCATACCTATAATATTTAAAGCTCTCAGTAATCAGTACTTACAATGTGTGCTTGTATCTTGATAAAACTCATACAAATGTTTCAAAATTGTCGAAATCAGAGTTTGTTAGTTTCCAATAAAACGTATGGTTCTTGGGCAAAATTCGAGGCTATCAATACATGTTTGTTAGAGAATCTTTATTTTTGTTCTGTTATAATGTTCTGTCCATGTGCATTTGATAACAGAGGCCATTTTTTTGTTTAAACTTTCTCCAGATTCATTTGTTTGTTTTATGCTGATTTCAACGAAAGCTGGTTGGTCTGGAGATCTTAACGACTTTCATGGATGATAAACCAGTAATTACCAATTTCTTCTCAACTCAGTGTGGCAATACCACGTGACATTGACGTCATTTTCGGCATCATTTCCAAGACAAATGTTGCTCGATTCGGAAAAGAAAACAGCCGTAAATATTTTATTTCTGTACCAATTTCTTTGGGATATGCACCAGTCTACGGGGAAAAATATAAGCTTTCCATAGAATATTGGATCTTCGTCAGTATATAAGCCGTTTTATCAAACACTTTGCCTAACCTTGGAAGTTGCTTGTATTAGAGCGGGCTTCAGTTGCAAGCTATTTCGTTTTCTGGCGTTATCTGGTCTACGCCATAATTAAAAAGTAAGGTTTACATCAACCGGGAGTACGGAAGGCAAAACTCTACCTAAATATGTTCATATTTTTATTATGAATGACATAAATCTTACATTTTACTTCAATTGTCAAATCTGGCACCAGTTTCAAGTCGAAAAAAAGGACTACAGTTTAAAGCCGATTTTAGAATCCGTTGCAAATGCGAAGCAACATGCCTACCGTTCTCTTTCTACAATTTAGTTTTTCATTGTTGATCTTTCACAGAGAGATTATGAAAAAACTGATTGTTCCTTAAAGCAACAACACTTACTTGTATCGCAATAGTGCACGTCAAATCACGTAGATTTAGTCCTGTCGGAAAATAATGTTTGGTTTGACCCATATGTTTTCAGAAGCTGCGGCGAAAGACAAAAGTCTGAAAGGACCATTTGACTCAATGTCTATGATCACGTAGAAATTCCGCCTCGACCGAGGATTGAACCACCGACCTCTAGATTACAATTTCGATGTTGTCCGTATAAGTTGAAGCTGACGGTCAATAAGAATTTGAAAACAACACTATTTACATCCTTTAAATCTTATGAAGAAATCAACATTTTAAAACAACCTGATATATACCTGTTTTTGTTGAGATGTGAGACGGCTGACGGCCCCGGAGTCGGGGGCCATGGAGGCTCGAGGAAGGTCCATAGGTAGGTCAATACTTGAGCCCTCGTATGCTTTAAAACCAAACACTGTGTCTCGAACATTGTATGAATATCGATTGTCTAAGGTATATGCCTACAACATTGTATGAATATCGATTGTCAAGAGTATATGCCTACAACATTGTATGAATATCGATTGTCTAGAGTATATGCCTACAACATTGTATGAATATCGATTGTCTAGAGTATATGCCTACAACATTGTATGAATATCGATTGTCTAGAGTATATGCCTACAACATTGTATGAATATCGATTGTCTAGAGTATATGCCTACAACATTGTATGAATATCGATTGTCTAGAGTACATGTATATGCCTACAACATTGTATGAATATCGATTGTCTAAGGTATATGCCTACAACATTGTATGAATATCGATTGCCTAGAGTATATGCTTACAACAGATATTAAGTTTATTGAAGCCAAAAATAATTACAGATGAGGTCTTATTAAAGTTTAAGACAAAGGATGCTCTCTAACGAAAATATACGGCATTTAAATGTTATCGCGTCTATAAGCACACACCTGAATTGATTTGTCATGTCAAGAATAGACTTTAACCAGATTCTCTGATGCCAGATTGTTTTATCATGGAATTTGCATTAAAAGTCGGTTAACTTTTGCCGGACGAAAGTTCATCAGAACTTTGCATCGTTAAAAATTCGGAAGACAGTTTGTATAGGAAAAACAATTTAATGTAATGTTAATGCTAAATCTTTACAACAATTTATAGCTGCATATATAGTTGAAATAGCACAGATTAAAGGTGAAACAACTGTAACGAACTGAACATAACGTGGCTTTGCTTACGTGATGTGGCATCATAAGCATTAGGAGTGATGCAGTTGGTGACGTGGCGTGTAAGTTATTCGGGTGCCAATTAAACGTTACATGTGCTTTATTCGTCGATTCGCTAACACAAAATGAAGTTTTTGGTTTGTATGAATATATTCCGGCGTATTTATCGAACACGGAATCGTTCCCATGACCACCACGTGGTCCTGCGCCTAAAACACATAATTCAATAAAATAACGGCTTAAACGGTTTTGCCATTCATAAAAATACATATGAAGTCTAAAATGCAAGATGACTTTATATTTTGATTTGTTCATTTCCACTATTAAGACAGGACGATAAAGTTCCGGTATAGAAAAGAAGATGGCAAAATGTATAAGAAATATTTGAACTAAAGTTAATATTTAAACTAAACCAAGACATTTAGGAAATTAAAGTTTATGACCTAAGAGCAGAGGGCCAGTGATCAGATTTGTTTGTATAAAGCATGTATCTAGTCTCTTCTTTTGAAAATAACAACAACAAATTTTACAATAGTTTGATTCTACAACGTTTCAGAATCCAAGATGGAGTCCTATATGGCCACCGATTTTATGCAAAACGGATATATCTTACTATGGTATTAAAGGTTATGCCGTGCAAAGAAGAGTCTTTGTACTTGCTCTGTTTTTTTTTCTTAAATGACCCTCAACTCTTAGGCTATTATTTTTAGACTTGGAACAATCGAACGGCTTACAGTAATGTAATGGTTCATTTAATTTCAGAAATATCCTTCCAAAAGAATTTCTCCTAACTTACCGAGATAAGCTATCTGAACCAGTCCGTTATAATTCCCGCCAGCACGAGGAGAGAACGTGATTTTATTGTCAGACTGGTGAACATGTGGTGTTACTTCCTCACTAAAATACAAGACAAATTTTCTTGTCTGATGCGGCAAATCGTTGCCCTGTTCATTCATTTCTAAGATAAACTTTTTGTTTGCGGTAAGCGGCGTTCCACCCCCAGTTTGGTGAGTGACTTAAATAAAACATAAAACAGCAGTGTATAATAGGATAAAAGTAATCAGTGTCAGCTAACACGGTACTGGTAAAGTCTCTGACATGCATTATAAATAACTTACTTAAACCCTAAGCATACTAAATTTGCCCTTCTTTGAATTTGAAACAGTCCACCTGATATTTAAAGGTTAAGATAACAGAATTCAAATATTAAGGGAGTACCAAAAGAACTACCAACATAATAGAACCTGGTCAGACTGTACGGGTGTCTAACAATCCATGTACAGGTCGAGACTTTAGGCGAGATAACGATATTTTACGGACGATGAAACGAGATCCTTTCTGTAAAATTATCTTGTCGGCAGGTAGATTTGCAAATAACTTAAACTATAAGCTTATAAAATCCTAGTTAGGCGTTTATACCTCCTCATTAGCAGTCGCAAAGTCCTAACTTAAATTGATCATAACTAGGCTTTTTAATGTCCTAATAAAGAGTTTACAAAGTCCTTTTAAGGACTTTATATTTCCTAATTAGTTTTTTTACAAGTACAAATTAAGCTTTAAAAACTCCTATCTAGGAGTTTATTCTGTAACAGAAAAATGAGATTGACGCCAGGGCGCTCCCGTAAATATTGCATACAAATTATTGTTATAATTTTCCGCTGCAATTAAAATCAAGATTAAGGCCATTAGGTGATTCTTAACTCTTAATACTAATGTTGCTAGGGACAACCTTTGATTATGTAATAACTCGTTTGTATTTGCAAAAATATTCAAGAAAGTATGAGTAAAGATTACCATGTGGCTGAGGTGTTGTATGTGGCGCAGCTGTGTGGTGAACAGGCGGTTGTGTGTGCGGTGCTGAAGTTACAGGTGGTGGGTTCGTGTGGTGAACAGTGGGTATTGTTCCCCTGCCACCGTAGTTTACCGTGTGTCCCGACCCACAATAAAGCTCTAGTGGCCTCGAGACCCAGTGTGAATATGGCATGGTTTCATAACCTATGATATTGATGGCTAGCCTGAAAATATAACACAAGTCTTTTTCACAGGCTGGGGTAGCAGCACTTACCCTACTTTGGGAAAAATTGAAATGGTATTTTTGTAAAAGGGGGACAAAAAACTTTATGTCAATTCAATTTCTAAGGAAAATTTCATGATTTTAAAGAAGTTTTCTTTGGGAAAGCCCCATTAAACGGCCCCTGCTATAGAACAAAAAAAGTCCTGTTACACCTAAGATAATCATGACTCGCATGAAATTATAACCTATCATAGTAGGACATTTATGGATAGCCTGAAAATATAGGCTATAATATTCATGGCTTATTTGAAAATATAACAATTTGTTTACATGGCAAGCCAGAACAAATGTAGACTATGATATTCATAGCAAATCTTACCTTTCTTTTACTAACCTTTTAAAAATCGGTTTAATAATAATAAGAACAACGGCTCAATTTAAAGAAGATAACACATTAAGAAATATACAGCCTTCTACATAAAATCATATCAATGATCGAAGAAAATATAACATGTAAAAGAAATGACTCAATGGTAATCATATATAGTGTTAACAAATATCTTTACACACATACTAAACATTCAAACAGTTCATTTTTCAATAACTATCATTAAACATATGTAATTACTTTCTTCAGTGCATTCATTCCAATCTGCAATTATAAGTAGAGGGAGAGGAACTATATAAGTTTTCTTATATCTAATCCCTTTTGATATTATGTAATAATTATATACATATAAAATGTAAAATAAATAAATTATGTGAATTATTTAAATAAATATGTTTAAACTAATCTGCAATTAACAAAGTGAAAACTAGCAAAGAAGAATCAATTAACTATTTGAAACTGTATTCATATACTAAGATATATCAATTTACTTAATATGTGAGGACGGCAAATGTCTTCTGATAATCACAAGGTTTCCACTCCGCACACAATTTGATCCACAAGTTCTCATGGGTGGGGGGTTGCTCCAGTTGTTTGAAGCTTCCACTGCGTACTGAATCTGTTAAATGGATGAAAAAGAAAATGAGCCGTGTCATGACAAAACCAACATAATGTGTTTGTGACCAGCATGGATCCAGACCAGCCTGCGCATCCGCGAACAGCATGGATCCTGATCAGACTGCGCGGATGCGCAGGCTGGTCTGGATCCATGCTGGTCGCAAACCCATTATCTTGGTTTTGTCATGGCGCGGCTCAAATTCGTTGACAAAGAGCGAGCAATAATATAATTAAACATATTGATAGTCAATGATATTTTTTATAAGGTAGGGAATTACAACCAAGACCTCATTTAGCTCATCTTTCTTTGACCTACTTTCAACTACGACTTACAGCAGTTCTACTGAGACATAAAGTTGGCAGGATGGTGGAGGTAGTGTTGCAAGTAAGGTCTTATCATCTGGCACAAATAGCTGTGTATTTAACAACGCTTTTCCTAACATAATTTATTTGTGAGGGAAACAATGACATATCTTTTTTTTAATATCTTGCGCTAATATTTAAGTTCTGAGACAATGATCTGATATGTTCTTCCTTTACATTAACAAGTTGCTGAAAAGGAAAAATGAAATTCATTTTTAGAGCCGCAGAACAAAATTTATTAAAGCCACAATATGCTTTAGAATCGGATTAATTTTTCATACTTTAGAAAGGGCAAAACCGAGTTATATTACATTAAAAAAATGATTTTAGAGCGCGTCAGATGCTTATCATATCACCTGAAGAAAGAAGCGCTAAATGTAATATTATCCGCCATAAAGTAACAAAGTAGACAAAGAAGTATTTTGACTTCCATGCAAAATACTAAATCACTATAACTGTACTAATGTACTAATTGTCAATAAGCAACAGGAGCAAAAGATGGTTTAGGTTATTTGCCCATGGGTAACATTTTGGAAACTATAAAATGGTCATCAAAAATGAAAAAGCTATCGGAAAATAAAAATATAATAATTTAATCATTTTTAAAGGCATGATGGGCCTTTCAGGTGTAGTAAAATATCCGACGTTGGTTACATTTATCTGTCACGTTTGGGGCACTGAAACTTCAATTATGTTAAAAGCTGTACTTACTAAATGTGTAGCGAACTTATATCCTGCAAGGTCCACTCGTATTTCCACGTTGTTTCCGCTGTCACAAGTCGCGTGCAATGCGATATCTCGAATAGAACGTTCTTCTTTAGCAGACGACCGCTCCTCTTTAGCAGACGGCCGTTCCTCGGCAGACGATCGCTTCTTCCCCACGTTACATGTGACCTGATTTGGATTATTAACCCAATCTGGCGGGAGAAGGTAGTGGCCTATATAGTTGATGGCATATGACATTGTGCCTGAAAGAGAAGGAAATCCTGGAGCTATAAGATAAAATGTAATGCGTAAATAAACAAACGTCCGAATAATGCGGACTGGACATTAAAGAGAGTTTGAGAAGTAATACATATACGAAACTTGATATTTTAAGACATAACAACAGACAGGATGTGCTTTGTGTTCTTTATTTTTTTACAAAGTCATTTTTGTATAGTAAGTTAGCTTATTCATTTTGAAACACATGCTAGTTAACTTGTTAAGAAAAATTGCTTTTAAGACCATCAAGTGAGAAAACATTTATTCTCAAACTTACTTAAAACAGACAGTTCCGAAGAAAATTCACCACAAAGAATGATTCTACATGTATTTTAAATTTTCTATATAACTTGTTTACATTCTCATCCTCAAAATTAACTTACTTTACATACTTGAAAAATTATGAATAAGGGGAATGAATTTATTTTAAATAATATACATTGTACTTGACAACAGCAATTTGAAATTAAAAATGCGTTTTGATCTAGTCTGTACGATACGGTTTTACTGTACAGTTAGAACACGCTTTCAATAAAGGATGCTCATATTTGTAAAACTAGGTTATTTGTTTTTATGGTAGTTAAATTTTTATTGCAAAATAACTTACCGGAAGCGTTAGGAATTGTTATCTCCACTTGTTTTCCATTATCTAGCAGACGACAATTCTGGCTGTTACAGTTATGCATGCCGTGGCTAGCACCGTATTGACTGGCCGTATTGGCCGCCCATTGTATCAAACCTAGGTCCTTGATCGGTCGTGTGTTATGTAAAGTTATTTTTAATATAGAGCCCGCGCATGTGGCGCTCAGGTATCCACTTCCACCGTCACTGCCTAAACATTTTATTTTATTATTACTTTTAAGTAATAAATTAACACATGTTTTGGTTTTTACGCATCTATTTTGTTTATTTCTCTTCTATCAACATTATCATCGAGAGCTTTAAACATACATACGAGTACTAATGACCCTGACTCCTAAATGATCTTAACTTACAGGAAAAAGTTTTAAAGATACAAGAACGTTCAACATACCTTTGTCATATTTGAACAGATTAAGGGCGTAACATTCATGTCAAGCCAATGGATCCTGTGTGTCAATTATAACAATGACTTCCAAGAAAACAGTTATCTACCTTTTCCTTAACACCCCATGAGTTGTGTTTAGCCTTGGAATGATTATCTATATTATTATTTCTTATGTTTATTTTATGTTTCTTTTTATTAGGTTTTTCACCGAACTAAAATTGTGTCATATAGCTACTATCCAGCTTTACTGGTGGAGGAAGACATCAGCTAGGTAACCCTCCGTGCATAATTTCAGGCATGAACAGGCACCCGAGTAGAACCACCGACGTTCTGTAAGCCAGTTCGATAGCTTTCTAACATGAAATATTCAAAGTCCTTGATGAAATTCGAATCCAAAGCGGTTAGGGACAAGTGGTTTGAAGTCATTGACCCTAACCACTAGTCCACTGTTTTTAAGAACATATCAATAAATGTGATACTTACTCGCAGGAGCTAGTGGACACTTGAACTGATGATGTTCGCCGTTAATGTTGTCAAGACAATACGGTCTTATCACGGGGTTGGCGTTCTTGAAAATGTGAGTCAAAAGTATCGAACCACGTACCAAAGGAACCTACAAGACAACAAATGATATTTTAGCACGCAATGTTCGTTTTTAAAAAAGATATCGTCCCACTGCTATGACAGTTTACATACTAATACATTTATGTATATAGCTGGGATATGGAGCAGACTACTGTAAATTCACTAACTTATGCGGACATGAAATTTCGCTGTTTTGTCACAAAGAGCATTTTCGTGGGTTCATTCGAGGACTTTTTTTTTTCCTAAAGGTAAAATGTTAATAATTTGATGCAAAAAGATCTTACAGTAGACGAAATGATATTTCGATGGATCTTAAATTCGTGGTTAAGTTCGTGATCTTAAAAGTAGTGCCCCAAGAATAATGATTTTGCTTGTTTTTATTACAACTTAATTATAATTTATGAAAATGGAATGAAATAGTGTACCATTGACAAAAAGATTTAAAAATAAGAAAATGCTAGCTTTTTTATACAGGTTTTAGTTTAGAATCAGAATTCTGTTAACATGAATTACCTCCATGGAACCGCCATTGCCCGTATACATAAAGTTACCATACAAGTCTCCAAAATCTTGTAGTTCCGGTTCACCACTGCCCTCAATACCAATTCTTACACCCGACTCACCTGATGACAAGTAATTACATGAAAACATATGTATATAATCAACAAGCATGCTTTACGGACTCCACTTATCAAGCAAATACAATATGTACTTTGCGGAATTCCTAAATTCCTAAAAAGGTTACCAAATGTTCTAATGTAAAGGCAGATAAGAACAACAACCTCGACGAAAAAAACACGAAGGACATATTGTAAATGACACGATATAGACACTTTTTAATAAAGATCGTTACATTTTGCTGATTTTACCGTCAAAATTCCCCAGCGGATTCCCATCCGGCCCGCTGACCTTTTGGAACATGTTGGTCCCCAGGTCGAGAAGCCGATGCCAAGGTCGTCCTTCCTCCCAGATAGATTGTCCGTCAGCATACACTGTGCGCTCTGGGTCTATGAAGCGCTTAAATTCAAATGCATCGTACGCAATTCCTTCAGCGTCCATTGTTGCTAAAAATGAAACAAGTTAACATTTTTATAGCCATAATATGAAGTACATGGGACCTGTGTGCTCGGGTGCTTCAAATATCGCTGAGTATTATTGCTTCGAGTTCGAATCCCGCCTTGACCATTTCAAAATCTGTCAAAAGAATAAGAAAGAGTCATATATATCAACCGTATTTTTCTGTCAGATATTTATAAATGTTTTCTTTAAACGGACTGATTGAGTTCAAGATAAGAAGTAGAAAATAGATGTACGAGTCATAAAAATAACTACTTAGTAGATTCCTAGTTGTTGTGTAGGTTAAAGTGCTTACCAAAATAAGGCCAAAGGACCATTGGCTCTGGTCGGGTGGTTTTGATTTGAGATGTGAAGAAAGCATGTGTCGGAAGAGGTCGTCCAGGACGGATATTGGACCTCACACGCTTTGGTGGTTGATGCGAGGATATTTCATTGTTCGTTCCAAAGACAGTGCGGGGATCGAACTGGTCCAGGACATGGTCCTCCAACGGCGTGCAGTCGCTGGGTAACGCACGGACACACGTGCACAACCACAGGATAGCTAACCAAAGACAATTAAATCGAACTTATACTTTATTTCTTGTACCCTTTATATCGAAATTTAGAAATGAATGTCTCGGGCTTACACAGATTGCTGTTAGCCCCATCGCCTTGTCTAGATGTAACTAGGATGGTGCATGTCGCATCATCTCGGCCCTTTCCGTCAAACCTCGGATAAGAGATAATTGTCGAAATGTTCCGATTGACATTTTGCTTGGTAATCTATTGTAATTGTATGCTTTATGTAAATCGTTTTCAACCTTGATAATTACAGAGTACAAGAACGATTATTTTCGAGTAGATATGAAAAGCTTGCAATGCTTTGTAGTGTAATTTTTTTAAATAACTGAGTAAAAATTAAAGGTCATATCAAGTTATATCTAAGGAAATGTTTTCTTAAAATTTATCAGCAGAAAAATTAAATTGCTCCCAAAATCGAATGTTTGAATCGCAGAGTTGTAATGTGAATTGTACGTAAACAGAAAATGTTCCTCGACAAAATATTAGTCTGCAATTCCAGTATGGTTTTATCAGTTTAGCAACGATTTCGTCCATGCCCCATTTAATTAAGATAATTCTATACCATATTTATTTCTTACAAGTATTTTGAAAAAAAGAAGAAAATAATGTAATGTACATGTATAGCTTTATACATTTTACAACAAATTTATTTTTGTCTCACCAGAAACCAGCCGTGTTATATCCATGAGAGCTGTACAATATACACATATTACAAATCTCTTATCTTTATGTGTGTGCATGTGTTGATATGGATCTAGGTTAACAGGTCTACTGGATGGCTGTGACTAATATGTAACTGGATTGTGACCGGTCGAATTTGGCCTACGTTATGATACAATGTACAAAACTTGGTTGGGATCTTTACGCCGATTTTAACATATTTTTTATATCATATATCAGTCCACCTAACTGGCTTTCCTTTATAACTATCCAGTAATTTTCAAGGTCACCGGAAGTAAGTAACTACTTGTCCACTTAGCGGTGAGAAACAAATGATCAGTCGTTAAGGAATAGTTTCATCACACACGAGGACAAACGCTGCCTTTAGAATTTCGTTGAACCTTCATAAAAAATACTTAAAGTTAAAGCGACATTATGTTCATCCAAGGGTAAATATCAAAATAAGTTTTCATTTTGCCATAATTCCTTTTAATTCAATAATTTATTTTCCCATAAACAATAAATAATGCACAGATCCAAATAGAATTTACCTATAACGCTCAGTTTGTAAAAAGAGTGGGGCAGTCTTTTTATATTTTAGCCAGATTTATAATTTTATCCTGAACATTTTCTAATGTCAACTGTTGGTCAGACACCATTTTAACAGTCAATCTTTTGAAATATAATGTCAATTCAGCTCAACTTGACTATGAAAATATGAGCATAATGTCACTTTAATTCAAATTTGTATTGATGATGGCAAAGTTTAAAACAACACATTTAACAATTTATATACAATTTAATTAGATTATCACATGCAATTAGCATCAACACCAAAAAAATACTCTTAGTAACGCACCAGTCAAACGTAACCACGCCCCAAAGTTCAAAGCAGAGCGAGGGGACTTTGACATTCAGATTACAAAATGGACTGTAAAAGCATTGTCCATCGATAAAAGGGATTAAAATACTTGATAAATGACCCTTCTCCACTGTGCTTTAGATAAAATATAAGCACCACCTAATTAGGCGCAAATGCAAAAACTCACTTCAAGGCATAACAGGAATATAGACGGAATAAAAAACCGAGCTCCGTTATCCCCTGCACTGAGCCCATAGTGAGAGATCTGGGTTACATTTGTCTAGTGCTAAAAAACATATACATTAGGATGGTGCTGCTTTTATTTGTTAAACACATCTGTTTTTATCTCAATTTGTAAAACACATCTGTTTTTATCTCACAAATTATGCTATCAAAATCTCATTATTAAGACAAACTTGTGGCGACATGGCCAAGAGGTTAGTCGGACTAGTAATCTAAGGATCTCTAGCCGTGTAAATTCAAACCCTGTCCGTGCAAGCCGTTGTTTCCTTGGGCAAGAAACTTTATACTCATTGCACATTATTGTTTGGTTCCAGAAACAGATTCAAGAGTGTGTCTATAAGGTTATAGCTTCCTACAGAATCTCAACTATTCATAAATTCTGTATAAACTAAGACAACCCCTATCAAATATGGCAACATGTACATACTAACATTTGAATTTTATAATTTCATGTGAATGTCCGTTCAAAAACCGTCATTGAATATTACATATCCACCATCCATGATTTTCCAATGGAAAACAATGTTACAAAAGTTCATGACCTGGCCAATGAAAAACAATGTTACAAATGTTTGTGACCTGGCCAATGAAAAACAATGTTACAAAAGTTGTTACAGATGTGCATGACTATCCAATTAAAACACAATACTATAAATAAGCATGACTGTCAAATGAAATGAATCAATCACACAATTTTTTTATTTACTGTGTTACTTAGTAAGTCATGCTCACTTTCTATTTCTGTCACATGATATTTTCTATTCAACAAGATAGTTCTGACTTTCAAGCATACTGGTCCAACATGATAGGGTGTGCAGTGACAGCAACATGACGTTTAATGTTCCGTCCAGATCACTGCTAAAACTGCTGAAAGTTCCTTTTCAAATATATACAATGTAACTTATATTGTATATGAACCATTCACACATACATTATTCGAGGCTTTTCTTTTTGGTTAATTTTCCCACTTAAGTTCTGTGAGAATGAATTTCAACATTCTCTTCGAGAACAAATCCACGATCACATTTAAGAACACATAAATAACACTGAACACCACAACTACATGGCAACAAAATCAGCACATTTCACCCACTTCAAGTCATCAGTCAAACATCTGTACAACAGATACTTAAGTTTAATTAATTATACATGTCATTTTGCAAACTCCTCCAAGACCCAGATCATATCCAAAGATTACGTCAGTGTTCCATATATGCTAACTAAAGTCATTTTCTGACCATGTGCTCTCCACATCACTAGCGTCAAAATCAGCCTGCAAAATAAGACAAAACAGTTACATATAATTATGTTGGTAGTAAAAAGAAAAAAATCACTTTCAGTAAGTTTTTTTTTTTTTGGTCATTGGTTATAACATAAGAGAAATACTGGAACAAATTTTGTAAAAATAAATACTCTAATATATTCAAACATAGAAAATGAATATTTGAACATTAAATTTCTTATTCGTTCCCCGCCCTAGTTATTACACTGATTTTAACACATTATTTGGTTATATATCAGTGGATAATTCTCCGACTTTCCTGGATAACTAACTAGTAATAACCTTTGTCTGCCCAAGTGATCAACTACTACTCTAACATCCAACATGATTTCTAAATCAGCAGTTAGAGATGAACAACAATTACACTAAAGTTCCGTTCAGTCCAGTTAAGTAAATGCACTGCCTAAGCAAGTACCATGATTTTCCCTTCATTGATTTGGAACATATTATTTCAAAAAGACTTTGTAAAAAGCTTATTCTTCATTAAATACATGACTTTTCCCCTTCTTTTTTCTTATGTTATGGTAATGGGAAAAAACAGTTTGGACTTAAAAGCTTTAATGACAACTTTTGTCACCAGATTTTTTCACCTACAGATACACATAAATACATATATAACAAGCAATTATCATAGTATTGCAAGCAATCCATAAGTCCCCTACCGGTAAGAGCCCAAGCAACATTCTGAAGGGCCATTGGCCATTCACTTAGGTTCCTATTTTAAGTAAATTTGTTGAAAAAGTTCTTTAAAAGTGATCACAGGAAACAGTTTTTATGTATAGACAGACGGACTGAAGGACACTCTAAAGTTATTTTTTAAACATCCCTGTTATCAAAATATAACATTTTTAAAATCCTATCATGATTGAAGAAGTTGGAGTAAAAATTACCAATTTCTCAAAAAAAAGTCTAAGTTCAAAAGGGGCATAATTCTGGAAATAGTCTTGCTAGAGTATTGAACACTCACAAATGTTGAGTGATAATAAGAAACATTTATATGAAGTTTGAAGTAGATACATTCAGAAAAAGAAGTTATTAAAAAAAAACAATGTTTTTTTCATGAAAATTTTAAGTTCAAGGGAGGTAATTCTAATAAATTTTGTGCTAGAGTTGTAAACCTTGTCACATATGATGTGGTTGATGACAAGCAACTTATATTTAAAGTTTGAAGAAAATACCTTAAGAAATAAAGAACTTATAGTGAAAAAACTTAAAAACTAGAATCAGAAATCTTGAAATTCAGTCTATTTGTTGCCATAGCAACCAGAATTTTCAACATAAGAAGATAAGAAAAGAATGTGCATAATTTCCGTACTGCCATCTACCCATATGTCAAGTTTCATAAACATATTTTCATTACTTTTTGTGTTATCACTGGATCCAGATTATGTGTAAAATTTGCCATATTTTCAGTCTATTTGTTGCCATAGCAACCAGAATTTTCAACCTAGGAAGAAAAGAAAAAGATGTGCATAATCTCCATACTGCTATCTATCCATATATCAAGTTTCATAAAAATATTTTCAGTACTTTTTGCGTTATCGCGGGATCCAGGTTATATGTAAAATTTGCCATATTTTCAGTCTATTTGTTGCCATAGCAACCAGAATTTTCAACATAGGAAGAAAAGAAAAAGATGTGCATAATCTCCATAATGCCATCTATCCATATATCAAGTTTCATTAAAATATTTTCAGTACTTTTTGCGTTATTGCGGGATCCAGTTTTGTGGACGGACGGACTGACGGACGGACAGACAGACAGACGGACGGACGGACAGACAGACGGACGGAGGGTAATCCTAAAGTCCCCTCCGGTAAACCGGTAGGGGACTAATAAGCCAGGGCAACAGTGTTTTTTCTCACTTAACTGGGAAGAGGCATTTTGGGAAAGGGTATAAAATTGTTGCTTAAATTGATATTTTGAAATGTAATTTGTAAGACTTCACAGATATACAGGCTCAATAATGGTGGCAAAGACACTTTCGGTTCAAGCAAGGTTAAAAGTTAAATTAAATGAAAATATATATTACATCAGCATCACTATTCTCCATCTCCTCCACTTCAACATCAAATGTACTATCCATACCAGCTTCTGCTTGTTTCTCTACCCTCTCCATTCCTTCTCTAGCCTTCGCATTTAATGGGTCTAGTCTGAATTTGTAAAATAAAAAATAAATAAAAATCAGCGCCTGCCATGAAACCTGCAAAATGAATTGTTTACATCTGAAAATTAAACCTTAAACTTTTTCTCCAAAGGCACAAGCCATCAGATAAAAGGCATAGAATCTTAAGTCCCTCATAGAATTCAATCCTTCAACAAGAAAAGTCAACAACCGTAACCAATGGGCCACAGACAAGATTTCATATTTACTTGCCCATGAATCAGATCTTGTGCTTAGTTAAACTATAAACACAGCAATATATATTTTTTTTAATTTCATATATTTTTCCGATAAATTCATAAGACAGGGTGAATGATATATATTTCTCCTTATTGACAGAAATTTTTTTTTCTTAAAGACTAGTAAATTGACAGATTCAGGTTTAAGCAATTCCATCTTGCATTCATCAACTACCAAAGAGAGTTCCAGCAAAATTTTACATGTACCATACCATGAAGAAAACCATTTCCTCACCTTAGTGCAGTAAAAGGTTAACTCCTCATATAATTTAATAGGAGTTAACCCATTACTGCACTAAGGTGACAATTTATAATACTAGCACCAAGTAGATAAACATTTACCATACAATGCAGTAAAAACAAAATTTTCAATATCATATGCAAAAAACATCACCATACCATACAGAAAACCATCACCATACCATACAAGTAGAAAAACTCTACCATACCATGAAAACACCTTACCCTAATGCTTTACTGTAATGATCTAAAGCCTCTTGATGTTCCCCGGTGTGTGTTAGAAAATCTGCCAGTGTCTGATGTAACTTACATGTACTCTCTTTCTGTAGATACCCTTTTAATCTGAAATGCATTTTAAAACATTTGAATAAACCTTTACCATGCCCTTTCAACTTGACACAGATTATTAATGTAATGTTATTTATAAATACTTTCACCATATCATTTGAGTTAAAGATAGATTTTTCATCATTTGGTAAAACCTTTACCACATCCTTTAAAACTAACAAAGAATTATAATTTAAAATCATCATTTATCATTGCCTTTAAATCTGTTAATACATTTTAGATCATTTTTGCAAACCTGTACCAAGCCTATATACACTTATTTGCCAAAGATTTCAAAAAGTATAATGCTACACCATACCATTTTATCTGAAACATATCTTTATAAAGATTTATAGACGCCCTTACCATACTGTTTACATTTGAACGATTTTTGATAAATTTTCACCATCCATACCTTAAACATTTTTACATAAGACAGATATTCCTTTTTATTGGCAATAAATGAACCAAACTGTTACAAAATCATTTCCAACAATAGCTGAAATAACAAAAACTACCCATCTGGCTGCATGGTGAACGATTCTAAAATGGTAAAAGTAAAACATGGTTTACCAAGTAAAATACTGCACTTACAATTCTACGCCTTTATCAAACTGTTTTTCAGCTTTTAAAATTTCAGCCATCACAAATACGGGACCTAAATTTGATTGGTCGAGATTCATAGCCTTCTCTAAATAAGGTTTTGCCTAGAATACAAAACATAATAGAAGATAATTATTATAAGAATACGAAAATTTGTTATTAAGGAAATATACATCGATTTTGAGTGTAGGATTTGCTAATATTTCCTCACGTGAAATATCTGGAATTAATAACATTTTGACATTCAGAATATCCATTTATACAGTAAAGCAATATCAGTTGACTTCTGTAAACTTGACATCTCTTAACTCCATTTTTCATTACTTCACTCTTGTGAATGTGAAAGTACAGTTTTCTTTCCTTTATTTATTTATATAGAACATATATATTTATCTCATTTATCTATGTTCTATGAACTTCCTGGAAAAATGAGAACTTGCAATCAAAGGAGCAAGCATGTATAGCTTAAGTAGGCTTATTATGAAACCAACAATTCCTGATTTTGAAACCTGACACTTGCCTTTTAAATCATCACTGCAATCATTCCTTTAATTGCTTTATACTTACTTGGCTTTTAAAATTGTTACATTCTTATACCTAATGTTTAACTTCGTATCAATTAAATTCAGATTTTCTTTGTTGATTTTAATTTACTCTACAATATTCTCTACTAACAGTTTTACTATTAGTTATAAAGATTGTTGACAGGTTATATGGCCCTATATAAACGGCTATTTGTAAATATAACCCGAGCTGTTAAGCGAGGGTTATATTGCAAACAGCCATTTATATACGGTCATATAACCTGTCAACAATCTTTATAATGAATTTATAATACAGCAAAGCAACATTTTTAAAGAAACAAAGATAAGATTTCTTTATGAATCGACAGCAGCCATGTATATAAAACTATATAAACGTCATGATTATCCAATGAAAAGTGATGTTACAAACTTGCAGTCTTATATCGTCATAAACATCAATATAACATCTGCATTGCAATTATGGTGCACAAGTCCCTTAATTGGCTTTAAAAAATATAGCATTATCCTTCAAGAATTGAAGCTGTATTAAAAATATGAGATATAGAAAGCCAATATAAAAGGAAAACAAACCTTTGCCATGGCTGAGGAATCTCTTGCTATTATTGAACCATATAACTAAAATGTAATGAAAAACCATATAACTAAAATATAATGAAAAACCATATAACTGAAAAATAATAAAAAACATATAACTGAAATATTAATGAAAACCCATATAACTGAAATATAATGAAAAACCATATAGCTGAAATATAATAAAAATATCATCATAAGTACCAGTTTCTCTATTGAAATATTTAGTAAGGTAACAGACATATAAACCAATTGGCAACATTTTCCGACTTCAAAGAAAACACTGGTCTTTTACACACACACACACAGTCAGACAGGTAATGAAAAAAAACTATTTTTACAGTGAGCTTTTCTATTCAAATATGAATTTCCGTATGACCTCTTATGCATTGTTTTGACGTATAACCCAACAAACAAAACATAAATAAAATATTCTGTAACATACATATAAATGCTAGAGGTTACTCACAGTTAATGTTCTAACATTGCCACCAATGGTTTTCAAAGCCCGACCCGCCCAGCCAAGAGCCTCTCTTTCCCTTGTCATTGATGCGTAACAATCAGTAAGACCTTTATATGCCTCAAACCTGTGAGGCGCCCATCTCATGGCTGCCTGGAAGTGCATGATGGACTCATGGGTTTTCTTCAGTTCTAACAGAGCACTTGCTTTCAGCAACAACGCCTCAACACTAGTTGAATCTATATTGCTTGCCTAGATCAAATAAAACAATTTTTAAATCACATATCATTTGTTAAAAACATTTCTTGTATATAATTTGTATAAAAGTATTCAAACTTCCATAACGGATAGTTTAACTTTATTTAAGCTTTGATTATGCACAGAATTAAATCATCGCCACACCTACTATAATAGCAGTGGAATATTTTGTTCCAAAAAACACGCTATTCTTTTTCTGTGTTACGTTCATGTTAATTTAATTATGATCTTACAAATCTACAAGAAGACCATCATAAGGTTATGAAAACAACATTATTTCATAATTTTTTTTAACTCGTATTAAAATTTCCATCAGATATAGCTTTATACACTTTACTGTGACCATAAGTACATGAAAAATATCTTATTACAGTGATGATCACTTAAACAATGGATAATAGAAACTAACAGTGAGTAAAAATGGCCTAAAATCTTTTAAGAATAATAGATTGACTACCTTAAAGAAAAACATGCATTGCTTACCTTAAAAGACAGCATAATAAAAGATTAACTCGTATTTGATTAAAGAGATCAAGAAAACTCACCTTTTGAGCAAAGTAAACTGCCCTAACATATTTTTTGTTTAACATTGACAAGTATCCAGTAGCAACCCATGGTTCAGGTGCTGCCTCCGTGGCTATCATCAGCTGATTGGCTAATCTATAAATAAACCACATCAAACTTATTGATTTTCTTGACGTCAAGGTCAAAGGTCATAAAGGTTATATGACCAATGAACAACTGAATGAAAAGAAATAAAACGCTATATGACTTTCTTTTCATAATTTTAAGCACCAGCAAAACACCTCAAATTAATAATAACCCAAAATGTTTTTCTTGAAGAAAAGAACATCTTAAAGGCACTCCACTGAGTTTTTTTTTACATGACGGGACTGAATATAATTTTTCAAGATTAATGTTCCATTTGATATAGGTCTAGACAAATAACTTGTGTGAAAAATTTCAGATTGTCACTCACTCTGTTTTTTCCAGAATAACTATTCTTAATGTGAAAAATAAACTTAAATTGAAAAGCCTATTCCACTCAAATCGTGCTTAAAAAAGCACAAAGATTTTTGACTTATTTCTGATTATATTTTTAACTATCTTTATTAATCATTGCAAACAGCACTTACAGTCAAAAGAGTCGAAATAAGCAAAAATAGCCTTTACTGCATTAGTATCGCAGTAGAAATCTAACACAGTTAGAAATATTGTGATGAATACTGCAAAATCACATATTTTTCAAGTTTAATATTCTTGAAATATTTTTGCTCAAGTGGAGGCATGCAGCTTTCAGATATTAAGAAAGCAAACAAAAATATCCATTAGTAAAAGAAATATGATTTTCACCTTTGAAGTTCTGAAGATCTTTTCTCTTTAAACAACAGGTATGAATACACATCCATATGATTTAGATGTAGTGGGTCCACAGCATGAGCCTGAAACAATACTTTTTATAGTATCAACTAGGTCCACTTTGACGGACAAAAAAAAGATTTGTTTTTTTTTAAATATGCAACAATTTATCTTTTCAACTTTACTGTAGAGGAAGATCTCTATGTTGTCTCTATAATCAATATACAAGAATGCACCCTAGTAGAACATCTGACCTTCTGTGCAAGCTAGCAAAGAATTAGGCCAGTGACTCAAAGGTTGCAACCCTAAGTTTCACTAAAGGATAATTAAGCATTTCAACCATTTACTGGCAAAAATTGAAAGTGATAGTCCTTTGCAAAAAGTACAGAGCTAAACTGACCTGCACATCAGTGCAGTCTTATCAGTTATTATATTGCTGGCAGCTCAGTTTTTGTATCTTGATATTGATTTTCAAACCCATTACACTTTGAATGGACTGTTCCTAATTCAAACCTGGGCATAATCCATTACAAACTAGAAATGTGTCCATAGGACACGGGTGCCCCCACACTCCACTGTTTTGTCAATCTTATGATTCTAGGTCAAATTTTTTTCCGCTACATGTGCAACATGTTGAAAACTAAAAATCTTTAACTAAGTAAAAGGCAAGAACTTTTCAAATACTGAATAAATCCACAAGCGAACCCCAAGGTGCAAAAGTACACATGCAAACTTTCAGGCCAACAGGTCAAATACTTTTTGAGCTATGCGTGAGTTGAAAATTGCAAATTTTATACTAAGTCAAAGGCAATAACTCTGATAAAACAGAAAAAATCCACAAGGAAAACGCCAGATGCACAAATTCACATGCTGAGCAGTATTCCTGTAGTTTCATGACACTAGGTCAAATACTTTTTGAGTTACATGTGACACAAGTTGAAAATTGTAAATTTTTATTAAGTCAAGGGCAAACTAACAAGAACTGTTGGAGGACAGTAACGCTTGACTATTCGAAAAAGTTGTCACAAGGGAGTTTCATCGAGTATAATAATGCTTACCTTTGTGAATACATAAAATTGTCCGAAAAGGTACAAAAGCTTGTTATCAAGATGTTTTATCGAGTTAATCACTGCTTTATTATTAAGAATGCATAAAATTGTTCCAAAAAAGCCACAAACCCTTCAGTAGTTATGGAGATACCAGCTTACAAGCAAAAACTTTACCAAGAATTTCTAAGCTGAAAAAGGGGCATAATTATGCAAAACAAGCAATTATCATAGTAGTGCAAGCCATCCATAAGTCCATTACTGGTAAGAACCCCAGCAAGATTCTGAAGGGTCATTGGCCATTCACTAATGTTTCAATTTTCTCTATTTTAAGTAAATTTGTTGGAAAAGTTCTTTAAACACACCCCTTCTATAAACTAATTGTTTCTCCATACAGGTTTTAACTTAAATATGATTTGTATTAATGTGTAAACCTTTAACAGTATTCTTATTATGCTGAACTTGCCATCCCTTGTATTTGGAACTGTCATCAGTATTTATGTATCAGTAACACTACCATTGCAAATAGGGGACATTAATATACACTCGAATGGAAACTTTTTCCATACTAAAAAAATAACCTTTCAACTTGTGGAGAGACATATTCAGGAAATTTATCTGAAACAAGTTTATATATTTATTGTCCCTGATGATTACAACTAACAAGGAAATGTTATAAAAATCTTACTCAAGTTATTGAAGTTCTCATTTACCAGTAAATATAATCCTACAATTTAATTTATTTCTGTTTCAAAAAGTTTTCAAGGAAATAAATATGCATAAAACTATATATCTGATGTTAATATTTTTTCCAGATTACTGTTAATTTTTCCAGATTATTTCTACGAAAAACTGTAAATACAACATTCAAAGTAAGTTTAAAACTTTATTTTAAATACTTAATTTCTCATTTATACAAAACAAATTATGTAAGAAAGTAGTTCAGATAATATTTTAGACAGTGTTTTTAAGTTTTGTGTCTCCCTTTTATCAATCTCAAAAAAAAAGAAAATATTTGTTTAAATGAATTATGTATTTCATTTAAATAGAAATATACCGGTACATAATTATATTTTACATTATAATGTATATTTCACAATATATTGTGGTGTTATAGAAATCTAAATTTCCACATATCTGTCTTGTCAAATGAAAAGAAAGATTTTCTCTTGATTATTTTTAAGAAATTTAAATAAAAAATTCAAAAAAAGTTTAAAACTTCATCTTATATACACAATTTTTCATCAATATTGGATGAATTATGTAAGAAAATGTTACATGAATATCTAAAGTGTTAAATTTTAGTATCTCTCCTATATCAAAATTCTGAGAACAAATATTAAAATTTACATAATAGAGGAGAAAAATACCAAAACAAAATAGAGAAAAATATGCAATAACTGATAACTACCAGAAATTATATATCTTATGTTTCCTAATGTACAGATTCAGGCTCTCCTGTTCTGTTCTGTTCTAGGACATAAAGGACAAATAAGTAACAAGTAGAAGTATGTGATAAAACTAATAAGACTGCTGACTGAAACAATTTTCTCTTTTACAAATATATTACAGAATGTTTCAAGAACCGGACTACAGAGAAAACTTATCATTGATGTTATCAGAGGTTTTACATGACATTGGTGTCAATGAAAGAATGGTGATGGGAAGGAGAAGAGGACTCATGCTGGAAGAGACTTTGATCCGTATCCGCAGCAAATCAACTGATCTAAATAGAACTTACTATTATCTAGGTAGTCAAACTGAAGGTACAACTACTATAGGACTTCATTCAGACTTTGATTCACTAATCTGTACACATGATGTCAATATAATACAAGACTGGTCAGAGTGGGAACATGGCAAGTTTAACTACCTCATGATAAAGGATGAGAACACTACCCCCGGGTATTGTTTCTTACAACTACTCAAACCTTATGAACCTCTTCCTGAAACTGTCATTCCTAATGAACACTTTATTACTGATAGAAGAGGAAGAATATTGTATAAAAACACAATGATAACTGATTTTATTGAGGGTGCTGATCAGCAGCATGGACCATCTATTGCTGAACAAGGACAACCTGAATTCTGTGATAGAGACATAGTGATTGCTTTACCCTGTAAATCATGGCCTCAATCAGCATCAGGTTGGTTACATAGGCAGGGTATTGGCAGATGGCCAACACAAGAGATGAGAAGATATGCAGCCAGAACTGGGTGTTTTGTTGTTGCAACTGGGAGTAAGGTCAGTGAATATCCTGAATTGGAATGGAGAATATCAATATCATTGGCAGAAAGAATTCTTATGTTCAATCTAAATATAACACAAATAAGGTGCTATGTACTATTGAAAATGATTCTTAAGTCCTTCCTTAATCCTCAAGATGAAATCAACATATCAAGTTTCATGTGTAAAACAGTTCTATTACATTGTATAGAAAATACAGACTCAAGTATTTGGCAAGATAACAATTTATATACATGTTTAACATACTGCTTATTGGAATTACTCAGTTGTGTACAAAATGACTGTTGTTCACATTTCATTATACCAGAAAATAATTTGATGGCAGGGCAATTTACAGCTGAGACAAAACATGAACTTTCAAAAAATATTTGTGATTTTATACAGAATGATAGACAACGGTTACTTAGTATTGATATTGATGATCTTGGTCATAGACTTCAAGTTAAACTGAACAGGGTACCACATGGAATTTATCATTTTCCTTCTTCTCTTGAAATATATAAACATGTAATGATTTTGGAATATATAGCCATTGCAAGTAAAATTAGTAAACAGCATATGCATATCTTAAAACATTTACAAAATAAAAACATTAGAACAATAAAGCAATCTGTAGGTAAACTAATGACCTTCAGTGATAATGGTAATACATTAGAACAGGCTGCATTCAAGCTTCTAGCACCTTTTCTTTTTACCACATATGGATCTATCCTAGCATCGTCCAGCATTGGTGAAAATAATCAAGTGCCACCTCAAGCATTGGTCTAGCTATCAGCTGTTTTAAACTCAGATATCTCATCTAGCAGACTTAAATTGGCTTCAGTGTTTTACAGTACAGGAGATATGGAGAAAGCTGAACTTATTCTGAGACACACAGAACAACAATATTATTCTTATCCTGTTTTACCTACCTGTGCCTGTTATACGCCGCCCCCAGAAGCAGTAACAGCAAAATTTGTGAGGGTATGTGGTGAACAAAATGAGGACTATATCAAACATATTACAACTTTTTGTGTCAGATTTATACAGAAAGAGATCAACTGTGTTCCTCATGAATTACAATATGAAATGTTCAGATCTACACAAGATGACATGATACACAGAGATGAGTATGAAGACTGTTGGATGGACTGTGCTGTAGTTGATTCTCTACCCCTCCTGCACTTCCTACAATACAAGATCTATCGTCATCTACAAAGACATCAAGATCAACAACAAGCACTTTGTAAACTTATAAGAACCATAGAAACAGATGAAAATCTTGGACACAGAGAAACAGCTCTCAACATTTTAGGACAATGTATGGAACAAGAAAACAGACCTCAACAAGCATTAAAATGCTACATGCTTTCTCTTCAACAAAGGGCAAGAAACAATGCAGCAAAAATCCATATCTGCAAGCTCCTTTCTGGCTTACTGGTTAGCCAATAAAATAGGATAAAAAAGAAAGAATGAAGACTTTAGTTTTCAATGATATCAAACAGATTAAAATCTCAAAATAAAGGCCTGACATTACACTTTTTATCACATATTATTTTGAAATACCATTAAACATGTTAAATTGAAAGAATGATTCCAGCTTCATTGACTTTGAATATCTGACTTTACATTTAAAAGTTCAGAGCATCAAGTGAAGATGACAATATTGCTTATGCAAATAAATTTTAAATCTTTGTTTATAAGATGAAGTTTTTTTTCTAAGTTTTTTTTATATACAGTAGTCAAAACAGTTTTAGCTGTCACCGACATATATATTTAGTCTTCTATTTTTAGCAATAATTATTAGAATCTTGTTTGATAAATGTACACTGTATATAATCTTGTTCTTATGTAATATATGTACCCTGTGTCTGTATTGTCCGTGCTGTATAATATATATACATGTTCCTGTTCAATATGTTTGTCTCTCTACAGTTATGTGTTAATGTCCATGTCCCTTATTGTTTTCCGTAGTTATTTCTTTAATTTATACACTCATACCTCATATCCCATATCCAATAGCCGATACCTATAAATAATAGTACTTTATAACCTTTTCATTCTCTTCAATTAAATTTTCTCACTAATTTTTCCATTTCCCCCCTAATCTGCACAAAGCATGCCTACTTTAATTGAGAAATTGTTGGAGCAGGCCACAGTTTTGTTGTAGCGAAGAATAAATATTTTGAGTAGCACATACTTAATAGACTTTTGCAGATGATGCCATTATTATTCATATATATTTTGCTATTCTCCAATTTTGTGATTTCTATGTTTGCATTTGAATTGAGAAATTGTTGGCGCAGGCCACGGTTTTGTTGTAGTGAAGAATAAATATTTTGAGTAGCGCATATTTGTCTTTTTACAGACCCCTCTACCCCACTCCAGAACTAACAGCAATGTCAACGAGTCCCTTTATTTGGTTTGAGCTGCCTCACCTGTTTATAACATGACCCTGTCTAATGCACTGGTTGCTATCCCAGGAAAGTCAGAAGCCACTAATGTCTCAGGTCAATAAGAACAATGTAATGGTCAAAAACAAAATATATGTCCCGACAAAGTTCAAAGTTTAAAAATGAAGGGCAATAACACCAAAATAAGGCAATGCAGAGTTATAGTTCTTTTGTAATGCACTTCTACCAAATGAGATCTGTCTACCTACAAAGTTTCATGTTGGTATCTCTTATAATTTTAGAGTTATGTCCCAGGCAAAGTTCAAAGTATAACTAGAAGTGTGCCCATAGGACACGGGTGCCCCCACACTCCACTGATTTGTCAATCTTATGTCTCTATGTAAAATATTTTTTTGGCTACATGTGCCCAAGTTGAAAACTAAAAATCTTTTATTTAGTAAAGGGCAAGAACTACAAATACTGAAAATAAATCCACAAGCAAAACCCAAGGTGCATATATACACGTGCTGACCAACATTCTTATAAACTTTCAGGCCTACAGGTCAACTACTTTTTGAGTTATGCACGAACAAGTTAATAATTGCAAATTTATACTAAGTCAAGGGCAATAACTTTCACAAAACAGAATAAATTCACAAGCAAAACCCCATGTGCACTACTTCCCATGCTGATTAGCATTCCTGTAAAGTTTCATGACCCTAGGTCAAATACTTTTGAGCTTTGTGCAACACAAGTTAAAAATTGCAAATATTTACTAAATCAACGGCAATAACTCTACAAATACTACATAAATTCATAATGTATGAAAATACTCAGGTGCACAACTACACATGCTGATCAACATTCCTGTAAAGTTTTATGACCCTAGGCCTAGGTAAATTCTTTTTGAGCCATGAGCAACACAACTTGAAAATTGCAAATTTTTACTACAAGTAAAGGGCTATAATTCTGACAAAACAGAATAAAGCCTCAAGCAAAACCCTAGGTGCACAACATCACATGCTGATCAACATTTCTGTAAGGCTTCATGACTCTAGGTCAAATACTTTTTGAGTTACATGCGACACAAGTTGAAAATTGTAAATTTTTACTAAGATAAGGGCAATAGCTCTAACAAGAGGCCCATGATGGTCCTGAAATCGCTCACCTGTTTATAGGCCCCCGGGGCCGGGCCAATTTTAACACAGGGGCTTTTATTTGAACAAACTTGGTAGACACCCATTTGAAGATGTTTCATGATAAACATCTAAGATCTAGCTGTAACAAAATATCCACATGAAAATACCAAGGTGCACAACTATACATGCTGAGCAACATTCTTGTAAGGTTTCATGACTCTAGGTCAAATTCTTTTTTTAGTTACATGCGACACAAGTTGAAAATTGGAAATTTTTACTAATTCAAGGGTTGTAACTCTAAAAATGCTAAATATATCCACACCTAAATGCACAACTACACATGCTGATCAACAGTCCTGTAAGGTTTCATGACTCTAGGTCAAATTCTTTTTTGAGTTTCCTGCAACACAAGATGAAAAATAGCAAATTTTTACAAAGTCAAGTGCAATAACTCTTAAAAATATCCACATGAAAATACCCAGGTGCACAACTATACATACTGAGCAACATTCTTGTAAGGTTTCATGACCCTAGGCCAAATTCTTTTTTAGTTACGTGCGACACAAGTTGAAAATTGGAAATTTTTACTAAGTCAAGGGCAATAACTCTAAAAATGCTAAATATATCCAAACAAAAATACCCAGGTGCACAACTACACATGCTGATCAACACATTCCTGTATGTAAGGTTTTATGACTCTTGGTCAAATGCTTTTTAGTTAGAAAGGACGGACGGACAAGGGTAAATCTAAATCCCCCCCCCCCCCTATAGTGGGGGCACAAAAATCTGCAGAGGTTTAAGACCCAAAGTCTATTTGGACTGAAATAAATGCGAATGACAAATGGCCAAGTGGCCAAGGAATCAGTTTCAGTACCCTTTTGAAAGCCATAATGGCTTGTGCATGGTGTCCATCAAGGAAGAGCGCCTTGGCAATACTCGTCATCAGATACACATTGTCCTTCAGACATCCCTGGTTGTCGGAACGGAAAACAAATACAGCATTCACGTAATCTTGTGTATTCACATGACAGTGACCCCGAATCCACTGAGTTAACCTGTTGATAGAAAACAAATCTCTTTATAATTGTTATAAATTATGTATACTTTGATAACAATAGAGAAATATTTGATGAAACTTTTAATCTAACTTAAAATGACTTTCAATATATTTCTTAGTATATTTCTTAATTCTCTTTAGCGTATCTTTCTATTTCAACGGCACCAGGTGATGATTTAGTATGAATTTTATATTTTGTGTTTTATGCTTTTAAACCTTAGTGGAGTTCCTTTAATTTGTTTATTTGTTTGGTTTTTATGCAGATTTTTAGTCACATCACTGTGGTTGATTCTCCAGCATTCCTGGATAACAAGCCAGTTATTACCAGTTTATCTCCAAGTGACCAACTTGTAAACCTACATAACATCTGAATTAGCCGTGAGAGGCAAATAACCATTAGACATTATTAGGCAATTTTACATCCCCCGAGGATCCAACCAGCGACCCTAATTAACTAATCCGGTACACTTTCTATTATTTTAAGTAGATTGACTTTAAAAACTGAAGTTATATATTTAGCAGAGACTATCATAAAAGGTGATGCTATTCAAACTTATGAGTGGCAGCCATTATAAAATCCTATCAAAACTTAGAGCTGTCATTCAGTGCAAAGCATATTGATGATACATTGATATCAGATGACAAATATCGGCAATACACCGATATATCAATATTTACTCCTAATTTCTTGTATATTATTCACTTCCACTCCTGTTTAAATGATTTTAGTACAATACATGTTCTGTTCATACAAATCTTGTTACAAATTTAATACATTTAAATAATCAATCAAAATTTTCGATTTTTTTAAACGTGTTTTGATTTTGATAAATGTGTTTTGATTATTGATCAACAAATATATCAAAGATAATTTGATACCACTTGTTGATATGGCAGCTCTATCATAACTACTAATGGATGTATATATCAAGATTATACAAACCAGTCACATGTTGTACCAGTTGGTAAACCATTCAATACAAGACTGTGAACATCTGACCCTTTCAATCCCAGTGACATTAAACCATTTATTGCTTCTAAAGCCATTGGACATTCCCTATAATAAATAACATAGACATTCTATACTCGCTGTGTTTTTGAGATAAATAATTTAAAAGTTTTTGAGATAAATAATTTGACAGATTTTGAGATAAATAATTTGATAGTTTTTTGTGTGTGTTTTTTTAGATAAATAATTTGATAGATTATGAGATAAATAATTCAACAAAGTGACAAGCTAAAATAGGGTGCTTATTACTATTATGTTATCAAAATGAAGTTATAAAAAATGTAAACATGTGTCTTTCCCTGTAAAAAAACAACAACAATTCAATCATAATGTAAGAATATAACATGATGAAACATTTCAAGCTACAAATGACTTTCCTAAGCTTACTGGATAAAACCCTCACTTGACAGTCACAGTGAATTAGAAAACTATCAGAATTGTGCTACTTTCTGTACATATAAATAACTTCTACATTGGCTTTGTAAATTATATTAACCCTCAACTTGATAGATTCCATAGTAATTACCCTTTACCATCAGTATTGAGCCAGACTACATCCTTAAGCTCAATTTCAATTTTCATATTTTGATATGGATTGATGGATTTTTTTTTTTAATTTGGATGGTCTACTCAAATTGCAAAGCAGGGCAAATCCACTACAAACTTTAGCAGGCTAATGGGTTAAAGGTCAATTATCAAGGTAAAATATAGAGACTATACATATAGTTATACCTCAAAACCTCCTTGTAACTTGTAATAGCTGACCTATCCATACCAGATCTAAGATACAGCTTGGCCAGCGCCAGGTTCACCTTGGCTGTCCTTTGTTTTGTACTGATTCCTTCCAACTGAATAAAAACAAACTTAAATTATTACATGACCTCCAGTACATATAATGCACATCATGCCTCTGAAACAAATAAAGTTTTCAATCTTTAGAAAAGGCAAATGAAATACGAGTAATATAATGTATGAAATTCTAAATAAATATTTGAAATTTATATTTACTTGAAATTTGAATTAAGAATGTTAAATATTTCTGTGCAGACTTACACCAGACTGTGTTGTTATTAGCTTATTATCAAATGAATGAAATAACTGAAATTTTCAGTGACAGGTCTAAACTCACGATACAGCCGGAAAAGGGACAAATGTGAAGTTACTAACAAACAAAATGCATTTTCTTTTTTATCACAACATGCACATTTATCAAGCAAGAGGTGAACTTACAACAGCCATTGCCTCCTTACAATGTTTCCCATGTAATAAACACTGGTAAATTTTGTATTTAACTTCTACATCGGATGTTGTCTCCTGAATAAAAAGAAAAGCTACATGTAAAATTTAAGTATTATGAAATACACCAGAAAAGTATTCATCTCTGATCACCTGTTAACAATAGCCACTCAATTATATATTTTTACAGTTAACCCTCAACCCGCTAGAAGCCATTGCCACCAGTTTACAGCCAGATCCGCCTGCATATGTAAGCAGTCGAGACATAATCTATTATACTGTTGGCTGACCAAATTTAGATTTTCACCTTGATACCCCTAAAATAGATAATGGACAGTTCCAAAAACAATAGCTGGACCAATTCATTACATAAATTCAGCCGGTTTAAGGTTAAATTCTTTAATATTAAAGAATGATAACCATCTACATAGAAATAACATAATATCCTTATATTACCTTAGATAACTATTCAGGTTATAACCAGTTAAAGTAAAACTTTGTGGTGGCATGGTCCTGTGGAAAACACATCTGACTAGTAATCTATCAATGTCTAGCCCTCCGTTTAAATCCCCATCGGAGGCAATTGAACCCCAAGGGCAAGACGTTGTTTCCTTCAGCAAGAAAGTTCTTATACTAATTGCTAAGTACTGGTTGATTCCATAAACTAATTTGAGAGTGTGTCTATAAGCTTATAGCTTCCTACACAATCAGACTAAAATAAGTTCTGTGTGAACTAAAAGTAAAACTGCTTACGTTTGTTTGTGTTGTTGATGAAGGAGTTTTACCCTTGGCTTTATTTATTGCCTTCCGAAGCAACAGTGCTTTTTTGTAGATATCCTGAAAAATAAAACATCTATTAATCTACGTGTTACTGCTCAACAATCCTTAGTGATTATTACTAACGAAACTGTCATGAAACTGTTGATGCAAATGGAATAAAGTTCTACAAAATTAATAGTTTAAAGAATGATAGTTTTGCAGATATTAAAAAAAGATATTTAGAATAAAATGCACATATATATTCAAAACAGACCATGCTTGCACCCAAGTTAAAGAATAAACCACCAATATTCAGACAGAAAGCTCCATAGCCTCCGAAAACGAAATATTTAATTCCTTTATCACTGCTAATATAATCTATTATTAAGTTTTAAGGTCAAAAGATCAACAGTAAAATTGTATAACTTAAATTAAATTAGTATGACTGTACCTCAGCCTTTGTATACTCCCCCAGATGAAACAATGCATTTCCATAATATACCATACATTGATATTTTTCACTCAATGTTAAAATCTCTGTGTAGGTGTTGCTTTCACATAGTGACATTACAATGCAAGCCTGAAAAATGCAGTTTATTAAACAGATAGTATATTATTACATATTGTCACCTTAGTGCAGTAACAGTTAATTAATATAAAGATTGAATAAGAGTTAACCCATTACTGCACTAAGGTGAAGATATATACTTTCATCATCAAGCTATCATCAAGCTAAATACTTGAAAACTCAACATTAATTTTTTCTAAAGTGTGAACAAAAGCAAGTTCATTACATCAAGGTTCGTTTTCAGGTAAAACTATACTTTTTACAATATGTGGTGCAAGGCTTGCACCATTTTCTTCCCTTGAAACATTTTAAGGTTTATTAATGATTATGTTCCTTCATATCATTTATCATGCAAAACTTGACTTGAAAAGAATTAAGGCTTTTAAGTACATGTAAGTTAAGATCATAATGCAATTCCAAGCCATGCCATTGTACCACTGAACATGTAAAAAATTGATAAAAGTTTAAAACAAATTCAAAGAAACAACTTGCCGCCGGAAATTGATTTTTAAAATGTTTATAACTTCTGTAGACAGCTAATTTCTGAATGTGAAACTGAAAGTTTAATTCAGCATCCATTGGCTATCACATGACCAATTTGAAACAGATTATTTCATTGGTTGATTGCAATGCAAAGCTGAGCTGTGTCACAGTATCATCTAATCAAATGACATCTTACAACCATGCTGAGTATATTTCATGGCTTCAAAAAATATTTTTACGAGAGAGTAATTAAAAGAACTGAATATTTGCTATAACTGATTGGTTTTGGAACAATTTCTAGCAGTAAAGTAATTCTTGGAATTTGTTATATTGATTAATTGCAGGTTGGTACAATGGCATGGCTTGGAATTGTTTTTTTACACATAGAAAATCAAGTGGAGACTGGTTGCATGGGTGTGTCCTACCTAGCAAAATTACGATATTCCATCCAAAATATTTGTTGTTCAAAAATGCTTTAAATGGGGCCAATAATGTTATTGTCAACATCTTATGATGTCATGTAGCTGCAAATTGATATATACTATAATATAGCTATATATGATTTTCGTTAGAATGACTTTGCAATTTTGAATTACACCGGACTAGTGACATTTGGCTGATTTGGCGAGTTCAACTTCTTGACTATGTATTACATATACAGTATTTTTTTTCTTTCTTGAATTACTTTTTACACTATTCACGAATTCGAAAACCTAGCTAAACGCCGTTTTCCGGTACTTTCTGTACATAGCAGGGCTAGCACTGGCAATTTTTTACTTTGAGCCAATTCTTCGCAGCGAATATTGCCGGCCTGTATCAGGCAATGGTACGGCATGGGATATTAAGAAAAGCATTAACTATTATCCAACTTAATTTTGGTAGCTCAATTATATTACATTAATCTTTTTTTCTTCAGGAATACTCTGTATGTCAAATAAATTCCTTCTCAATTATATATTATTTTGAGCCATAATTAGGTCAGATTTTAGGGCCAAAATACCCTTCTTTGTAGTGGCCCAATAAAGGCTGCTTCTCAAAACAAACTATCCTCTTTTTTTCCCCAGCTTGATCCTCAAAATCCCCTAGTCTTTTGAAATTTCCTATAGAATTAAGAACAAAATTAAATGATGTGATGGTGTTGAATTTAGGTCTTTTACTGCCTTATTAGTATTTCCCAATGCTTATTTCCCAAATGCTGCTTTTTGCTGTCCTATTTCGAAAAACATTCCCACTGCTTTTTGCTTTTCTATTTTGAAGAACTTGTTAAAATTTTGTATTAAATTTGAGACCCCTTTACCCAAAGTATGCTAAAATCATGCATATTTTCCCAAAGAAAAAGGCTGAGGCCCCTTCCTCAAAAATGGTGTTTTTGGCCCTGGATTTTATTGGCAATAACACCCCCTCCCACCACCACCAAAAAAAAAAAAAAAAAAAATCAACAACAATAACTTTATCAACTCGTAATTTCGTCGATCTGTTTATCAACAACGATAAAATTTACTGGTCAAGTTGCCAACTGCAGAACATTATTTGTCGCCATTTCATGCCCAAAATGCTGATTTGATTAGCGATAATCTTGAGATGCCGCTAGTTATTGTTTCATATTGAATATTAAGACCAATTATCCAGTGCATATTCAACAATCTGCCACAGGTATTTTTCACACCAATTAGTGTCGTATTTATCAGCTGATAAACATGTAAACATACCCCGAGGTCAGTGTATTAGACTGTGTTACTGTTCATATCAAAATTTCATACGGAAGGGAAGTTACAAATATAAACCAGTCAATGACCCACAAAAAGTAGACTGTGTCGCTGTGTTTTGAGATCAGAAGTGATAAAACGGAAGTTAAAGATGGAAAACCAGATGTGTAATTTTCCATTCTTAAAATAGAAAATGCTAAATTTAGACTGGAGATTCCAAAAGTCATACTTTTCGTAAGTTTGAGCCAATCGTGATTTTCTTGAGCCAATTTAATTATTTTGGAGCCAATTTGCTCATTGGCTCCTGCCAGCGCAAGCCCTGCATAGCTCTGGGGAATTCACCCAATGGAGTGTAATAGCGAACTCGATGTTTTCGGCCTTTTTTAAAATCAAATTGAAATAAAGTAATTATTTCTTTATAAGAAAATAATTAGATATCATTGTATGAATAATTCCATACAAAAAATAAAGTAAATACACAAGTTAACGCAGAAAATAACCTTATTTATTATGGAAGATTCCACTACATCTGTTTGAATTTTATTGATTTTCATTATAAACAATTTATTTTTTTGAATAATTTGGAATAGATATTAAAGGAATATTGATAATTTTCAAAAACATCAATTTTTTCACCTTAAACGGTTAGTAAATACTGATAGAAAAATCGAAATATCATGTAACTGTGTTATGTACTTCATTTGATGTAATTCCCCAGAGCTAAAACGGTAACGTACCGGAAAACGGTGTTTAGCTAGGTTTTCAAAAAAGTCAATCCCAACACTGTGGTCAAAACACTTTGATGATAAGTTGAACACCACCAACTCATTCATGATTCATATCTATTTACAATACAGAATACCTGCATTTATTTATAACTTTAGAAGTCAAAGAAGGATCTGGTTAATGATATAATGATAAACCCGTGCACCTGAGTTTAAACGACTGCTAAAAAAATATACAACAAAAATAACATCGCGAAAATATATGACAAAACTGACTATTCAAATTTTCAAAGCTCATCTACAACGCAAGAAGTTTTAATACCAATATCAAATTAATTACCAATTGCTTCAAATCTTGATACAATTCTGAGTCGTGAAGTTGTTTGACATGCTCGAAATACATCATTTTTCCTTTTTTTCTTGGTCAGATATTCCTTGTTAAAAAGCGCTTTATTTTTGAATGTAGCTAATGTTTTCTTGAGCCGTTCCATCCCGTGATGAAATTCCCGTGATTTTATTAATTTATTTATTTATTGATTATTATTGATTAGGTTATTAATAAATTAATCGATCAATCAATCAATTTATCTATTTTTCTATTTATTCATTTTTTAAATTATTTTTTTCGGCATATTTTATGGAAAGGGACATTGTTAAGTACCATGTTATCCGCTATACCATAAAATCCGCTACTGCCTAAACAACTGTACTTATTTTATCATTATTTGTATATTTTGTATTATAAAATCTGATTTAATTTGACGACAATTATTGAGTTTTTGTCAATTTTTCAATTCTGTATATTCTCTATGGATGATCGAGGGTCTACATTAATATCTACATGATACTGCTTCACTGGGAACTACTGATAATAGTTAGTAGTAAACTGCATATTTACATAAGATCTGGGACAAAAAGAATAAATATGTTTGTCCAAGATCAGATAAAAACGTTCTACAAGTATATTGATTAAAATAAAGTTATATGCGTATTTTGAATTTATAGAAAAGGGTCAAGACGCTCAGCAAAGATGACTAATCTGGAACTAGAAGGATTTATACTATTATACAGACGTATGCATGCTCCTTATATGTTTACAATGTTAATATAATGTATTTATGGAGGCTTTCCTCTAATCTAAATTATTTAAAACGATTTTGAATAAAAGAATTATGGATTATTGTGAACAAACTTTAGCTTGTAATTTCCCAGCAGACACACGACGTTAAAATAACGTCGGATTGTCGTTAAATTTTGGTCGCGACGCCGGCGAGAAAGAAGCACTTACGTTAAAGCAGCACACCTCCAAGTTCATGCTAATTTTCATGAGAATTTTTGAAACATATCTAAAATGTATTGTAGCTTAAATTGATAATGTTTGGTAAAGATAGGCCAATTCTTGTGTATTATATACATGTATTCATATGCTTTTTAACTAATTTCGTATCTCAAATTAAACATTCTCACATCACATAAACCATTATTTTGTAATTATATATATTCATGTCATGTGTCATTTATGTATTATATGTTGTATTTGTATATTTAATATGGTGATGAGCTTTTTATGCTTAAACCCAGGGACGGATACAGAACATGGTTTCCTGGGGGGCTGACATATGGGTGGAAGATTTTGATAAAAATAATGCGACAGGCGAAAAATTGTGCACTTTTGTTTGAAGATTGGACCAGCATCATGTTCATGTAACAACAATTGCAATTTGATGTGTTTTATAGGTCATCTTTATAAGAGCAATGCACTTTGCTTATATATGTGTATATGATATAGTATGAAATTAAGAAAAATATATGTAATTGGGGTGGGCCTGGGAGGGGTATCCCCTCCCATAGACTGAGAAAATTTTGAAATATGAGGTTGAAAATGGTGTTACTTCCTTGACTTTCTAGTGCTGTTTATGGTACCCTTTGGATGATTTTACATCACACTGTATTTTGTATGCAAGGTCTTTCAAATAGAATTCCCCTGGTGTTTAGTAGTAAGCATTGTATGCGCAACCGTTGATAAAAATGATTTCAAACACTTGATCAATTTACTCATTTGAGTTATAGACGATTTTCCAAAGTAAAGTGGTATTAAAATATTGCCTTTCTATTGTGCAAATACATAATTTCAAACACTAATATTCAATAAGATTTTTTTTTCCATCAATGAATCCAGAGGTCAGTACAATTTAAATTTTATTTAAAAAATATAACTGGTCATAAAAAGTTACTAAAAGCAAATGACCAATCTTTTCATCTTGATAAAATTCTAAGTTAGTTAATTTCTTAGTTATTAAAATGCGATTCCTTTATTATTATCTTAATAAAACTCGCCATCTTTTAAATTTACAAATAATAATTTTCAATTTATTAATTATATATACAGTAGGGTTTTCCTTCAGAAAATGAAAAAAAAGGTAGTTTAATATGGTATACTTTTTAACATATCTATTTTTCATTAGACCTTTGGAAAGTAATTAACCAATCAATTATGCAGTTTAAACATTGAAGTCAGTCAAGCATGTTGATAGATAAAGATCTCTGCCCCTCTGCCAAGCCCCCAGGCAGGAGATTAAGAACTGGATGACAGCAATAAATGTTTTGATAAGGGAGTACACTACAGCCAATAAAGTTTGAAACTGACAAAAAATATGTTCCAGCCCAGCTGGTAAACATATCTTAGGGCCAAGCTGGGGGGGGGGGGCTGCAGCCCTGAAGCCCGGGCCTGAATCCGCCACTGAAACCAAGTAATAAAGTTTCTGTTCTGTTCTGTTCTGTTCTGTTCTAAAAGTATAACTTTGTGAAGTAACCAAGTAATTTATACATTATCAATGGCAATTATCAAAAAGAGGTCAAAATATGCAAAAATAGCATATAATGTGTTAGTAACGCAGTAGAAATATAGTTAAAATAACGAAAAATCAGTCATTAATTGCGCAAAACATGTATTTTATTAATTGAACCTTTTTTACTTTTCCTAAAATTCAAATATTTATATTTGATAAGTCAAACTTTGATAGAAATGTACATAAATTGTTTTGTTCTTTAATATTTGTACACATGTTTCCTTAGTTTAATTTATGTAATTGTTTTTGTAATACTTTCGGTAAAAGTGTTTTATTATTAACTTATTTTATGTTTTATTTTGTTTAATTCATAAAAGGTATTTAGTCTTGCAGAATTTACTAAACATGTATGTATCAGATATGAATTGCAACTTTTTTTAAATAAAAAACATAAAAAAAAAATTGTTTTAGTTTTTTGTAATTCATTTCATTGGAGTGGAAGTTACTTGATAGAATGAAGTAAATAAAATTTTATCAAATCAAGATTAGCAAGAAAATATTTATAACATGGTAAAACAAGAAAGATTAGGGAAATGATCAGATTGAGGCCAGAAACGGTTAAATAATGGTCAGATTAAGGTCGGAATATGATCAGATTGAGGTCAGAAAATGGCCAGATTAAGGTCGGAAAATGGTCAGATTAAGGTCAGAAACTGGTTAGATAATGGTCAGATTTAGGTCGGAAATTGGTCGGATTTAGGTCGGAAAAGGTCAGAAACTTGTTAGATTCTGACGTCTACCTGACGTCAGATAATTGCGTCAAAAACACTTTCAAATCCAACTGTTTTTTCCGACCGTAATCCGACGTCAGAACCTGACTTAAATCTGACGCACAAATTGGTTAACACAATAAATTAGAGAATGAGAAGGTATGATGTTGCATAACGGTAATAGGTGTCTTAATTAATCTGAGTCCTGCGTAATATACAGGAATAGAATTATGTATTTTTATTTTAAATACAAAGAAAGCTGGTGAATTCTAGCCGGGAAGACAAAAAGTTTAATTGTCTTCTCAGATTCTAGAAAGTGAATCAAAATGGAGTTCAAGTTTTCGGTAAAATAATGATATGCAGTTTACGCTCTGTCCATTACCTTACAGTTGAGTTCACACTAAAGGTAACACAAAGTGCACTACATTTAAACCGCTAATGCACTTCAGTGTGCACATCAAGTGCCTTTAAAAAAGAAAAAACAAAAAACAAAAAAACAAACTGTATGCCTTCTAGCGTAACTTTATGCCACTTTACCAGACTGTATACCAATTAAAAAAGCATTGTCATCTTACCAGGCTGCATGCCTTCTTAGAAGACTTCATGCCATTTTACCAGGCTGTATACCTTCTTACAAGACTGTATGCACCTTTACCAGACTGTATGCCATTTTAAAAAAACGCTGTGCCATTTTACCAAACTGTGTGCTCTCTTAATAGGCTTTATGCCATTTTAACAAACCGTATGCCTTCTTACAATAATATATGCACCTTTATAAGGCCGTATCCACTTTACCAGATTTTATGTCATTTTACCAAAATGTATGCCTTCTCACAATAATGTATGCACCTTAATAAGGCCGTAACCACTTTACCAGATTTTATGTCATTTTACCAAACTGTATGCCTTCTTGCAAGACTTTACCAGAATTCATGCCTGTTTACAAGTCTTTATGCTATTTATCCAGACTGTATGACATTTAAAAAAAAAACTTTGTGCCATTTTACCAAACTATATGCCTTCTAACAAAACTTTATGCCATTTGACCAAACTGGTTGCATTGTTACAACACTTTTCGCTACTTACCAAACTGTATGTTTCATACAATACTTTATGCTACTTTACCAGACTGTATGCTATTTTAATAAACCTTACTGCCATTTCACCAAACTATATGTCTTTTTACAAGACTTTATGCCTTTTACCATACACTGGCAGACAGTATGCTTTTTATAATACTTTTTGCTACCTGTATCTTTATGGGACGATTTTTATGATGTGATTGTCAAATATATCGACTAAAGGTCAAAATCTATGCACAATTTATATCTAAACAGTAAAGATAATGTCTCATGTGTACAAAGACAACTATTTGAAAAAAATTCTTATCACATGGAAATGGAGTATTCAAATGTACATGCCTATGTCATATGTTTAGCAGTGTTCTTCTTCTTCAGGACATCACATTGCTCCCAGAAGAAAGGCATTGCTCTTAGCCCAAAGCTGTTTCTTTGTGATGATTTCCAAGCACTTAATAATGTTTCTTGGTGGTAAATATGACATTCTTGTATATTTTTATATAATTTAACATTGTGCGCCTTTTTCGGATTCAGAACGTTTTTTAAAAATAAGCTTCCAGTTTTCCAGATTCATGCCAATTTTCTTGAAATTTTTGAAAATGTATTGTAAAATATTGCGAAATGAACAAGAAAGTAATTTATACATTGCAAGGGGGACTAACAATCCGTGTAAAATACCGAAAATGGTCAAAATATACAAAAGTGCAAACATATTGTGATTAATACAGCAAAATCAGTCATTAATTTCATATATAACGTGTGAATTATTACTTGAATTTTAAATATTCTTACTTTTTTGGAATCTTTGCACAATTTTCTTAAGTTTGATTTTTCTTGAAATATTTTGGCTCATATGGAGACATGATTGGTGCATTTTTCAAAATGGTTAATTTTGGGACCATATGAGATTATCATTATTTGCTTTTATCCAGGTATGACTGGCAGATGAACTTCTATCACTATCACCATTTTACAAACTGTACAGATATCGATTCGCACAAGTATAATCACATCCCTATGGTTTGGGGCCATAACTCACGTCACACAATTGCAGTTCCTTCAGACACATGGGCGATTTTAGGTTTCAATGAACCAAATTTTCATTCTCAGTCAAACCTAACCGCTGCGCAGGCAGTCACATTTTGGAGGGATATTGAAAAACACTCGCATGGTAAACCACTTGTTAGTCCCGCAGCAGCGCCTTGCTCCACCCACTCAAAATGTTATGGCAACTCATTCGACTGGTTTGACGATTTTTTCAAACTTTGTCAAGGTTGTCGTATAGATTACCTAGCAACACACGCTTACCATTGCCATGGCAACACAACAATGGCGTATTTACGTGACCTGAATCATCGGTACGGGAAAAAGATCTGGCTAACAGAGTTTGCGTGCCCAAACTCACATGACATCCACAAGCAACTGAGATACATGCAAGAGCTTCTACCACAGCTAGAAGCTGCCGACTTTGTTTATAGGTTTGTACGAGTTGGGTTTTTTTAAGACGAAAGGATATTTTTCAGATGCAATTGATAAATCCATATTAGCCCGATTATTAAGAAAGATTTCAAAACTTATTTGTCAGCTTTCTAAAACTAACAAGAAACATGGTCATGATCACAGTAAGACTCGAATCTTCCATATCTGAGTTGAGAGACAGACAGCACCAGGCCACCGTCCGTCCCCCACATCTTACGCAGATTACTGTTAATGTTATATGAGGCAAAAGCGGTAGCTGCATTTAACAGAACCGTACACGAACAGGCTTAATCAAACCAAGCCTGCAGTACTTTCAATTTTGCCGTTTTTGTGCGTTCTTAGGGGACCTTTTTATTTTTCTATTTTTAGGTACTCCTGGTATAAGGCTCGGATAGTAACTTCTGGACATATAACAACTGCCGCCAGCCTTCTCCATAGTCACTCATCCAGTTTGACTACACTGGGCAGGTTCTACAACAGTTTCCAAGGCAACAACCAACCCTCTATTGTTGGTTAACTTTTGTTGGTGCAAATATAGTCTTATTATTAGAATGAAAGTTTGAAATTGTTCATATTCAATAAAGAAACACACAGTTTAAGCTGAATAAAAAAATCCGCACTACAACTTGTTAACTGTCTATTTGTTTGACCAATAATAAAATAAAATATGTTTGTTGCCCTTGTTAGGCGAATTCAATTGTTCATGTACCATACATTTGTATATTGATAAAAAGCCATTTTAAAATTAAATATTAAAATGAATATTTAAAACAAGTCTTCATACAATTTTGATTTGCCTTTCTCCTGGTATAAGGCTCGAATAGTGACTTCTGGACATATAACAACTGCCGCCAGCCTTCTCCATAGTCACTCATCCAGTTTGACTACCCTTGGCAGGTTCTACAACAGTTTCCAAGGCAACAACCAGCCCTCTATTGTTGGTTAACTTTTGTTGGTGAAATTATAGTCTTATTATTAGAATGAAAGTTTGAAATTGTTCACAGTTTAAGCTGAATAAAAAAACCGCACTACAACTTGTAATCTATCCTTTTTTTACCAATAATTGAATAAAATATCTGTTTGTTTCCCTTGTTAGGCGAATTCAATTTTTCATCATGTATCATACATATGTATATTGATAAAAAGCCATTTTAAAATTAAATATTAAAATAAATATTAAAGACAAGTCTTCATACAATTTCGATTTGCTTTTATTTCTTTTTTCCGCAATATTACAATTTAATTATCTGAATAAATACCCTGTCTAAGGGCGGTAATTGTTGAAAATGTCACTGTCACTTGTAAAATGCGATGGTCTCCCTTACATACAATCTAACGGGCAAACGACCAAATTTATTCCATTATATTTTAAACATGTTTATTTAAACTCGAATGCGAAACAAATTATGGCAACATTATCATGCATGTACTCTTACAAGTTCTTGAACTATCAAAGGCAAAAAGTTACAAAGAAATCAGGCATATGATTGGTCAGAAAATGACAGACCAATGAAAATCCTCAAATTTTAGACAGATCTAGAACAAATTAAAAGTTATAACTGACGTTCATTTCGCTGATTATTGTATTGTGCTACATGTTTTGTTTATAAGATATCAACGTTCACAACAATAAACATTGACACAGGTATAATTAATGTGCAAAGAAAAAAAGGGAAATAATAAACATTAAAGGGTATTGAAATTATTACAGGAAAAAGAAACGTACGGTCAGAGATGCTATCTATGTCTCTGATAAGATGTTAATTTTTACAGCTTTCACATAGTTAACTCTTTTTTACCAGCTACACTCTTTAAAAATATGTTTTAATACAAAAATGAAATTGAAACAAAAACGAAATAACAACTTTAAGTCTTAATTTTTTTAAGTCCACCACATCTCTAACAAAGATTAAGGAGTTACCGGTTATGGTAAAAGCGGTGAAAACAACATTGTTGATATCATATTAAATAATCTTTCTATGATTATTGTATGACACACACTTTTGATGACTAACATGAACGCTGGAGATGGGGAAGAATGACAAATTTTTTATCGAACGGAAACACTTATCAAAGAGGTCTGTCGATTTCCAGGCGGTTGACGAGTGAGATAATTTCATACTTGAACGCCAAAGTGGTGATTTGAAAGATGTTGAATATTGATCATATCCAAGGAATAAGAGATGTGGCGGGCGCCAGACGGATAGTAATACCTTTTTAATAATTTAGTCATGTTACACGTGGTTTCTTTGTGAGTTTTATTTCTGTGTTCATTACAAATAATGAACGGTGAGTCATTGAAAATGATTATTTTATTGATTAGGTGAAAGTCAAAATGATTTTATTTCCCAAAGAGCATAATCTTTTAAAATATCAAACGAAGTCCTATTTTAATCAAAGCTGATCACTAGCCGCAAAAACGTCATTTGAAATACCCTGTTTTGATCTGATGTATCTTAAACTAAATTTATACAATATAAAATACTACAGTTCATCTTTGAAAAAATGTGTCATCATAATAAATTAGGTATTTCGGATGCAACTTCCGAATGACACAAAGAAAATTTATCTTTAAATTTATGAGTGTGGACGCCAGGCAAAATGATTAAATACGTCGCGCTTAACCCGATAAATAAATGTTTTGAAACGATCCCCGCTTCTCACCAATACAGATTGGTTGTCGGTTAAATATCGAGCTATACACGATAGAGCTGGGTACCAGACTGGGCGATACCATATGTAGTTGGTGGGGTTTAATTTACTAGTACAGACGCTAAATGTACTCCGTTTGCACGTAGTGTAGGCCAACGTACATTAAAGCCGCGTTATAAGTTTGAAAAAAAGTTTCTTTGAATTTCTTTGTGCGATTTTTTAATTTCAGTCAATGCACTTAGAGTTTTTTGATCAGGTATATAACGCGGCGCTTTTGAAGTTTTTTTGCTAAACAGTTCAGAACTTCTGTGGTAGTAAGGCATTAAACTCGTGTTAACAGACATCTCATGATACTATCTTACTGGAATTAACTCACGGCAGGATACTTTGGGTTAGAAATCAACACATAGGATAACACTCCGTCAGAAAAAAACATCCGAGAATAAAAATAGAGAAATATGGAATTTACAAAAAGTATCTTCGTTTTAATAACAGTTTGCACAATTTGCGTTTTAGCAGAAAGGAAATATGAAGTTAAACATTTCACAGGGTGTCAGTCTGCCGGATTGTGTTGCGAGCAAGTTAACAACACATGTTATGTACCAAATTCGAGGAAAATAGACCAAACGGTTGGAAATTGTTTCTGCGATAGCAAATGCTTGCAAATGAAAGATTGTTGCGTGGATTTCGAACAGACATGTCAAGGTGTGTATTTTAAGTGTAACAAGTTTTATAGAGCTTAAAATGTGATCCATAGTTGTAAAAAATTTAATTCTTGAAAGGATTAACGTTACTTTGATTTCAGTTTTAATCACCTTTCCCTATATTTAGCCTTTGGTCTATGACTGTCTTAAAATAAATCTGTCTTAAAATAAATCTTGAAATAAATCTTGTATTATTACAATATTGACAAATAATTGCTTATTCTATTATATTTAATTTGTCTTCACTGCACTAACAAATCAAATTTTAGGTACTTGAAGCTGTAGGTATCCAATATTTAAACTTCCAAATGAGCATAAATGAATTGGTTAATATATCATTTGTGTTGCAATGTAACACAGTTTGACTATTTAGAATATATTTGTATTGCCATCCTACTATCTTTGGATGAAATTCAATTGCCCCAACTTTCTCAGTTGAAGCAACTTTAATTTGTTTATCACTCATAGAGAATTTTGTTTGTTAATCACTTAAAGAAAATTTTGATGTTAATCACTTGAGAAAAAGTTTGGCTGTTAATCACTTGTGGTAAAATATGTTATTATTGACAGAAAATTTCCTTGTTTATCACTTTAGAGACATTTCCTAATCCATTTACATGAGACAGATTTCTTGTTTATCACTAGAGAAAATATTACCTGTATATTTACATAAAGGATTTCCCCTGTTTATCAATTGAGAAAATTATCCCTGTTTGTTTATTTCAGGAAATATTCCCATATTCCCTGTTTATCCTTGTTTTTCACTGGAGTTAAAGTTTCCCTGTTTATCATTTAATTAAGAGAAATGAACACTGTTTATCACTTGAGAGAAGTATTGACTGTTTATCACTTGAGTGACTTTTTCCCTACAGGTCTATTTACATGAGGGAAAATGTTGATAACTTAGTTAAGTTTTGCTTGTTTATCACATAAAGGAATTTTCCCTGCTTTAACTAGTAAAACACATTTCCCTTGTTTATCATTTGAGAAAATCTTTTTGGTCTGTTTATCACTTAATGACAGGCATGTTGTCTGTTTGTCAAAAAAGTGCCTTAATTATGAGTATTTGACAAGAAAATCAAAATTCCTTGTTTCATATCACTTGATGGAAACTTTGCTTGTTTATCATTTAATGAAGGAAATGATTAATGTTTTTCAATTGAGACAAATCATCAGTGTTTATCACTTGAGGGAATGTTTCAGTCTGTTTATCTTTTAATGAGAGGCATTGCTTGTTAATCAAAATCAGTAAATTGGATTATCTGATGTAAGAAAAACTTCTGTTGTTTATCACCTTTGATAAAACATTTATCTGTTTATCACCTAATTAAGGAAATTGCCATGTTTATCTTTTAAAGAGGATGTTTCCCCAGTGTATCACATACTGAGAAGCATGAAATTGCCTGTTTATCAAACCTAAGTGAATTGTAAATATCTGACAAAATACTTAAATCAGATCTGTTTATCATATTTCTTAATTGGAACAAAATATTTGCATGTTTATCACATCAGTGTGACTATCAATTTGAAGAACTTGAATGAATTATAAAATTGCATTATTTATTATGCGAGGAAAACTTCACATGTTTATCACTTTAAAAAATAAAAATTAGTGAGTTTTTGCCTTATTAAAATTGATCAAAATTATTGAAAGATTTTTTATTTGTATATGTTTATCAATTTCAACACCAAGTTTTTTTGTTCATCATTTAAAATGAAGCAGATTTTATTTTAATGATATTATTATTAATTAATAGCTATATAAAATGCTAAAGCTTAAAATAGTGTGTATATAAACTCTAATGCCTATATACTGTTGAGCTAGCCCATTGACAAACTTTTTGGTGAATTTTCAAGATAAATTTTGAATTTTCAACAGTTTTGTCCAATGGGGATGGCCTGTAATTTAAAGTCCATGTTGAAATTCCCTGCAAGTTCTTAATTTTTTTCAATGAATGAAAATTTATATCGAAAACAAAACTGCAAACAGTGGCCAGTTTAAAAACTGGTTCACTATTTTCCTCAACCTCAATGTATAAATTAGATTATGGCCGAACACCTGTGTCGACTTAAGGCTGTCACTGGCCTATACAAGCGTCCGAGTATAAATGTATTTTGTATATTTGTTGAGAAAAAACCTACAGAAATGATTAGTACAGCAGTAATGGACATATTCACAAGTTAGATCAAATTTATCATTTGTGACACGGAGATAAGTTCTACCTTACTGTTTAACTCTTTTTAACCCCTTTTTATTGTATACATCGTCATTATACTAAAGATAAAGATCTGGCATGTCAAAAAAATGTTTTTTTGTAACATATTTTGGAGGAGAAAAAAAAACATCAACAAAAAAAAAGCTTGACATTTTCTTTTTCAACATTTTAATAGTTATATTGATTAAAATATGTCTCTGAAATATTATAATTACCTTCAATATTTTAAGTATTTTTTGTTATTTTATTGATGAGAAATTGTTAAACAATTATAATATATTACCACAATTATATCTAGTTCTTTTGCTGTGGCATTCATTATAATCATAAATTACATAAATTTACCTGTTAGTTTCTTAATTACGTATAATCATTTTCGCAAAATTCAGTTTTGCTCACATGGAAATGAAACCATTTATGGACTCCAATTGACTTATATGTGTATATTGTAAGACACAATATATTATGTTCTAAATATTATGTTTAAAGGGAGATAATTAGGCATTTTCTTTAAATTTCAACGATTAACTTTTTTAAACTATATCTGTGTAATATCTTTATTGGGGGACTTGTGTGGTAAAACCATTCAATAAAAACTTTGATGGGGGTGCGATACCAATTGCTGTAAATGAGCCTAATTAGTGGTAAAGAATTAACCCAAAGAGTCATAAATTGTACCAAATTACCCCAAATTGACAGAAAGTTGTCAAAAATGAAGATAATGAGATGTTAAGTGTGTTAGTTGTCCTGCTAATTGCCTTTGACAGTTGTAAGACCGATAGTATCAGTGAATTATATAACCCCAGTCTGGACAGTAAACTACAACAACAACAACAAGGACAACAAGAAGTATATAATATAAACACCTTCACTCATTATTACCAAAATAAAAGGGTCTTCTATTGTTATCTGTAGATGTTTACCCTTTCGGAAACATGTTCTGACAGTTTTGATTATTCACCTTTAATCTAGATATGTTGAGGCAGTTCTCAAATCTAAACAAGTTGTATCAATTGAGTTGCAATATATAAAACTTATCTTTTGTGCCCATCTTCACAAATTGTCAATTTCGAGTCTACTGAAATGAAAAAAAAAGAAAAGAAAAAATGTTAGATTAGCCTTATTTGTATCTATAGCTGTTGCTAAATGTCTAATATCAGCTTGACACCAGGACAGCTTTTATTGAAATTATGTAATTTTATTTCAAGTACTTCCTTTCTTTGATGATTCAGGTATTTGTTCAAAGTTGTTTGATATACCAAGTGGAAATGTAGAGGAAAGATTCTGAGTCATTGTAGATCTTGAGTTGACAATTTTATTTTGAGGAGACCATGTTGGAAAATAAAACAGCTCAATATTATTAACAAGATTCTTTAAAATTCATTGTTCTTACAAAAATGAATTTCAGCAAAACAATTACTCATATTTATTACATCATACTCCTGCTTGAATGACATCATTTTATCAAATCTGAGCAAGAAATATTATACACGGAGCTGTTATGAGTTGGCCTATAGCTTAATAAAGCTGTGAAGTTAATATAAATCTATTACATCAAATTCAATTAGTTCAAGACTTAATAAATGCGAAAAGGGCTTGCCTTTATGCCACTAGTACTATAGAGCAGGTCAACCTGTACATCCATGCAAGTCATGACCATGCCGCGCAACAGTAGGACTGGTGTCATGACATGATGAGCATGTGGTCCAACCTGTACATCCATGTAGTAGGTGACCATACAGGTCCATGCCTGGGTAGGTGACATGACCATACAGGCCAACCTGTACATCCATGCAGTGAGGTTCTCAACTTACTGTTCAGTACACATGGCCATGACTTTTTGTTTTTTTGCAATGAAAGTTTCGAGGCAACATGAAACTTACATAAAAGAGACAGAAGAAGTATAAACTCTTGTAAATATATGTATATGTGCTAAGAATTCACTTAATCTGGAACACATGTGAATATTTGTAGAAATCTTACCTACATCAAGAGATTTCGAGTGCATTTTAACATTTTTTCATTGGGTTTGACATAGATTTGTACTTGAAATATTGAGGCAAAGTAAATATTTGATGATATTTTACGACATGTCATCATTAAGTGTACTAAAATGCTCCAAAATCTGATAAAAGTTAATACTAATAAAATGGTATCAAGTTGTAAGAAATGAGATGTTGTAAATCGTACCAGTTAATCATGAAACATTCTTAAACCTTTAATGGTAATACACTGCTAAATCTGTGTAATGGACTTTCCTTGCTTTTAATTTGGAACGGTCCAATTTGTAAATTGGAGGGAGAACTGAGTATCAAAATGATGACTGCAATAGAGTTTGGTGCTTCAAATTGTTGTTCGAATTTAAAACAGTCAAAGGAGGACATAAGCCCAAAATACAGAAGAACAGAATCCCTGACTGCAAAATTGAAAATGTTGCTAAAATGCAGGTTCAGTTTGATTGAGCCTGTTCATAGACGGTAGTGGTAATTGCAAGCTACCTATGCCCCCTAGCACTGGCTTATAAGCAGAATTCAAAATTTCACATGAACTGGTAAAATTTTGGAATTTTGAAACATCCAAACTGCATTCATGAGCATGCAAGCAACATACAGGATTATTAATACTGTGTGTGGTCATGATTTGCACAAAAGTGCAGGCAGTAGCTGGCTTGTGGCTAATTAAATCATCATTGTTGATTGCATTATTAAGGCTATTATGGTCTCGTTCAATTAAAACATTAATAACTGTTTATCAGGTGTACCTAAAATCAAATACAGAATTTCCTTTGCAATTGGGGGGGGGTGGGGGACAACCGAGGAAATGTTCATTTTTGGCCCAGACAAATACAGGTAAAAATATGAGAACAAGTGCAAGAAGTTCAAGATGGAAAGGCAAAATTCACGAGGTGAAGGCTGAACGCAGCAGGCTTATACATAGATAATGATGGTCAACTCTTTAAAAGAAAGTTAAAATATAAGATGAAATACTAAAATAAACTTAAGAATATTGTCTACTGACATTGACTTTGCTTATTTTATTGCATGGTTTTAAATATTTTGACATATTTTTGTAAAAAAAATCAAATGTAAAATCTTCTGCATTTGAATCCCCATGTCATTCTTATGAAAATAAATTACATGTAAATTTTTTATTGATATATTTATGTGATATTATACATTTAAAGAGTACTGGCAGAAATTCTAGATCAATTCATTTAATTCATTTTATATAAATATTCAAATCTAAAGTAGATATAAACATACAAATTTATGCTGAATGACTTTGTGACACATGAAATAGTGAAACTTTTCATCTTAATACGCATATTTAATCAAAGACAACCAAATATATAAATAACCAAATAATTATATAAATATAAATACATAAATCTTTCAGAAACGTTGATAATTTAAGTTTATCATACACACATGAACATTTCATATTAATTCACTTTTTATGGTAATTTGTTCATAACCTATCTTCAGAAAAATGAGACTTACTTTGATACATGACTTGTATCTAGGATTTGAAAAATTAAATCAGATATTTTCCTGTCACAAGTTTGAATATAAGGGTTGTATAAATCACAAAGAAACGAGATATGAAAGGAAAATGAAAAATTGGACTGCATATACAAGATGTCAGGTACATGAATTATAATCAGCTACTTCTTTTATTTGATACACAACATCTGGAGAAAAGTTAGAAAGGTTGAAAGTTTGAGCAAAAAAAATGATAAAAAGCATGAAAGAAGATATCATTTAATGATATGTCTTTTTAGATTTTTTTTTTTTAAATGTAACTGCCGTTTTTGTTGAAGTCTCTATGCATTATGGGAAAAAGTAAATAGACAGAAATTCTGCATATGAAATACAAATTTAATATTGATGTCTGTATATACATGTATATATGTAGATCTAAATGTTATCATAACAGGTATTTAAAAAAGATTGAAAGTACATTTTGATTTGAACTGCAGATTTATGGTCACTTTTAAAAAAAAATAGCGTCATACAAATTTTTTTCACGTTTAAGCTTTAAAACCATTGTCTGGATCATAATTAATATTACAGTGGGTTAATAGAAGAAGTCTGTAGAAAATTTACTAATATAATTTGTAAAATAAGAGTTTGAAATTTGAACTGTTTGTTCATGGTATTTGTTCACATGTTGAATTAACTAAATTAAGAAAATTTTGGTATAGAGAATTTGCAGGTAAGATGTGGACTGCCTTTGTACTGGACTGGCAGACCTGGCAAGGCATTAATGAAGAATTATTAAATTTTAGCTTTCTTGAAAGTAACATTACTAAGATTTTTTTTCATTTAATTACAATTTAAAGAAGATAACTACATTGAAGAAATTAGTGCAAAAATTAGTACTGTACTGTTAGTGCACATAGCCATGATTAAACAAAAAATAGAATGAGAGTTTCCAGGCATCATGAAAATTATATGTAAATCAGCACAGAATAGATTGGCAAGCTTTCAAAAATTCTCACAATTTACTAACTATCTTCTCTATAAATTTGTCAGATTATGCCAAAATTGATGTACAATATAAAAAAGCCAATGAAATTCATATTCATAGATAATTATCATACAAGATTTCTATCAAAATTGTGGAAATATTTCCTGTTTTTACCAATATTTTTTGTTCTAGCTTTTTCAATAGAACTGGCAGTGACTTTTAAGAATTGACAGATCGTCGGAACTATTTGGTTTCTAAATAAGTTTATATCATACGAAATTTGTTATAACATAATTATATTTCTCTTGTGGTTGAGGGGTTGCCTTTACGGGTTGAGGCATCTGAGAATTGCAGCCACTGTTTAACCCTGCGTGATCTTAAAGAGGCAACATAATGGGTTCAAATTGTTGGACTCTGCATCTCTAAATAGCTCCAACAGGTGAGGTGGTTTTGACCCCAGGTGCTCCTTAAAGTTTGCAACACCTGAGGTTAACCAAAATCACTTTTCCTGTTTCGGACTATCATTCTGTGGCTCCACGGACTGAGCTATCTGACCGCTCCCTTAATAATGAACAGTTTTATACCGTGACATGACCTTCTAAGAAATTTGTCAAATAAGAAAAATTAGTCTATAGTCATATCCCACAATATAATACTTTTTGATTTCTCTTCAATCCATAGTGATAATTTAGCAAATTGTGTTAAGGTGCAAGATATTTTGTTACCAGTTCATTTAAATTTTTTTGAATTCATAACATTCAACCCTTCAGACTTGTCAAATGGCGAAGAAAGGAAATCAGTGATTGTGAAATTAGCGCTCGACTTCGTTGATAAACCCACCAAGTCGTTTTAAGAGCGCTCAATTTCAGAACAATAGCATAGTTTTTGAAGTAGACAAAATATGATTTCTGTATAACTAGTTAACATGTTTTTAGAAGAACTCTATTATTACAACAATCTGATGTTTTTTTGCCATAAAGGAATAAAATTTCTGTTACTTTTCTATTATAAAAACCTGTCTTTTATTTGCTGATTTTGAAACTATGACACTTTAATTACAATGCATGAAATGAGTTCATTCTAATGCATGAATTGTTTTCAGCATTTAGGTGTTACTACATTTTTGGAACATGTGATTTTTCAAAATGGTTATTTTTTTTCACTATCATAATTATGATAAAACATAAAATGTGAAGTTATTTTTACAGTCATTGCAAATATTTATGAAAATTTATATCCTGTCCTTCTTGATATCACAGTAAGTGCACATAGTACAATTAGTTGGACTCCTACAATTGTCCTGGTGCATTGCAAAAATACCTTTAATTCTTAGCTAAATCTTGCCAAAGATGGCTGATTAAAAAAAAATGTTGCAAGTTCTTTGATTTGGGCAATGATTCCAGCTGGCAGCTGGGTATATAAAATAATGTCTAATATTCTCTCAATGCAAGGTTTTGTCTTTGGTTAATATTGCACAAAACCTTAGATAACATCAAATGTTACTGAAATCTTTTATTGCATTGTAATTATGACTATGGAGCAAAATGACCTTTGTTTTACACAAATCGTTATTGACAGGTTCAACCATGTGGAATTGAATGATACATTTTTGGTATTTCAAACTTGTTTGATGTTCAGACAGATGTGCTTTTCTGACACCTACAAGCACATGTTAAGTGTCTGACCAAAGTAAAAATGTTTAAGATGATTGTCTGCTGGCTTGAATTTAAACAAATGCCCATATGTTATTGTTTTTAATACCTCAGATTATATTAGTTATGCACCTGTGTTTTGGCTGAACAATTGTTCCTTTCTTTGTGAAATATGTACAATGTACATGTTAATATGTTCCACTTTGTGTAAAGTATGAAACCATTGACTGTAACAGGAGCAGGGCAGGTTAAAGCTGTCTGATGTAAGGTAATATTTACCTGATCAGTATCCATATTGACTGGTGCATGCTGGGTATAACCTGGATGTCTTACATAATCAGCCACACCTACCAGATAATTAGGGTAAATGAGGTGGAAGAATCTCAACCAAATAGCTGAATTCATTTTCTCTCTACACTCACAAAATATTTACATGTTCCTGGAGAGTTTGTGTTGGAATATGTGTATGTTTTAGATAATTACAGCTAGGTGTATCAGGAACTCTGAAATATAACACCCTGAAGCACTGGATATTTCCTATTGCTAACTTAAAGTTACCTCCCTTTGCATATTCAGGTCCCCATTTGCACAAGTTTGCAAAAATACTTTTAGAGTCTCATGTATGATAATTTTTACATGTTAAATGCAATAAACATGAAATAAATTAAAGTTTCCCTTGTAATAAGTAAAGTAGAATTGTATGTACATAAAAGAAATGATTAGTTTACAGTTTCTGAGACAATCAACATTTTATAAAGTTAAGGGAGATAATCATTGATCCAGACATTGACATAAACTATTCTAGTTTCACCATTTGTTTAGTTTCACCATTTGTTTTGTTTCAACCATTTTCTGTGTGATTGTGTTGATAAATTCTTGAAGAATTAACTGTTTGCTAATCTGTTGCTGAGTCTCCAGGTTTCTATGGTATCAACATAAGATTATTATTTTGTTTCTGTAGCCCTGCCTACCACAGGCTTATCAGTAAAGTTCCTACTACCACAGTACAGCTGACATACATCATATGTTACACTGACACACTTCTACAATAAGACATTGAAAATGCATTTAATGCCTTAATTCAAAACAGCACCAGGAAATTTTAATAACTTGGATTCAAGATTGTTTTGGGTTGGGTTTTTTTTTCATATCAAAGGAAAGGTACAAAATAGAACTGCACTTATTTATTCATTTTATAATAATGTATTCATTGAAGAAAATATTGAAAAGTAAAGGAAGAAAATGTGTGTGTTTGCAGTTTCTTTAATAGCTGATATTGTATAGGTTGACTTCAATGAAGCTACCTGATTTTTGTAATAGTTGCAATAGAATGAAAGCAACGCCATAGTGGGTAGATTTTACAAAACTAAAGAAAAATCATTTTGAGAAAAGACCTATTAAAATTGAAGTTATTCATTTTCTCCCAGATAAATTTTTGGAACATGAAAAGGAGACAAAACTAGTTGGTTGTTAAATCTTTTTGACAAGAAAGTAACATATTGCCTTATAGGCTATCCAGCAAAATATGTTTGGCAACATACATGGGAAAATGCAAGGGCTGGTATTTAATGTTTAACTTTATTTAAGTAAAGGTCATTTAAAGTCAGTGTAAGGATGTTACACCCAGTATAAGCTGGACATCATGAGTTATGATGTCATTAGATATAATCATTTTTTATGCCAAAAAAAAGGTTTTATACTAAGGTTTTTCACCTGGGAATGAACCTATAGGCTGCTTTATCATGTCACCTGACATCAGCTTTTTGGCTAAATTAAGTAGTTTGTTGGCAATTTTTATGGGGGAGAAAGGGTTTGACGATAAATCTAAATGCAGCGATGTTGATGATAATGGTAAGGTGTGTATACAAAAAATATTTTTTTTGCAATTAATAATGAAACATTTATATAAATAATTGACCCAGAATAATAAGACGGGTGCAGATCCAAATTTAAACCGGATGGGGTTAACAAAGTTTCTAGAAGGGATATAATACGTATTCATGAGAGGCTTGACATTTTACTAATGTTTTAAGGGGATGGGGGGGTGATGAGTCAATTTTTTAATTTTTACGATATTTACATACAAAATTTTATGTTTTTAATCTGGACCTTGATGACATAGAATTTCTGAAAACAAGTTAGGTGGATATCATAGCCTAGATACTTAATATTGGTGATGATCCACAGTATTTATGTGGATATTCATACCTTTCTTAAAGCTGCACGCCTGCAGATGAGCCAAAATATTTGAAGAAAATCAAATTTGAGAAAAATGTTCTAAGCTTTTAAGAGAAGTTAAAAAGATTCAAGATTCAAGTAATGATTTACATGTTATGTGAAATTTGACTGATATTGCAGTATTTATTGCCTAATTTCTACTGCGTGACACAGTAAGGGGTATTTTTGCATATTTTGACCGCTTTTTGGTTATTTATGATGATTGCAGTGCGTAAATTACTTCCTTTGTGCACTTCACAATATTTTGCTGTCAAAATACATTTTGCAAATTTTTCATGAAAAATTTTCATGAATCTGAAGGCATGCTGCTTTAATAAACTATTAAAATATTTTTCCTTAAATTTGATTCTTTTAAAGATTCATTTAACTCATCTGGAATTTTGCCAATTTTAACTAAACCATTTACAGGTTTTCATACATTTAATTCAAAATGTAGATTATTTTTATTTTGAACTACAAAATGAAAATACAAGATCCTAAATTTACTTTTTCTATTAAAGCGTTATGTGTCTGAAAATACTTTTTTTGGTCTGTTTGTAAAGATGTCACATAAATCTAGTATGATATAGGTAAAGTATGCAGAAATTTATGAATGCCAAAATTCAATTTTTTTCCGCAACTTTCTTACAAACCTTCCATGATTCATTATGAAGCTGTGTGACATTTTGTATATACCTTTTGAATAAGCATATTAAAACTCATTTACTTGCAGTAATTTAATCTGTAGATTCTTTTATTGTTATCCAGTATTCATTTGAGACACATAAATGCAAGCTCCCCGCTGCAATAGATTATACGAGAGGATTTATTTAAATACTTTTACAAATAAAATTGTATTTGCCTTTCATAAAATTATCATATTTTATCAGATAAGGGTATTGATGTATTGTGCTTAAAGATGCAATTTTAGTATGCACATTTTAAATCCTTTCAATAGGCTGTAAACTGCTGGCAAATATTGGTTAATTTAAGACAAGATGAAATATTCAATACTTGGATGAATTTTTTTTTTTATTTTTCGAATAAAGATGTCTTATTCACAGTTTTATTGCATCAAAATCTGAATTTTGGAATTTTTCGCCGCCCTTGATTTATGTTGCTTGAATTGCTGACACTGCAGATATATGTGATGAATTATGTGTTTCCTACATTTATACAGCCAACCACATCAACATCTACTTCTGATCTTTGTTTTTAGCTAAAACATTCTTAGGACTTTATAATCTGCCATTTTGTTGAATGTGAAGAAATCACATTTCACTAACAAATTCCTATGCCTAAAATATTTAGACTGTTAAAGTCTGTGCAGACAATTAAGAATTATCCCACAATATTATTCAAAATCAAGAAAGACTTTTGCAATGCAGTGTACAACTTGTATGAAAATTTGAACATTGTTTACCACAAGACCTAGAGATGTTTTCCTTCTTTTCCAATGATATGAGCATGTTATTTAGCTTGCAGTATTTACTATATTATCAGATATACAGTAGGGAATAACCATTTACACAAGCCATATAAATGTTAATCAGTCAGTTCATTACCAAATGTTTGATCAAATATTGAGTTCAATAGATATCTGCTCAAGTATAAATCAAGCACATCTTATGCATAACATTAGGTCATTGGTCAATATTGACTCACTTGATTATAATGTACCTGTAAAGTCAGCAGTATTATGTTCCTTATTTTGACAATGATATGACTTCTTGATTTCATGATAAGTAAAAATTAACGATAACACAGGACTAGCCCATGACTTTATTGTGATGTTTGGGGAACGCAAAGTTTTAATAATTCATACAAAGTTATATCAAACAATTTTTCTATATTTTGAGCATTCATCATTCCTCCTTTTCTTTTTATCACACAAAAAAGAGTGATCATACTTATGAAATATGGAATATTATTATGTAATAATCATACCAAACATTTTTATGAGGAAACATGTAAAGTTTAATATAGTTCCACCCAGTAAATGTTTCTAACAATATGCAGTCCTTTTTATTTCATTACCATGATCCGGGTTATGTTATCTAAAACATCAAATTCTAATCTAAAAACTCACTGTTATCAAGCATCTCAACATTTTAAAAGCTTTAAGAATCATATATTAAATGACATTTTACTATGGGCAATAAAGAATATTTGTTTCCTTTTTTCGATTTTTATCAAACTTTTTTGCACCTGTTTGTTAATTCATTTTCACAAATAAGTCTTAAATGTCAAGCGCTTAATTGAAATTTTATCAACACATCACTATTTTTTTTCTAAATTGTGTGACTCAACTAATAAATATTGAAAACCAATTAACACATAACCTGCTGGAACCAAAAAGAAAAAGCTTTTATGTCACCAGAAAAGAGTCAAGCCCTGGAGATAAAGCTTGAAAAGTGCTGTAATTTTTGCCGCCCATGACCTAAAGTCATCTAACCTTCTTATTGATGGTCTTGTTTTATATACATGTATAATGTATGTACAATGTCTGCAGTGAAATTATTACATCTTAGCTGATTTTAATTGTCCATCTTTCAATAAATATATGACCTTTTTATAGGGTTTTCAAACCTGACCTTTTCTTGCATGTGCAATAGCTGGTGACTTAATGACTCTTTAGATCTCATTGATGGGCTTGTTTCTGTTGACCTTGCCATATGACCTTATAAATGACCTTGTTTCAAGAGACCTTGTCATCTGACCTTGTTTCAAGTGACCTTGTCATATGGCCTTATAGTTGACCTTGTTTCAAGTGTCTTTGTTATATGACCTTGTTAAGCCTGACCTTGTTACAGTTATGACCTTGTTCAGCGCATTATTCAGAGCAGGAATATATTTGTATGTTAGGTTAAAGTAATTATTCTAAACTGACATGAAAGATTGACAAAGAATAGTAATTAGCTTTGTGTGCCTAATGCAAATAATCAGGCATTCTTACATTATCACGAACCCTTTAATAAGCAAAATACTCATGCACCTCTGTCTGGTATATGACCCTGTTATGTCTATCACAAAATGGTACATCTAAAAGTAGAAAATTGATAAAATGCATGATCTGTAATTATATTTTAAGATATTATCAATCTTAGACCACCTAGACATATAATTATCACTAATATATGTTTAATTATGCATCACAGCCTTGAGCATGTCAGAGTTGATTTTTACAGGCTGCATTGAACTGCAAAAAACTCCCCAAAAAAACAGGCATATCATGTTGAAATGATTATGCAGTTTTTTTTATGAAAGATTCTTTTTTAAAAGGTATTGATGCATCCTGTCTGCGTGTTTGTGTATATATTTATGGTTTTTGTTCACCAGCGGCCATCTTGTCATTAGCGTAAAAATAATATCATACAAAAAAAAAGATGTACATGTTAAAATTATATAAAAGAATATTTTTTGTGAAAAACTGGTATATGTGAAGAGACCTTACAATCTAAGGTGTCCTGCATTGGCCATTTTTTTTTCGCCATTTGAAAATTTCAAAAGGATTTTGCAGATGACACTAGAGTTCAAAAAAAAAATATGTTCAGCCTTTGCTCGGTTATTGTTAGCCTAAATTCTTGCTATTTTAGTCTTTTACCATAATACATTCTCTGTTAGTGCATAATTAGTTACATGTATTTAAAAAAAATCTTGAAAAAAGCGAAGGAGAAAAATTTAATGGTCTTGAAAGGTTACCATACTTATATCCTGATGTTCAAGTTTTATGCAATAAAAAATCCTTTATTTAAAATCCATTAAGGTGAATGTGTTTTTTTACTATTTGATGTATCACTCAATCTGTTTTACTGATATAAATATACATTTATTTTTTTTCTCCAAAAAAACGACTTAATTTAGGGATGATGACTCACGCTTGTAAATATTCAGTTACATTATTAAACTTTGTGAATGAAATGCATCAAATTCATTGACACAAACTTTCATCATGATGATGCGAGGGATTTATCATGTGATCAGGTACCCATGTGTGATTGCAAATTTTAAATTAAACTTTGATGAATTAATTCTCAAAAATGGTGAATAATAAGGTTTTGAGTATTATAAAGGAGGTTGACAAATATCTTACATTGTGAAGTTTTACTTTCTTATCTTTACGTGCAATCGTAAAACATCGACTTTTCCTGTATATTTCGGATAAGAGGCCTTGTACGTAGAACACGAATGCACACCAATGTATTTCGCCCTGGTTATAAGGCAGTGTTCCTTCGCAAGAAAGATTAGTAAATAACATATCCATCAGAATTTAGATTATTTTTCCATATAGCTATGATACTTTTTTTAAAAAACTTTTTTTTTAATTGACTCGAGCCGCATTCATGGAAAACAATAAATTATTACTAAATTTTGAAAATTTATGACTCACATTTTGATAATTTTAACAAACAGAATGGCCAAAGAAATTGCAGGTAATTACTGGTCAGTTATCCAAGAAAGCATGTTTGGTTGACCAATCGCTATGACATGATGTGTTAAGAATTTGGCTTAAAAACAAACAAAAAAGGTTCAGCAAAAAATTCTATTCTAATTTAGCCAACTTAATTAAGTTCTGTATTTAATAATGCAAACAACAAATTTTCATTTGGTCAAGTGCTTTAATGTGCAAAGATGTTTAAATTGTACAACACATATTAAAGGTAATAGGTTAAATACCTCAAGTATAGCTTAATATGTATCACTAGTTAAGTTGTGTATTACAAAGGTCATGACCTTGTTGGGAAAATTGGCCTGTTTGCATGATTTAAGGTGTAAAGATGCTGAAGCCCTAAGGGGTAACTGCACAGGTGTCATGTCTTGTGAGAGGTGGACATATTGCCCTATCTATGTAACAATCTATGTAATCGGTCATTCTGATCAAGGTTGTGATTAAAATCTTTAATGAATGTTTATGTGTAAGACAGTACTTATATACTGATGACTGATAAATTAACTTGGTGAATTTACATAAATTTGCTCTAATTTGGAATTGCCCATTGTCTTTGTATTAAAGATTTCCATATCAAAGTACTGAAATGATGTTGTCAACATTATGAGAGACAAGGATTTTTGATACCAGACTTAAAGGCTTGTGCATTTCATTTACTTATTGCAATATGTAAATTAAAGAAATTTCATTCAACAAAGACCAATTTCATATCAATTAAGATTATTACTGGTAATTAGATTATTTCTTACCCAACAACTTATAAAGTGGTACAGAATTAACAATTGTCAGTACAAAATTGAAAGCAATGCAATCATATATTACACCAAATTAGCTATAAGAGGGCCAGTCGGCTTTAGTAGGAACTTGGCAAATATGGGATTTTCCATTAGCTTTCCCCCTCCCCCAGTACAAACAAACTTATACTGTTACAGCTTCTCTGGTGTGCTTTACTGGTCACAATAGAGCAGTTAACCTGTTGCGCTGATTTTCGAAGCTGTAACTGTAAAAATTTGTTTGTACCTCATTTTTAGCTGGGGAAAATTCAAAATATTTTTAATTTCATAGTAAGTATATCATATCTAAAAGACAAAAATTGCAACAGCAAAGTGATTCAGACAAACTATTGTCATTTTATATTCAGATGCAGATTTTTTTTGTTGACATTTGCATGATGAATTACCCTCCATTTAACACAATTAATGAAATTTGAATCTCGGAAGGTCTAGACTATAATAATGAAGACAACAGCAAGATGCCTATCTCTTCCATTGTTAAACAAGTGCTAGGCTTTCACTTGTCATTGTAATACACGGGAGAGAAAGGCGAGAATGTGGAGATAAGATCTAGGTAATAACATATGTACAACAAGCAGTTACACTTATATCTATCCCTTGCCTACCATCAAATTACATGATAGCAGTCTGATTACATCAGGTAACTTGTTACTGTACATTACTGTAAACTAGAAATAATTTTGCACCATCTAAATTTTGCAGAATTATAATGGTAATAACAGATCTTGTGCGTTCTAAATTGTGCAGAATGAACAATTGTAAAGTCAGTTAATCCTACAAAGGTCTAATATTATATTAATTTTGCTTATCTAAAAATGGTTGAAGAATGAAGTGGAAACAAAAACCAAATAATATCTACAAAAGCTAGCAAGGTATACATTTATTAATACTGGCTCCTAAAGGATTTTGATTAACAGTCTTATTTATAAGGCGAATTTGAGCACAAGAATTATCAGTTTCATATATTCTCTCAGTTCTACAAAGTAATAACTGATTTTTCTAAAACATGTATTATGTTAAACGCCATTCTTAATGTCATCAACAGAAACCTGGCACTATAAGGTCTCATTATATATGAATTAGTAAAAATTTTATTTGGAGAAGTTGGGGATTAAGCTCGCAACATTACTCATCCTCTGTCATTATAGTCACAACAAGTTACTACTGTACCTCAGGCCCACTACCTCAGGCCCACTGTCATGAAACAAAGCTTTGTAGTAACAGGAAGCATTATACTATCAAGAAACCAGATCATCTTTAAGACTGCAAAATTTAGTGGTTGCTAAATTTATCAGAGTTTACGGTACTTAATTTTAATATTAAAAAGTGACTGTAGAAGAAAGTCTTGTAGGTGATTTGTCAAAAGTGAAAAGGAATGTGTCAAACACTAGATTAAATGTCTATGTAAGTTTATGCAACTGTTGAGACAGGTTTATTGTAACACTTTGACCTGATTTATAAGCTTGTTTGCTGACATCAAAATATATAGTTGTCTAGTTGAGGATGAAAAAGCATACAAAATGAATGCAGGGGTCACCCAGGGTGCCAAACTGTGACAACTAGCTCATGAAATTTATTTAGTTACATCCTTGTTGCCCCGAGTCTTACATTAGAATATGATGCTAAAAAACTTTTTGTGTAAATAAGAAATTTTAGTTATAACTAGTACACATAATATTATATTCCGGAGAAAATGGGGGCCTACACTTATCAAGGAATTTAGATTCTTTCATTTGAAGAAGCAGTCAGGAGCTACATTTACCATATGAAAGCCACACTCTGTTGCATAAAATAGCTAATGCACAGACAGCATTTTGGTTTTCCCGAATCCAAGAAAAATAAGCCGAAAAGTTGCCATAATGGTTTGGTTTGCTTCACTTACAAACACCAACATATATTAGGATAATGGGATTTTCTATGTCCTAAAATGCAGCTGATATACCAATCTTATATACCAGCTGTAACTTTTCCACCCTCCTGCAACTGAAGAGTATCCAATTATAATTGCTGCCATATCTTGGTTTTCTGCACAAGCGTTGTCATCGAATATGAATATGTTCATAAAACCGCAATGAAAATGTTCTTCAGTCAGTTATATATGTTAGACTTCATTTTCTTTATCTTTCATCCAGCAGAACCTTCACATTTTGCCAATTACATTTCTAACTCTACATATACATGGATATACAAACATGTACAAATTAATGAAATCTTGAGGTCAGATTTTTTTTATCTGATACATGTATTATGGGGAATAAAATCATCATTAAATCCAGATTAAATTAGATGGTTCAATAATTGCAACCAAATAAAACAGCAATAAAATTTTCATTGAAGTTGTTGATGGTGATTTTGTACTATTCAAACATGTTTTGGGTCAGAGATTAATTAAATGCAACTCTTGTGGTAATGTTATGGTTTAAGAGTATAAATGAAAATGGTTTTAAATGATGAAATAAAATATCCAAATTCATACATTTTAATTATATTGATTTCTTTCATAGATTAAATACAAAGATTAAGAGTTTCATGTTGGAATTGAAACTAAATTGCTTTGTCATTGAACTAAGGATGTAGCTCTAGTTATAAGTAAAGTAATTTTGCTGTTAAAAAGATTTTTGTGCACTGGCCTTTCAGACTAAATGATAAAATAAAATCAAAATATTCATATTTAAGTTTAAGCTATTGTACTATTTCTCCATATGCTGTAACCACTCTACATAATAGACCTGCTAATCTATATGATGTTTTTGTTGTTTGACCAGATTCTCCTTATAAATATTTGCATTTTAATATGAAACCTCACATAGAGTCTCAATGGACATTCCAGCTTTGCAGGTGGAGGAAGACCTCAAGGAACACACAAGGACATACCGTAAGCTAGCTGGATATAGTCATAAAACCGTAGCAGGATTCAAACCCACAGTGAGGAGGGGCAAGTGGTTTGAAGTCATGGACCTTTGGCCACTGCTGCCCCTTTACAACTTTAGCATAGCAATTAAGGTGTCACTATTGAGTTTATACCAGTATATGTACTATTAATGTGATATTATGATAACTGCATATCTGTGACGGTAAATACATGTATTTTAATGGGTTAACGAAAGCAATATACAATACCTTTATATAAAGAGACATTTAAAAACTGAACGCTGCAAAAAGGCTTCAGTTTGCAATTATACCATGATTTCAATTATGTTCAACTTTCTTTCTAAACACAGTATTTATTTCACTTAATGTATTCATGATTATAATGTAAATGATAAATGCAGCATGATGGTGTAATTATGCAAGTTCCTGCTGGGTTGTTGCAAATCCGCTGCAGATTATACTCTGATATTGAGAGACACTTCAATCAAATAACAATTTAGAAACTGTTGAAAATAATCTCCTTACAAACTCAGAATATCTTCTCTGTGTCCTTCAATATTTTATACTTGAAATTTAAGAAGAAATCAATCATTATTAAGTCCATTAATCATTAATTGAAAATCAAAGATGAAAGGCATGTGTCCATCTGTTTATGCCTCCAAGTGATACTGATGTTGAGTTACTGATCAATGTCACTAAAATGCTTGCTTTTAAATTAAGATGGCCTTCCCAATGGCTAATTGGTTCACAAGTTGTTGGCAAACAAGGACAGTTATTCTTTTTAAGTTAATGGGATCAGAAGTGATCCCTTATTGTCCAAAGGATTGAATTAATCCCTTAATAGGGAAACTCAAAAAGGCATCTGTTCAGGTTATTGTTAAGCCATCATAAATCACAGGAATAAAATTTAAAAAATGGCATAAAATGTAAAGTTGTTGGTAGCACACAAGTTAAAAGTTAAGAAAAGCATTATACATGTATGTTTTTGTGACGAATTTTGTTCTTTAGATACACTAGCTGTCAAGTGAAAGATAACGCCAATAAAAAAGGTACAAAGAATATTATTCATTTTCACCAGACCATAAATTATGAGCCGGAACATTGGTACAAACATATAATACACACAGTTTTTTAAAAGTTCATTGCCTTCCTGACACTAGAGAAACATATAAATAACAATAATTATTTTCACATCATTATTTGGCCATGGTTTCAAAGTGTAAAATTGTAACAAGAAGTCAATGACCAGTGGGAAAATAATGTCAGTAAAATGTCAGTAACATAATCTGTATCATTATACAGCTTTTACAATTTGAACCAGCTTCAGCCATGCTAGCCATATATACAAACCAATGCCTATAGAATAAAGAGAGTCTATCTACTATTGTATGCTGACTTTTATATCACAAGACTTGATGCCGCTTTACTTGACTTTATGCCTTTTTGAAACACTTTGTGCCATTTTACCAAACTGTTTGCCTCCATACAAGACTTTATGTCACTTACCAGACTTTATGCCTTTTTAAAACACTTTGTGCCACTTACCAGACATTACGCCTTTTTAAAACACTTTGTGCCATTTTACCAAAGTGTTTGCCTCCTTACAAGACTTTATGTCACTTACCAGACTTTATGCCTTTTTAAAACACTTTGTGCCATTTTACCAAACTGTTTGCCTCCTTACAAGACTTTATGCCACTTACCAGACTTTACGCCTTTTTAAAACACTTTGTGCCATTTTACCAAACTGTTTGCCTCCTTACAAGACTTTATGTCACTTACCAGACTTTATGCCTTTTTAAAACACTTTGTGCCACTTACCAGACATTACTCCTTTTTAAAACACTTTGTGCCATTTTACCAAACTGTTTGCCTCCTTACAAGACTTTATGCCAATTACCAGACTTTACACCTTTTTAAAACACTTTGTGCCATTTTACCATACAGTTTGCCTCCTTACAATACTTTATGTCACTTACCAGACTTTATGCTTTTTTAAAACACTTTGTGCCACTTACCAGACATTACGCCTTTTTAAAAGACTTTGTGGGATTTTACCAAACTGTTTGCCTCCTTACAAGACTTTATGTCACTTACCAGACATTATGCCTTTTTATAACACTTTGAGCCACTTACCAGATATTACGCCTTTTTAAAACACTTTGTGCCAGTTTACCAAACAGTTTGCCTCCTTACAAGACTTTATGTCACTTACCAGACTTTATGCCTTTTTAAAACACTTTGTGCCACTTACCAGACATTACGCCTTTTTAAAACTCTTTGTGCCAGTTTACCAAACTGTTTGCCTCCTTACAATACTTTATGTCACTTACCAGACATTATGCCTTTTTATAACACTTTGAGCCACTTACCAGATATTACGCCTTTTTAAAACACTTTGTGCCATTTTACCAAACAGTTTGCCTCCTTACAAGACTTTATGTCACTTACCAGACTTTACGCCTTTTTAAAACACTTTGTGCCACTTACCAGACATTACTCCTTTTTAAAACACTTTGTGCCATTTTACCAAACTGTTTGCCTCCTTACAAGACTTTATGCCACTTACCAGACATTACGCCTTTTTAAAACACTTTGTGCCATTTTACCAAACTGTTTGCCTCTTTACAAGACTTTATGGCACTTACCAGACATTACGCCTTTTTAAAATACTTTGTGCCATTTTACGGAACAGTTTGCCTCCTTAAAAGACTTTATGTCACTTACCAGACTTTATGCCTTTTTAGAACACTTTGTGCCACTTACCACACATTACACCTTTTTAAAACACTTTGTGCCAGTTTACGGAACTGTTTGCCTCCTTACAAGACTTTATGCCACTTACCAGACTTTATGCCTTTTTAAAAAACTTTGTACCACTTACCAGACATTACGCCTTTTTAAAATACTTTGTGCCAAACTGAATGTCATCTAACAAGACTTATTCCACTTTACCAAACCTTATGTCTTTTTAAAAAACATTTTACCAGAATGTATGCCTTTTAGAGCACATTGTTCCATGTTACTAAACTTTGTGTCTTCTTAAAATACTTTATGCCTTAAATTTTCCAGACTGTATGCCTTAACTTGTAAGACTTTATGCCATATTACCAGACATGCATGCCTACCAATCTGATTAAAAACCAATACTGAGTAGGTAATTTTCATGATTTCGAACTGGCAGGTAAAACTCGCAAAACAATCTAAAACTTCCAGTTTCAAAATTACTTCCGACAATTTTTTTTAACAAAAATCAACAAATTTCCACGGACAACAATATTTCGATACTTTGTCTTAAATGCCTGTCTGTAAAAATGGTTTGATTGCATGGCTAAAATCAGCTTTCTCGGGAAATCCGAATCACAATGACGGCGAATCAGATCTACATGTAAGCAGTAAGAAGATCTGAATTTTAGTCAGATTGGCCATTTTACTGGACTGTATGCCTTTTGCCTTTTAACCAGACATAAAGCTATCAATTGCTTATTTCTTTACCTTTCAATCCATTTTAGAAACAAACACATTCATTTTGCTCCATCATGTTCAAGTTTCATAATTTTTTATTTTATTTTTTTTGATAAACATACGCTATTTAATTGGATAAATTTATGCTATAAGTCAATTATAATAATAATGTTTTATTGTAGAAATAATAATTATATAGTTTAAAATGAAATATTGAATTTAATTATGCTTAGAGGTTGGCATGAAGTGGTGCTATATTGAAAGATATTGTATTATACAATTAAGCCAGTCAATGATTTTAAGTATTCTCATATTTAATTTACTTTTCATTTTTTTTGCTAATAAGCACCTGTACAACTGAAATAATTAACCCAAAGATTTGTGTTAGGTGCAAAGAATGGTAATAGGATACTGTTTATTAGGTTATAGACCCCCAGGATTGTAGATAATGGAATAGGTAAGTAAAGGTAGTAAGCATAAAGGAGGTCCCATTAACCAAGATCAATCGTAGAAATAGATAATAAATTAGCAGTGACTCATTTTAAAGCCTACTCGGTCACCATTCATTCATAAAATTTAGTAATCTTTTTTTTAACTTGTTCAAATATTTGTAAATTGATAAGGTCTGCTCTAGATTCAAATGTTAAACTTGACAAAAAACAAATTGGACGTTTTTTGCGTTCACGATGTTTACAAAACATGACCGTTTTTAGAAAAGTAAAATCACAGGTGGGCAGAAGATAAAGTGATGTGTCAGCATAAGTTGTCGAAATTGAATTTATTTCACTTAAATTAAAATGGCCTTACATTAATAAATATTATTTCTCATACAATTAGATTATTGATGAAAATAAAAACTTGCTGTTATTGAAGCCCCACATTTCATTTCAGGTTTGGGGGCTGTATTATTGCTTTATTATGCAGTATAAAATTGAGCCTGTACCTGTAATACTAAATCTACCAAATATAAACAAGTATTGTATTGTTATCAGGAGCTACTTTGCTTATCATTTAGGGTTCAATCTTTTGTCACAAAATAAATAGTGTGATGCAACCTTTACAATTGTCCAGGTGCAGGGTGTCTGTGTATTTTAGTGTCTTTACGCCTGAATCACTGCATGGGAAACTTGAAACCACAGTTACAGATTTTAAATAAATTAATTATAAATCTTGAAAATGAACCATAAATTTTCGTTAATAAGGTAGTGTGTCATTGCACTGAGGTATTGTAAAGCAAGCATTAAGGACATTATAAATAGGGATATAGTTTCACAGCATGAGATTTCATGCTGAATCAGCAATTTATTTGATAGATAGTCTCTTGCATTGCAATAATTTCTGTAAATTAATGTGTTTTTATCACACTACTTGTATGTGTCACTGTTTATTTATATGTTGACAGAAATGTAGTAAAGTAACAACACTATAGTCAAATTTATATTTTAGTATCATAAAACTCTCAAAAAAAATGTTTGTCTTTAAAAGTTGTTGTTTGCAAGTTGTTGTTGTCCAATTTGGTGCCGGATTAGTCAGTTTCACTTTGACATTATGATGCAATGATTAAAAGCTGGCTTTAAAAAACACACTGTTTCTGTACAGAGGTGGTCTTTCTAAATGGATCCATTCATATGTGATTGCATGTAGTTTCTGTGATATTTTTTTTTCTACACATTTATAGCAAATGTGCAAAATGTTACATTTTATGTCCAGAAGTGGGTGAGGGGGTAAAAGAGAATTGGAAAAAACTGAAAATTCCAATTAAATTTTGCTTTAAGCTTTAAGATTTCTTGGTGTTTAATCTTGACTTTTGACTGAACTGCTAGTTTATAAAAACAAAACAAAATAGGCGATTTAGCAAATTTCTTGTCAACAGTTTGTTTACATACATCATTCTATATTTATTATTTTCAGCCAAAGACTGTATCATGGGGGAGTGGAGTGAATGGTCACAGTGCTCAAATTCATGTGGTCGAGGTCGCAAACACAGAAAGCGTGCCATTATTCAAGAGCGTGCATTTGGTGGCAAAACGTGTCCAACAGCTACAAAATCTAAAAAATCGTGTTACGGGGAATATGGATGTCTACAACAAAGTGTCGAGTATTCAAGGGAAGAAATGGCAGGTAATGAACGCCGCAGTTATTACAATGGTCACTTACGTCAGTGATTTAGACTTCTGCTTTAAAATGCTGTGCATGTATGATTGTTCTGAAGACCAGCTTGTATACTAAATAGTATCGTATGCTACTAGCAGGCAAGCTCGTATAATTGTTGTTTTTTTTTTTTTTTTTGCTAGTCGCCCGAACCTATAATGTAAGCTGCCAAAATCCCGAAATCAATTTTAGTGGGATTACAACCCTTCTGTATGTATAGCCCTGACTGGCATTTTAAATTTGTATATTTACTGTGTAAGATTCAATGCTGTTAATCTTCGGTTTGTCTATCATTCAATCCATAATTGATTCATTTATAAGATGAACGAAAACCACAGGCATTTTTAAGCATACAGTCTGAATTATCTGTACCAGATCAGAATATCGATGATATATCAAGAAATATGGGTCAAATTTTTTATCAAAGAACAAAAATTGCATGCTATATTATCAGGAAGCTTGCCACTTTATAATCAAGAGTTTATTATTTCATGATGTTATCCTTGATACCAGGGTGGTAAGTGTTGCCAATAATAAGCCATGTGTACTTCCTGCTCAGTTCTTGCTGCATGTTTTCACTCTTGGAGAGGAAGGTGTAAGCAAATTTTCTGAAAAATTGTGCTGGCTGGTGGTTTGCCCTTCTTGTGCTTCTGCTTCAAGAAACAAGATACATTTGTAATTAAAATCAAGGTTCATTGTAAATCATAATCATTACTGTTTTAAAACAATAGTGCTTTGTTTGATTTTTTTGTTAAAGAAAAATTTAAGTCAAAAAGTTAATTGAAGAAATTAAGTGGTTGCTTGATTATTAAATTGCTTAGCTTTGAAACTGATAACAATAAGATTTTAGTTTTTGATAAACCATTATCTGAAACAGTGTAGAATTAATAAGTAATATTTACTTAATTGAAATTTATAAAAAAGATCTGCAAGAAAAATATCTAAAGCTTTTAATAGTTTTAATATTAATACTAATATTTTCCTTTCATTGAATATATAATATTTCTGAAACAGCTGTTAGCTACAGATTCTACCCACGTGACTAGTACAGACCAAGATTTTTGTTAATATTGTAATAGATCATTTAAAGGGACTTTACTGAGGTTTTTTGACATGGCGGGACTGGGGATAATTTTTGAAATTAAGGAAGTCTAACCCAATAACTTGTGTGCAAGATATTAAATCATTTGCTCACTTTGTTTTTCCAGTATTAAATTCTTGTTGTGAAAAATGACCCAAAATTGAAAAGTCTTGCATTACTTTCTCTAGAATTGGTCTAAAAAAAGCTGAAAAATACAATTTTTCAATTTATTTTAGAGCATATTTCTTAATTATCATTAGAATTTCTTCCTGTTTTAAGTGTTTCAGCTGATCTTTGTAAGAAATTCAAATTTTATATTTTAGGCTTTTGGACCTCAGTGGAGTTCCTTTAATAAATTTATGCTAAAGTATACTTAAAACCTTAAATGTAGCATTCATATACATATAATGTCAATATTCATTCAAGATATTCCATTGATTCATTCAGTACTTTACCTTCTCTGCTTGTCATGATTTACATTTTGATAAACATTTAAAGAAAAAAAATACAAGTTTAAGCTATCCATTAATGGCCTATAAATGATTTAACGTGGATATATGATATAGAAGGATATTTAATGATTTAATGCAGACGTAAAAAAAATGGCTGTAATTGTTCTGAAGAGCCCTCCAGATACCTTAATCAACTTGTACTATCCTATCTATTGAATAAATCTGAATTTAATTAAAGTGTCTGTTTTTGCTACTCAAGAATCTTGGCAAAAATAAGTGTTTTAAGGGAATAGACTTACAGCTATTTATACAATTTTATTTTGGTTTAATGTTCACTATAAGTTACACTAACTTTTGATGGCCAAAAATATTAATTAATTTAAATGTCATTATGATCTTATATACATTACCTCAATTTATAAGTATTATTAAAACATAATATTCTTATCCTACCAAAAATGCAAATTAATTTTGTAATCCTAATCAGTTTTAACGTAATTTTTTTAAGTTTTATTGTGGAGAAAGCTCTAAGCTTTTTTGAACTATTATCAGGTGTGCTTTCTGGTACTAACCAGTAAGAGTGTCATAATAAGGAAACTATGTGAGGACGCCAGTATAGGGCTCAATCCCAGAATCCCTGGGTTGAGAGGCCAGCATCTTAACCACTGGGTTACTTATCTCTTTAATCATTTTAAGTTTAATAGGTTTAATTGATTTGACCTTTACAAACTTTCTGCCTCTTAAGAAAGGATTTAATTAATTTCAATTAAATTTTAAAATGTTGGTCAGTCTTCAACTGCAAGGTGTCAATGTTCCTTATTTACTAGATGGCCTGAATTTCTTGATCTTGTCAAGGAATACAATACTTATATATATATATATATATACTCATTAAAATGTGACCCACATTTGGAGATTTCCATCAAGGTCTGTGGCATTTCCAGATGGGCGAGGTCTTGTTTAATTAGAAGTTTTGGATCTCTACAAAAATTTCTCTTCTCTGATGATTTTTTTTTAGATATGTTTAACAATTATTGTTTTAAAATACACAAAAAATAGGAGAGATTTCAAGATTTGTGCAAACATTTGAAAAAAGTGTCTTGTTTGACACATTAGGCTATCATCTTCATAAATCTAACCACAGATCAAGGTGTTTGTAATTAAAACTGTAACAATAGATACAGTAGCCATGTACCATGGTTCTCTTTGAACATATTAAGACCAGGTTAATCTACTGTGAATAAATACAAGAATCTACAAATAAAAATGATACCATTATCCAAAGCATTAAAGGTCTTTGAATGAACAGCTTGTATTTCATATACATAAACATTTTTATTCCTTTTAGTTTATGTTATAAAATTTTTCGTCCAACGATAGAGAAGTTTGTACTGTTTTTGGTAATGGGCATTCTTGCCCGATTTTTTTTGATGGGCCATCTCATGAGCTGCCGATTTCACCACACTTATAAAGGTTTAATGGAGCATTTAACATAGCCGTGGGACTACCGAAGCCACAAAAGCCAGTATCGGGTTGCAAGTTCGCCTTTAATGTCCAAAAATTGTAAAATAGCGGCTTGACAGATTGACGTTCAGGTGTTATCAGCTGTTTAGATGAAATTGGATTAAAGAGGCCTTGAAATATTGTTAACTTAAGATTATTGTTAAAATATTAAAGTGTTTTTAATGGAAAGGAGAATTAATATCAGGTTGTTGTTAGTTGTAACATCCTGTTGTTATCTGTCCACTTCATACTGGCCCCTTATATATTTAAACTTTTAAATTTACAATATCCTAGCTCTGCTTGTATGATATGATATTATATGATTATGATGTAATATTCAGATTTGATATGATATGATATTTTATTATATGGAATGATATGATATGATATGGAATGATATGATATTTAGATATTATATGGTGTGATATTCAGATATGATACGATATTAAAATATGATATTCTAATTTCAGATATGATAATTATGATATTGAGATATTATGATATTATGTGATATAATATAGTATGATATGATATTTAGATATGATATGATATTCAGATATAATATGATGTTATTTAAATATATGATATGATTTTCTGATATGATATTCAGATGTGATATTATATTCAGATATTCAGATATTATGTGATTTAATATAGTATGATATGATATTCAGATATAATATGACATGATATTCAGATATGATATGCGGATATAAAATTCGGATAAGATATGATTTGATATTCAGATAATTGTTATTCATATATGATATGAATTTTTTTCATATTAAAAAAATCTAAATTAATGGAAAAAAAAATATAGAATCACAATGGCGACGCGGTACATTGTCATGTCCTGTGACACTTAGGGATGGGGGAACATGCCCATATAAGTTAACCTTGTCCATCAATCCTGCTATCTAATGTCCTTCTGTAAACTGACAAAATAGTGGAATGTGACCTATTGACATATTGCTATAGTTTGTTTGTTCATGGTTAAATATAAGAGTAAATACCAGAAATAATCTGAATATAATTATAGTAATACTCACTTAGAGTATTATATTAAAGCAGAACAAGGAGGGCATTATTCATTTAAACCACAGTTATGTTAAGGTCATATTTTCGTTTTGCCCACCCCTGTCTTTATAATTATGTCCAGCCCTTAAAATACCAGCTTTGATAATAAATTGATACATGCAATATTCAGTAAAGCCATTAAGTAATTAAGCATGCTCATCCATGAATTTTGACCAAATAATAAACCACCAGTGTAGAGCTCGAGCCAGCATACTCAATGCAGTCCAACCAGAATAGATGCCACCAAGGCATGCTCCTCTTGCAGTCCAATCAGAATAGATGCCACCAAGGCATGCTCCTCTTGCAGTCCAACCAGAATAGATGCCACCAAGGCATGCTCCTCTTGCAGTCGTCACCAAGGCATGCTCCTCTTGCAGTAGTCACCAAGGCATGCTCCTCTTGCAGTTGTCACCAAGGCATGCTCCTCTTGCAGTTGTCACCATGGCATGCTCCTCTTGCAGTCGTCACCATGGCATGCTCCTCTTGCAGTCGTCACCAAGGCATGCTCCTCTTACAGTCCAACCAGAATAGATGCCACCAAGGCATGCTCCTCTTGCAGTCCAACCAGAATGTCACAAGAGCATGCTCATTGGTGTAATCTGACCAGAATAGATGTCAATATTTTGGTTACTACTATTGGACTATCCCAATTTCAAAGAAGGACCAGTCCATTTTACAAAGTCGGTCAGAGTAAGGGTTGATATAATATTATGAATCATATTTTGTCACATTCTTTTACAATGAAAATGTTAAGTGAGTTATAAATAACTGCAAGAGTGAGATAGAAGTATTAACATCTAAATTGGGTCAATAAATTATGAATGAAATTACTCTTAACAGGTTTTTATGTCAGCTTTTCATATAATCCGGGTTGTAAATCAAAGATTAAGATTCAACTTTGATATATTATCATCATTTTAAAATGGATTTTGGTCATAATGTTACAGTAATTTTCGCAAAAAATGAATTAAAAAGAAGATACATTAAAGGAATTTGCTTGAAAATGTGGTTTTTAAATTGGAATTTAATGGGACCAAAATCTGATTAAATTGGAATTGCATCATAAAATTATTGTGAAGCTAAAATAAATCATACAAAAAAAAAATCAGTTATGATCTTTTAAGAAATTTTCTGTCTTGATGATACATAGATGAAAATAGCAGGTTATGAATTGGTTACCAAGTGTAAAATTGACACCTATGACAAATAACATTTTTGAATTTTATAAACAGAAGTAACTTGAATTTTATAATAATCTACATTGCCTGTATATTTATCACCACCCTGATTGGTTATTAAGTTGCCTGCATTGACCAATCAAAATCCTTTTTAGTTCTTTATTGGCTTTTGAATTTTATAACTCAAGATCTGATTGGTTGATCTATTTTAGGTAATTAAAATTTAAAACATAAATTAGTTCAAAACTCAAACTTAAATTAATGATGTAGTTTTATCTACTTCTGTCTTTGTAGGTTGAGATAGCCAATTGTCTTTTCTCTTTGAGTTCTTTTGAATCTTTTCGATATAATTTGACTGAAATGTAAGTTATACAACAAAACATATAGTTTTTTCTTCCATGCAAACCATAACATTCTGGATGTCTGAGATAATGTCCTTGGAATCAGCTGTCTGTCCAGGGGGTGTCCCTAAAATGAATCTGTCCCTAAGACAAATAAAAACAACATAAACCAATACATTTAGTTAAGAAATTATCATTTACTGAGTATTTTCACTCTCATTTTAAGTTCATTAAAAATTTCATCTGGGTAAAAGCACTATTACATTGAAGATTGGTACTATATAACTATAAACATGGGCAACTTTAAGCATGTCTTTCATGTGGCTTATTTATTCTCAGAAATTTTCTTGATTTCTATCAGGAACATTAAAAACATCTGCAGACATCTTCCCTAGAATACAAGATTGTTGGAGAGATCTGAGCTGTGCAATGTTTGTATTACATGTATATGTATGTTTACAGTATAAAATACCTGCGGATTTGTGTAAACGAAAAGAGCAATATGTGTAAATGAAATAGCAATTTGTGTAAACGTTAAGTTATTGCAAACATAGATTCAGTCAGAGAGTTTCAGATTTGCTTCTATGAGTCATGGTGCATGGCTAAGTTAAAGAACCTTTTCTATAATGAACTAACTCCGCTTTGAATTTTGAACAGACTGCTTTTAATAACATTTAGGTTTAACAAATTAAATGGCCATCACAGTCAAGTTTAGATATGAAACCTGGCAAAACTTTATACTGGTGGCAATATACAAATATAAGCTAATCTTTATTGCTGTTAGAATTCAAAGAGTTAATTATTACCATAGGTTTATGTTTTATAATTGCAAACATACAAGAGTCCATTATTAGGTTCATCAACAAATTTGCTGAGAATGCTTTCGGTATTTATAAACCCATAGTGAATTTCTTTGAAGCTACCAGTTGGCCCACTGGGGAAAAATTCCTATGACTGCAGGATTACTAGGAAATAAACTTACGACCTTGACATTTCAATAACATGAAAGTGACCTTGAATGATCCCATGTTTGATTATGGAGAAACAATATTTTAATTGCATGTACTTGTTATATTAAGTTTCCCAAATTCCTGTCATTATATTTGTTATTTTGATAATAAAAGTTCTCAGGGTGTAAGAAAATTGATACCAACAGACAAGACAACCTGTTGTCAATAAACATGTCAATTACTGTATTGTTTTACATAATTCGAGTCAAGAAAAACTTATGCAGAATGCAAAAAAGAAGTTCTTTGATAGAGTCTGATTTAGAAACAAAGTTAGAGAAGAGGAATTGTACTGATTAATTGATGATCGAAAGCAGACTAATTCAAGTTGAAACAATTTCCGGAAAATCTGGAAAATCCGGAGGAGAAAAAAACAGTCGTTAGATGAAAACCACTTAATTCGCTGAATAATGTATAAAAAAAACAGACACAGTCTACTGTTAAGCCTTAATGCTACGTTTGCAAAGATTCTGTATGAAGTGTCAAGAAAATTGCGGTTTGTTTGTCTGTGTTCATTTCGCTCTGGCTACACCTGGCGAAAAATATGCAAGCGTGCAGATATTTTTTTTATCGAACATGTGCGATTGTTTGTTAAAGGAAGAGCTAATTACATGTATCTTGTAATGCAGTAATTAAATTAAATGATTGTTCATTCTAAACGGTTTTTTTTTTCTGTATACAAAGTACATGTATATTAATTTGTTATGTTGAACTTAAACTTTACAGAAAATTAGCAAAATAAAATTACTCATTACCCCTTATAACTCATAAGAAATTGTGAAGACTACTTAGTGTAATTTTTCCATGACAAGGAAAGGGCTTCAGCATGCAATGCTAAGATATATTACATATTGGGAATTCAGCAAGTATATCCATCGCATAAAGGATTCAACGCTGAAAGACTTTGATTCAAAATCTTATCTTAAATGATCAAGACAGTAACATAAATCTATTTATTGTCGCCATTCCTTTCACAAGGGGCACATGCACTTGAGTTATGTGATTTTATTTTTTCATATGGAAGTCAATGCAGCGATATTAAGTGATACAGGGATTTTCATATTCAGGGATTTTTTTATCCATTTATTTAATCTTACATATACAATATTATCACAACTACAGTTATTACTCTGCTGGATCTAGCAAGGTACCTTTGGGTTCTATAGGTACATTTGGGTTCTGTAGGTATCTGTGGGTTTTCTAGATACCTTTGGGTTCTATAGGTATCTTTGGGTTCTATATAGGTACTTTCGGGTTCTAAAGGTGTCACTTAGATGTTGAATACTAATAAAATATTGAATTATAAATTTTTTTGTTATTTTGTATGTATTTTTACTGTTTTATAGGTTTATTTATAGAAGATGAACGAGACAAAGGTACATACAAGCAAACCACCACATTTAAAATCAATATTTATACATGTACATAAATTATAATATTCATAATTAGCTATAATTTGTTGTACAGTACAGGTGTGAATCCAGATAATGTGCAATTAATATGTTTCATTTCATAATTTTTATTGCATTCATGGATCCATGATACGATAATGTTCAAATCCGAAGAACAAAGTTCTCGACATTTCAACATTTCATTTCATAAATTGTATAGAAATATGGAAAATATAATGAAAAATTTATGTGCTTTTTTTTATCTTTCTAAGAACTACAGGAAAAAGACATTGCTTAGAAATATATTCTAATTTCTGGGCTCTGTTAACAGAAAAAAATTGCAATGTTCATTAAACAAATGTTCTAACTTTTTTTGGAATCACACCTGTATTACATAATTGATAATCATAAATTTAATTGTACTTTCTTATATATCTTTCTTACATAAAGGGAAGTAATTTAATATGAATTTCAAAGGGGGGTAATTACAACCAGATTTCATCAAGAGGATTTTTGCTGAATGTGCTGTTTTTAAATAAATATATTGTTCTGCATATGATACTGTATTTACCTGCACAAATGTACAATGTATGTAGTTACTCCAATAGAGGCACATATTGCAATAAATATATGAGAGCTCATGCATTATAAAGTGTCATAACTTAATTTTTACAACCCTTATTTCGCTTAATTTGCAACTTGGACTTGCTCAGATTTGAATTTGGGAAGTGTACATTGTAAATGTTAGGGTTTAACTTTTGTATGAAAATGTTAATATTTGTTAAAGCAGTCAATGGTATTAAATGCCTCACTGGTCAGTCTGCACTGATGATGTAAGTAGGCTGGCCAGTAACTCAATATCAATACAGTTTCAACTGAAACTGAATATCAATACAAGGGCAAGTCATTATTGCTGACTAAGCAATTCTAAGGGTTGGAAATATATTTAAGTTATCATAAGAGACAGTGTTAGAATATAAGCCTTTAATCGTATGCTTCATAATGCTTTTTATTTTAGAAGCGTATAATGCTGTTAGTGCTACAATTGCAGCAATCCCAGGATTCTTAGAATTAAGTAAAGTTTAACATACAAAAAAATAAAAATAATAAAGCTTCAAATTTACATTCCTGACCATCATCTTTTTTCAGAACATTTCAAGTCACTTGGACTTGATTATGTACTGGTAGATCTTTATATTAGATTTTGTAAATCTTGATTCCATGAATTTTGAATTTGAAAATTGCTGATTCGCTTCCCCTTTACTTTTGATTTTTTCTTGCCGTCTGCATAATAAGTATTATGTCATATTATAATGTTGTCAGACACAATTTTCTAAAAGTCAATGATTATAATATTATTGCATAGACGTCTACCGTATACAACATATATCATACAATATTATAGTTATTATACTTAATGTTTATTTTCTATTATCCTCATTGTAACCATTTCATATTTTAGATTTATTTTAAACCTGTTGATGGTATGAAATGATGTAAACAACTTGTTTTATATAAATATAGGGGGTGACATTTTATATAGAATAATGTTAAATGAGTGAAAGTTGACGGCGAGTCTGTGTCTAGGTTATTTAAGCTCATTTATGGCAACAAACATAATCATTATTAAGTTTTATTTTACAAAAACATGATGTTGTAAAGGTAGAATAGTTGCAAACTCTCTTCCATCCCCTCTGCAAAATCACTATTTGGTGGTGAGTTTCATGTTTTATTAAAGGCCTATTATGTCTCAGAATTGCTAACATTTTCATTTCACAAAAACTTTAAAATTGTTGGTATCTTGTCGCAGTTTCCAGAAAAAATTACTTTGTTTACATTTTGCTACCTTTACAGTATAATCGTTTCTTGCACATTCAGCACTACATTTTTCAGCTGTTAAACATTTAACATACTCACTCTATGATTAAAAACAAGTGACATTTCTAAAGAATTTAATAAATATAGATTTCTGAGGCATAATGTGCCTTTAAGGAATAATGTTAGGTATTATAGTTTCCATAGAAAACAAGTGGTATCATGTGATAAATAAATAAGGAAACGTTTCAGTGACAGCGGGTATGATAAGCCTAATTATATTTTGTCAAAGTGACACGCCTGTCATTGTCAAGTGTAAAAACAGTTAAAATATTAGCTTTTTGAAGTTTATTATAAAAGGTGTAATCACGCCATAATCGTGCAAAGCCTGTTTTAATAGTCTTACATTCTTGTAGGGTTCTTAAGTCGGATAATCTGATTATGAATGTATAGTTTTGTCTGCAATTTGACGTTTTGACATACTCGAGATTTAATGATTTAAGCCGTAAGGTTGGTCGTTGATTGTTTAATCTATGATTTAACACCTGCAAGGGGTTATCTGTTCTTTGCAAAGTGCAATAATAATACAGGCTATCACATTACATTGTTACATTTACTAAAAGGTTTAACTGTTATATTTGTGTAATTGTGCATATGAAAAGTATGATTTAATTCTGTTTGAAAAGTCAAGTGGTCTGGCATCGACTAAAAATCTAAACTATTAAAGGTCCTTAAACTGTATACACACAGCTTTTGTATAGCAATTTTAAATATTTTCAGATTTTGTTAATACCTTAAGGAAACATTCTTTTCATTTTTTATGCAATATTTAAGAATTAACTTAGCCTAAATGGAGAATCTCATGCATTTATGCATATACTTTTTGTACATATTATGGGAAAGTTATACTGTAATGTGTGATTAAACACTTTTTCCGAAGTAATGCTATTTCAATAAAAGCGTCTGTTTGTTTGAAGAATCTGTACTTGAGACTGTTAAAATCCTGTAGTTTATTTAGTTTTATTTTCTTAAGAGATAAATATATAGATATTATATCAGTCCTGGATCTGAGAAAATAATTTATGTATTTTGTAACACTTAAATAGTTACCAGGGTAATAAACTTTAAAGAATTAGGTCCAGAAAAAAAATATATTTTGCGATTTTTTTTTTTAAAATATTTATTGATATAGTGTGTCTATAATAATATAATAATTATCCTTTTTTTGCATATCAAAAAATGTAACATGGTTATTTTTCTTGAAAACAATTTGAGCTCATAACAAATAATATATCTTTTTTGATTAATAAAATTTGGTAGCCAAGGGCTATAACTCAAGTCTGCATTATTTTAGAGTAGTATTAACATGTTAATGTTTAAATAATTGACATTGTAGAATTTTTTGGTTCATGATTTTTGCATTCTTATTTTGATCAGAAAGTCACTTACTTATATTTGCAGGAATATTTTCAACTTTCATGTAGCAATTTAAGATTAGGCAATATTCCCTTAAAAAGGTAGATTTCTAAATTTCAATAAATGCCCTCTGAAATTTAACTACACAATTGTGTAAGTTAATAGTAAGGCATTCTCCATTTCAAAGTTAATCAGTGTCTTTCAAAGATTATCAAAGATTTTAAGCAGATTTAGTTGATAATCTGACAGATAAAATCGTCACATTTTCTAGTTTCCTTAGCAACAGTCTTTGTTTTTCACATCTTTATCTAGCTGCCATATTTAAAATTGTAGTCAAATATATACTATACTATAATATATCCATTTATGAAGAAGTGTAAAAGAGAGTGATTTATCTATGTGTATACACAAAAAGGATATATAAATATGATATTTTCTGTGATTTTTGGACTTTTATTCACATTTGTGCTATCCACACATCATCCGAGAGATTATCCTCTAGGTATTATTTAATTATTATGCTAAAAAAATCTTTGCATCAATATTTTTATACAATAATACATTTTGTATTATAAATAATTTTCGATCATTATGTTAAATATACAAACCTGTACTGCTTTTTTAAATAAGCATATCACTAAATTCACTTTTTCATGTAAAAAGATGAAGAAAATATAGTAATGGTTTTATATAGAAACTAATATATATTTAATGCTATATACATGTATATACATGTATTCAGACACGTAACATCGATACAAAGTGAGGAAATCCCAGGATTTTTTCTGTGATAATTTGATTTTCCATGAGTAGATATCTTAATTTAATTCATTGTATGCAAATGTCCCCGTTGATTTGTTGTATTAATTCCATCAGGATCATGAATATATTTCATATTTTCACTTGACTGCCTAAATTGAGTGATTTGTGAGGTATATTATCTTGACAGTAGGTATAATCTCATATAAATTATGAGAAAACTTTGGTTTAGAGTTATGTACTCTTATAAAATCTTCACTGTGGAGGAAGATTATGTTCTTTTATAACTCTTCAGTCTGGAGGAAGATTTGGTATTAAAATGTTATTTAAAGTGATTTTATTCTTGATTTTGCATAAAGTTGTAATTTATCGGAGTGGGATAAATTCAGATTTGTTATTTGAGACAAAGATATGATAAACTTTAACAACCTAGGTGTTCCAGATATAAATTTTATTACAAATTTGCTTTGTTGTTAATATATATAATAGCGGAATAAGTGGATGATTTTATCATATTTTGGTACATATGACTGTAAACATTTTTTGTCACATGGTATGATCAACGGTATATGTAATTATGTCACATACAGTATATTATTGCTTTGACATGCATGCTCTTGCAGTGACAAGTATTTGTATTGCACCATTTGCTTTCTGTCACAACAATAGGCAATTTTTGTAACATACATTTTGTTTGATCCCATGCAGATGCTTTTACAGATTAATATGTAAATTAAGGAACCATATTGGAAAACTTTTCTTTATCTTTTCTTCAAAAAGAGGATAATTCTATAAAATCTTGTTTATTTCAGAGGTTGGATACATTATGCCGGCAAATTTCTCGATCTACAGAGTCAGTAAACACTACAGTCCCCAGCATGATATAAGAAAGAATCTCTTCTTCAAAAACTTCCAGGATAATATTATTCCAAGAAAACCAGCGTAAGTACATGTTAGATTATCTCCCTTGTTTTTGTCAAAAAAAGGACTTTGCCTTGAATTTGACAGTTTGTCATAGAATTAAGCTTTGGATTGGACAATTTTAAAGGATGTGTGGCTTATAATCTTTGGCTACTGAATCTATATTTAGAATTGATCAGCTGACTTAGACTGGTCTTTAAGTTTTTTTCATCTGAGTATAATTTCTTAAAGCATGAAACAGTCCGTTTAAAATGTGTCAATAATTTTGATTGGTTGATTATGAGCACATGCATTGTCTTGACCAATGGCAATGTTGCATTTTCAGACTAGTAGTCAATGTATGAGAGATGGGATGTAAGTGTGAGTGATTTAGTACAGTGAGATAGCACATTTTTAAGTACAATACAGAGATTTGTTTTGAAGTTTTTAAAATTAATGTGCTGTAGTAGAATATTAAGTGAGAAGAATGTAAAAATTAATGCTCGGCAGTTGAAATTTGGTTTTCAAAAATCACTGTTAGTAGATAGTTTTTTGACATACTTGTTGAAAATTTTGGGAATATTTGAATAACTTTATTAAGGTTTTCAAGACTGTATAACAGGTGCAAGTATTATTATGTATCACTGGTATACTACAGTCATTAAGATATCACTTTTTTAAGGAAAGAAATTTCTTTAACATAATTTATGGTATGGCAATCTCCGTTATCATGTTTGACATAAGAATTCATATGTTAACGGTTTGTAACAATGTGACAATTACATTAAATCATTAAAATGAACATGATGCCAATATTTACATTATAATCACCGGCCATTATAGTTTGCTCAGGATAGCATCATAATTATACTGGTACGGTTCTTCAGATTTAGTAAAAGATGACCTCCAGAGTAATGCATATTTTTCACAAAAGACATTATACATTTTCTTTTTATGACATTCTTTGTTTGGTGCTATGTCATAAAGATGCTTTTGGATAAGTTGCCCATAATGTCTAATGGGATAAACCATTGATAATCTTAAAATGGACCAAAACATACGTTTATTCACTACACTCGGGATACTTACTTGAGATATAGACTTTCCAACTACTGATGTATCTAAAGTCATAATTTCACAAATTTTCTATGTTTAAATGTTGAATTCTGTTTAAGCTGATACGGGGGTATGGAGAGTAGCTTGCAGTCCATGAACACTGGCTCTCAGCAACATTTTCAAATTTGCCATTTTGGGTGTTCTTTAGGGACTTATAATAACTAATGTTTGATTATAAAAGGACTCAATGGCTTAACACAGTAAATAACTTTAATGGACTTCTTCATCTTTCTGTCTGAAATAATGCATGGAGGGGCACTAGAGGTCTTCCTCCACCAGTAAAGCTTTAAAGTTGCTTAGCATCCAACCAAAATTGAAAAAGAAAATTAAAATGTAATGAGAAAAAGATTCAAATGTTTTGATATTGTTTTAAAATGTTTTTAAAATTACATTAAGATTAGATTTATTGCAGGGGAAATTAACTTGGATATTAAATCTGCTCCGTATTTCATATGTGAAAGACATTGATAGTCTCTACCATATTAAACTGTTATCAAATTCTCTCAAAATTAAAGTTGATTTCTGCTGGCAGGGAATTAATATGATAGAATTAAATTACGTTTATCAGTAAATTTATCTGAATTGTTGTAGAATTGATTTGAAGGAAAAACATTAAATTTAATGTTTTAAGAACTAAAAGCAGAATATTGAATGTCAAAAGATGTGCCAACTTTGATTATCGTTGGGAGATGAATGTTCTTCCTGGACTGATAAGAATAATTTATATTTACAATTTTATTTTTTTTTCAAATATTTTTATGAGAAATTACATTCTCACGGAAGAGGGAGAATTTTGTAGGTAGAGGAATAAAGTGCAATAGATTTGCCAAGCAGGTATGATTACAAGTTTTAGGCTGTTATATTTTAAGTATGACCATGAGAGAGCCAGGGGCTGCTTGCCTGTGTCAAATTTTTTTAGCAAGTTTATAGGTCATACTTAAGTATCCGACTTGCAGGCTCAGGCTTCAATCGGCATAGTTTTAACCTAATACTGACAATTGATCAACTGACTGCAGCTCAAAAATATATTAAGAAAAAAATTAAAGGGACTCCACTGAGGTTTTTTTGACACTTAGGAACTGGAACAAATTTTTCAAATTTAATGTTCCATTTGATGTAGATCTAGATCAATAATTTTTTTGCAGAATTTTTAATCAATCACTCTAGAATTTTCCAATTGTGAAAAAAAATAACCCAAAATTTAAAGCAGGCAAAGAATAGCACACGGATATGATTTCTTATTAATTATCTCTAAACTATCTTTTGCATATTTTTCTGTTTTAAGTGGCACAGCTGATCAGATACATTAGAAATTAAAATTTTAGGTTTTTTAGGTATATGGACCTCAGTTCCTTTAATAGTAATCTTTACAAAGTGTAAAAAAGTGAATAAAATTTGAATTTTCAATTTTTTATATGCTAAACTTTTTGAATATTTATGTTTTTTTAAATATTTGAGTGCAACATTTCTATAAGAGTGCAAAGGAGCAATAATTTAACACAAAGTGATATAAAGACACAAAAGAGAAATGGGACGTGACACAGAATGTACAGAAGTATTTTAGTGCATTTTTAAGTAAATGGAAAATTGATTTTAAGCTGTGGTTTTAAAACATGTTTAATCTATTGATATTGTGGTTTTTCTAGATGTCAACACTACTTGTTAAATTATCAAGTGAAAAATTGGCTGACACCATTAGAGTGCAGATATAAGCCTCCTAAAGTCATTGATAAATTGAGACACTGGTTTCAAGTGCATGTGAAATTGGGACTGTTGATATATAAAGTACATGTACCCTGTCTGTTTTTTGTCTGTGTTTGTCTGTTTTATAATGTAGTAAACATGTTATTTATTTAAATTTGTTTAGTTACAAACCCTATTACAAGTAGAGAAACTGATAGCGAACAGCATGGATCCTGATCAGACTGCGCGGATGTGCAGGCTGGTCTGGATCCATGCTGGTCGCAAACCCACTATTTTGGTTATGTCATGGTGCTGCTCATTTCTATTAAATGAAGGTCTGTTCTTTCATCCCCTGCTTCAGACACTAATAAAGCAACAACAAAACAAAAACATAGTTGCTACAGTTTAGCACTTTATAATGTTCATTTGAATTGATTGTTGATTTAAAGTATCGCCAAAATATTTCAAGAAAATCAAACTTGAGAAAAATGTACTAAGATTTTAAAAAATACAAGATTCAAGTGTGTGATTAATGACTGAAATATTCATCTCAATATTTGTGCTGCATAATTTACACAGTAGAGCCTTTTTTTGCTTATTTTGACATATTTTTGGTAATTTACATGGATTGAAAGTGACGTTTGCAATGTGTTAATTACTTTCTTTGTTTACTTTAGAAGAATTAACTTTTAATTACATTTTAAAACTTTTCATGAAAATTAGCAGGAATCTGGAGGCATGCTGCTTTAATATGGTAGAGACTCGAGTTTTGTTTATGCCACCAGTTTTAAACCAGGCTAGCCTGTACAGGTCTTTGATGTAACTGACCAGTCGGTATATAACACTGGCTGCTCTTTTTCTGTTTGTTAATTTGTCTGGTTTTATGCCTATTTCAACATAATCTTTGGTCATATATATGTGGTAAGGCACACTGTCTTACAGGATTGAGTAGATATAGTACATTGCTTAATGATAAGAGAGTATTAAGTATTATATAATGAATGTATTATAATTATTAAAAAATAAATATTATGAAATGAATTTGTCAATTCAGATATTTTATAAAGTGGATTAAAAGAAGTGTCTGGAATCTCTTTGAACATTAATTCATATAATTTATATGACCACATATTTGGTAGCTGGATCCTTCGTTGATCTTCGCTGAGTGTCTCATTTGTTTTGATTTCAAAGATAAGATCTAGAAATTTTCACCGCAATCATTTACTATGATGAGTATACCCTTAACCACACATCTTTACCACATCTTTACCACAAAAAGAGATAATGAAATATATCAGATAAAAATGTCACTAGGTTTACTTTGAAGTGGGTGGGGTTATTTTTTAAAACCGCAAAAGTGAGCCAAGTGGCATAATTACCATCTTTTGTGGTTATAAAATGCACAGAGAACAAGCAGATATTAAATCATGTGAAATGAAGTAAACATAGAGGTGGTATAATGAATTGTTAAAAAAGGGACTTTTTATTACACTATGTTTACCTAATAATACCTAATTTTAAGGTGAGCTGGTGCAGTTTGACGATCATAATATTTGGTTTTACTTTGATACTTATATATTAAATTTACAACTTTTAAATCATAAATAAATATTGAAGTAAAGTTGTTTAATGTCTTTATATATTTTGGTCTAAATATTGATGTATTCTTTTGATTACGATCAAGTCTTTTTCCTTTGTTAATGTGTTTTGTTTGTGGCCAAGTGGTTTTAGTCTTTAAGTTGACTTCAAAAAACTTGCCTCTTGCCACTGTTGGGTTCAAATCCCACCTTTGACTTTGGATATATTCCTCTAGCTTGTAAATGTTAGTAAACTCATGACGTCACTATAGTCTAACCAACTGGTAAGTTTTATGACCATAGCTATCGCCTAAACCCGGCCTAAATGGAGTAATCATAATAAAGGTCAAGGTCACAAAAGTGTGTTGTTTATTCTGTAGGTTCTGTGAATGAAATAACAATTCTTCTTCATTAGGTTATTTCAAAGTAAAGACTCTCTTTTAGAAAAAGCAGTATTTAGTTTTACAAATTGTGCATTTTCTTTGCGTCTGCTTCACCTGCAAGCTGCAGACGGCAGACAGCAGGCTTTGGAAAGATTTAATAAGGATGCAATGTAATTAATGGTAACTGGCACTTCAAACTGTTTGAGTTGTGACACTATTGCATTGCAGTGGCCATAATATATACTGTATTGCAGATGCCTGAAACACAAACAAAGCAGATGTTTAAAACAAAAGGAAGTTGCAGAAATTTGGATTGTAGTTAAAATCATGCAGTGGTTATTGTAAATGTGCCAGCTTTTATCAAATTGGCTTCTGAAAGTTAGCCTCCTGAATTAAAGGGTCTCTGCTCAACAATTAAAATGGATACATTACGCATAAAAGAAACTGACACATTTGTGGGTAATGGTTAACTTCTGTATCCAGGGATTGTTCAGATAGCAAAATTGATGCAATTTTCTGCTTTGTCAACAGATGTTTCAAACCATGAATTAAAAAGGGCAAAAGCAATTCTGTGCCATGTTTTTCTCTCCGCCCTAGTATCAATTGGTGAACCTATTTGAGCTACTCTAATGTGTTAAAGCTTTTATGCTTAATTTGATATCAGACACATTAAATTGTAACATACTTCAAAAACTGTCCAGCTCACAGCTTGCTTAAGGAGCCTTTGTGGGACATTGTAAAAACTCAAAATTGGCGAAATACAATTTATCTCTTCCCTCATTTGAGAAGAGAGTCCGTCTGCAATGGTTAAGTTGTCTGCCATTAAAGCTTAGAATCATGGGATATCTCATGACACGATGTTCCTCATATGCCACCAGTCACTCAGGTTAGTTCTAGGAAGTTTGATTCTTGAGAGCATTTAAATTTTGCTTCATTGAGTATCAATCTCATTTAAAGATATTTAATCATACATGCCTTAACGTCCCGGACATCCAGGAAAGTCCCGGAAATAAGGTGTCTGTCCCGGAGGCGTCTGGGAGATGATTTATGTCCTGGTAAAAATAAATATCTAAAATAACCAACTTTGCAGCCAGTAAAGTAAACAAATTTACGTTAATTTTTACACTTAAGTATCTTCGTTTGTACAAGTAAATTTTATCGCACCCGTTAGCCGTTATGTATGAAACTGGAAGTGAGTCAATGTCCTCAAAATATTAGACGAAATTATTATGATTTCCCATAAAAAAATATTGTAATATCTGTACAATAATGAATCTGCCATCATTACTACATAAAAATGTTCACGTAAAGCTATCAAAAAATGAATTGACAATGTACTTTTTGATGTTTAAAGCATAAAAGTTTAGTTTTTTATAGCTCGTTAAAAGCTTGAACTGTAGTAATTTAGTTAAATAGGGGTCAGTCGTGACTGAGTGATCTAAGAAAACTAAACAACTTGTCCTTTTTGTCAGTTTTACTTCAATTTTTTTGCGCCATGATTTTTTCAGTGGGTCTTTTAAGAGTAAAGGTAATTAACATGTTTGTATTTTTGATGTAAATTAGTATTATGTGTTAAATTAAGTGTTTTCATAGATGAGTCATATATGACTGTAAAATTGCAAATAATACATTAGAATACTTGGCCCTTTACTATGCTAAATATCTTAAATGGACTTGTCCATCTTACAATCTGGACATAACCATTCAACATTTTTAGGGAAACTTTAAAAAGATGTATTGCCTGAACAGCAAACAGTGCAGATGACACAAATGTGGCAGGTTATCTGCTATGACGAAGGTCTCCTCTGGTGGCATGGGTAGAATCAGCGTGCTGCCTCGAGGAGGGTTGAATTATGAGGATTCAAGAGCTTTAAAAGATTTTGGCTCATCTTTAGGCATGCAGCTTTAATATGACTGTCCCAAATCCATTAATTGCAACATTGTAAGAAACCCAATTAAAACAATGGTGCTTTAAATAGTAACAATCCTGTCAGCATTTTATGGACCTCCATTAACATTTGACTTCAATATGAAAAGAAAGCAGGTGGAAAAAAAACTTAAAACATAATAATAATTGTGTAATTTTGAAATGTTTTTCCTCAGGGTTCATAATTGCACTTGTAATATCATTAAAAACATACCTATTGTTTTATCTAAATGCATTTCTGACAAGCTTCTTTTTACATTACATCATTGAGCTTGTTGGAAATTAAACCAAAGTTTTTGGCGTTTTTTTTTTTTGTTCAATCTCATTGTTACACTGATGTCATTGCTTTAATTGAAATAGGATTGTAGCTTATTTAGTCTACATTATTTAGCCATCTCTCAAAATTTTATTTGAGTTTTCAGCTTGCAGCATTAAGATAAGTTATGGTTAAATCTTTACATAATTTTGAATTAAAAACTCCAGTTTAAATTTTAAAAATGTATTGTTTTATAATATATTAAAGAAAAACAAACATGATGTTTTGACTCAAAAGTCTTCATCAGCTAAGACAAGGTCAAGGACAATGACGTCAAAATGTACCGGTAATACATAATTTGACATACTGAATGCAATATGCTTGATCTTAATAAATGAAACAAAAACACTGGTAATGATGCATTAAAAAAAAAGCAATGCAAAATCTTGAAAAATTTAAGTTTTTACATATAATTCTTTACCCAGGCTTATTACAACTCAGATTCTACCCATGCTACCAGTGCAGATCAAGGTCAGCCAGCACATCTGTGCCATCCGATCATGGTCTGCACTGTTCACTATTCAGTCAATACTTTTCTTTAGATTTTCCCAAAACATGATGCATAATTTTGTCCACATTGAATGAGATTTAAAAGTCAAGTTAAGGTTTTCCAGTTGACGGTATAAGTCTGTCAACAGTATAGAGCCTGGTCAGACTGTATGGAAGTGTAGGCTGGCCTGGCTCTATACTGCCACTTTTCATTCCAGCAGGATGAGAATTAAGGTCAGCAGATAAAGCGGTACTCAGGTGCCCATTTTGTGCTTGAAATATGAAAGGGCACCTCACACAGAGAGGTCTTCTGAGGCTGGAAAGGTTCAGAGTTGTAATTCACTTCAGAGATGTTATATTTTTCTAGTTTTAAGTGTTGAAAATTGAGTATCGCTCAAGCCGTTGCATGAGGAGGCATGAGGGATGTTGCACTTTTTCATTTTTCCTCATGTACAGACTCGATCAAACTGGGTCTGCAATTTTCCTGTAATTTTGTTGTGATTTATGCTTCTGGGGGATCACACTTTTTCCAGATTTTTAACACCTTTTAAGAAGCAGGATGATGTTAAACCCCAACAAAAAATAAAATATTCTGGTTGTATGACCACAAATCATAACTGGACAGTTTTAATGTTGAGGTGATTAGTAAACAGTATATTTTTAAGGTATAACTTATCATATATCAAACACAGGTGTGTCACCTGATATATATCTAGCTAATTTTAATAAAATTTTACTATTTCGGGGGTCAAGGGTATTCAAATAATACTTTCCAATTGTGGAAAAATTTGGTATTAGTTTCTGTTACGTTTACAATATTACAGTGTAAATATCTCAAAATTAACATCTTTGGTGGTAAAAATGGTGACAAAAACAGTTGTATAGTTTTTTAACCAATCATCTTCAGCCTTCATCATTCATTATAATGCCCTCAGAGACAAATGGAAACAGTATTTCGAAGGCTTTTTCAACTTTTCAGTTTTAAAGTAAAAAAATAGTTCTAAAGACTTTCAATACGAAAAAAATGAAATATAGTAATTTTTAAACCACTTTAAAACGTATGTCCATGACAATAGTGATAAAGATCTTGAATTTGCACTTTGGGTTTTAGATTAAGATTGTCAAGTGTCAAGTTACATTTGATATTCAGTAGGAAATAGTGGCATAGCTTAGGATGATGAGGTTTTTTGACAGGTAGGTGTCAAGTTCAGATGTCGGCATCCAATATCCTTGTACAAGTGTAGCCCTCCGCTGCCCTGTTGAATTATGGGACTAATTGCAGTTAACTGTAAATCTAAGCTTCTATTGATACAGATCTACGATGAGTCAGAGCTGCTGTTTGCGATTTTTGAAAAGAAAAATTTCACTTCTTTGATCGGAAGAAAATTTTTTTTTTTTAAAGCATTGCAATTAGTACAGAGATTTATCATTTTTTGAATGTAAAGAATGAGCAGAAATTGCATTTCAATTTATTAATTATTATTCAATAACTTAATAATGTTTTTGAAGTGGTATTTTAAAAAAAGAGAATGAAGGAGACAGATTTAAGTACGGTTTTGCCGACATTAAAGAAAATGAAATCAAATGAACAAACAGACTTGCATTATAATAAATCAGAATGAATTAAACAATTTTTTTGAATTAATCAATTACGTAGATTAAAAATTTTCATGTCGTTGTCGGAAATTAAACTATTGGAACTGTCCCAAACTAACATAAAAGAAATTATCTAATATATGTCTAAACCCTTTTTAATGGTGATTAACGTCTTTTTTATAAATCGCAATTAAAGAAAATATATTTTGAATCATCTTCTAAAGTGAAGATTCGTTTTATGTATCCTTTGAAAAAAATTAAACACCTTGCTGTTACCAGCATGTTTATCAAATGATGTTACTCTATAACTCCAAAAAAAACACAAAAAAAGCGGTCCAGACCCCAGTCATTAATCATGTTGTCTAGGGGTACATACTTTGTTTTCAATGTTGATACCATAACAAAGGCCATGTTGAAGTCTATGTGACTGGTTGCCTAAATGAAGCCTTGGAATGCTTTTGACCCTAAATTAGATAGCCATAAATATCCAATTGACCTGGAAATCTAATGTATAATTTTTGTATCAGGTTCTAAACCTGGTGCTCAAGATGGGGTGTAATGTTTTCAAGTTTTTCAATTGTTTGATTTATTTGTCTAATCTACTGCCTTGATTTATGTTAAAACATTTTTATGACTGGCTGCCACTTGCGGTCATGAGGTCAACTGATTCTATGTACATGATGAAAAAAAAGGGCGTGAAATTAGTATAGTGTAACACACTTCTGATTAGTCAAAACATACACAGGTACTAAAGGGAATACAAACCATTATTATTCAAGAAATATTGCAATATATATTATCTCTTAGCATGCAAGGGCAACATGGCCGAGTGGTTAACTTCTAACGGTTGCTATCTGCATAGGTTCAAACCCTGTCATTGGCAAGCTGTTGTTTCCTTCAGCAAGAAAAATGCTCTGTACTTGTTGGTTCTGGAAATGGTTTGGATAGCATGTCTATAAGCTTCCTACCCAATCAAACTAAAATAAATTCTGTGTAAAACCAAAATAAGTTGCAAAGGGAGATAGTTTGAATATTAAATGCTTTATGGGTGTCCCTACTATATGATATAATAAAAAAGTAATTTAGTTGTCTTGCACGAAACTTTATCAGGTGCTTTAAAGCCTTATTGCACTATAATGAGTCAGATTTAAACCATGTTTTATTTGAATGTCATATTACTGGGGTTTTAAAAGAAACTCTCTTTTGTTTCTCTCTTTCCTTGTAAGAGACTTAAACACTAGAGATTGGATATTGACATAGTGTTTGAACTGGTAGCTTGGAAATCCGATCTTGTTGAGATGACAGCCAGCAGTGATCTGAATACAGATCTACAGATTTACTGTTGACATTTCACTTTATCACAGCATGAAACCCTGCATGACATCAGGCGTCAGCGTGCATGCTTTTTGTAAGCCTCTTATGGTATTAAAGAGATTTTACTTCCTAAAGACTGTAGCATTTAAATTAGACTTAAGAGGTTAAAAAACAAACAGGGAATTGTTGGATCTGAAAATCACGCTCGTTTCTTTATAGCTTTTTGCAATTTTGCTTGAACTTCAGTGTCCGGCCATTCATCTTTATAAGTGGGTTTCAATTGAATTAACCAATTTTGGAAACAGTTAATTGTTACTAAATGTAAAAAGGCCATTTATTCGTAGATTGTAGCTTAACCCCTTCACCTGCCAAAACTGAAAGAGAACTGAAAGTGATTAGCCTGGAATGGCACAAAAGTGTCACATTGAACACATCTGTGGATGATTCTGAATTATAATTTTTACCATTTCCATCATTAAATGTTGAATTCTGCATAAGCTGGTGCTTAGGGGTGTAAGCGGTAACTTGGACTTTCCAGTACCGTCCATGAACAGACTCAATGAAACCTAGCCTGCTACATTTTCAATTTTGTTGTATTGGGTGTTCTTTAGGGATTGCGTTTTTCTCTCATTTTTTTTACCACCCATATAGAGCCAGCCCAACAAGTACTTTCATGCAGCCATCATAAGCAGGCTTTGTTCTATTGGCTTACCAACTTTAAATCCTTTAATTGATCATAAACATTCTAAAAAAAGGAAGCTGAACTGAAGTCTATTTAAGAAATTCAGCAGGTTAAAGGTTAAGGGTGGAGACAACTGGTTATTATCCAAGTCACTCAGCTATCATTTGTTCGATCAAGGTTGTCATTCATTTTTTGACACAACATTTTGTCTGTCTTTTCATGTTTAAGTAGATTCATATACCACGCAAGCAATGATACCTTTATAATTTTACTAACAAAGAGTTTCCTTGCAGATGAGATGGTAAGGCTGTAGGTAGATAATTTAGTTGTCAGGTTAGGGTACAGTGTTGCTGGAAAATTGTTATAAGGAGGATGACTTTAATAGCAGGAAGTTGTTAATACTGTCACAAAGTTTCAATCACTTAAACCAGCCTGCAACTGTCATGAAGTTTTGAATTGAAACTTAATTCTTGCTTAAACCTGAAGCCTGAGGTGGCAATTTCATCTACCTAGGAGTCCAGTGCACATCTGTGCAGTCTGTCCTGTTTGCTATTCCATCTATATATATTTTGAAGTTTTGCTTTACAAATGATCTATATTGAAAAATGGACAAGATATTTAGCTTGTTAAGGGTAATAAGCAATGTCATCTACAAGTAATATACAATGTATATATTAAAGTGTGCAAAACTTAGATTTGTAAGGAAACCTCTTGCAAAAACAAAATACAAATACACTGCAAGAAAATTGTGGAATCGAAAAAAGTAACTTTGTGACAGGTCACCATACATATTGAAACTGTCAGAATTTGGTGACTCAATATTTATTTATTAATAAATGCCATGATAAACACATTTTTTTTTTAATTTTGGAGGAAAACATTTCTGACTCCCATGAACAGACTCAATAAAACCGAGCCTGCAACATATTCAGTGTCATTGTTTTGGGCCATCTTTAGGGCTTCCATTTTTCTCTATATTTGTTTGCACCCTTATAATAGTAATGTGTAATACAACTTGTATTAATGTTTAATTATTTTATTAAGTCACCCTATTTATAACAGACATTCTCTTTGTCTGGACTTCTTGAATAACCTTATTTAATTGTATAGTATATATGTATACAAATCTGTTTAATTTTGTTATCTTACAATAAGTACCAGTCTAACTCTTCAACTTTTTAATCATTTCATTCTGAATATGGTTGTTATTTTCACTCCCCCACTCAAAATGCAAACTCACATTCTGTACTTGACACGTGGTTACTGGGGGAGAGAAATATCTGTATTTATGATTACCGGTATACAGTTTGCTAGGTAACAGCTTATGATGGTCGAGGAAAGCGAGCACGAGCTTTCGTGTCCCATAAAACATCAGACACTTCTTCTTAAGCCTAGCTTTACTTTATCCTTTAATATTTTGTTTTTCTCAGTGTGTTTTTTTTTCGCCGTGACAGTTTGTGAAAATAGGGCAAAGGGCATAGTCTAAAACCAATAAGAGACACATCAAATAAGGAATGTTATTTTATATGATTATAAGTAAAGCTTGTTTTCAAACTCTATCCTTTTTGTTTGTTTCAATTCTGTCTCAAGTTATAATGAAAGTAGCTGTGGTAAATATACTTATGCTATGGTTTCTGTTACCACACTTTGAAGGGGCGTACGTGACTTCAAACCACTTGCCCCTCACCGCTGTGGGTTCGAATCCCGACAGGGACTTTGGATTCTTTCATGTGAGGAAGTTATCCAGCTAGCTTACGAAACATCGTTGGTTCTACTCAGGTGCCCGTTCGTGCCTGAAATAATGCATGGAAGGGCACCTGAGGTCTTCCTCCACCAGTACGGCTGGAACGTCGTGATATGACCTAGACTGTGTAGATGTGACGTAAAACCAAAAACAAACAAACAAAACCACACTTTGAATGTCATTTTGTTGTTATAAAGGGGCAGTTGAATTATTAAACAATTGCTAATCATTTCTAAACCATCTGTTCATTATGCTCCTTGGACATTCTGGACAATTGAAAATAATTCTTCTTACAAGTCAGTAATATCATTTTGGTGATTGCAATTATGAAAAAAAATAGACATATTCTTAGTTAATTACATTGTATTTTCATAAGGAATTTTTGAATATTTTTACTTTGAAGCAATTATTCAGAAATAGCAAAGATGTGCATGTCAGCAGCTGTTGTTTGATGACAGAAGAGAATTAAATCCATACATGTATGGTTTGAAGACCAATATAAATAATAACACATCCATGAAATATCTTCAAAAACTGTTGACCATTAAAAATTGTCCACCCTTTCTTCAAGCACAAGGCTCTTGACTTGGAATTCATGCTGGCAAGATACTTGTTCATTTCACACCTCCACTGAGTTAAGGATTTGTAATAATAGTGGGTGATCTGAATTACACCAATTCATCCATAATGTCATATAGTTGATCCTAATTTTCACAGCATTGCTGCAAGGTGGTCTTGCCCCATATTGTATATATTAACCTTCCAAATGAATGCATCTTTTAAGGAGCCTGTGTTACCACATTAAAGGCCACCTACATTTTTTGCCGCCTTCGGGCCTTAATTAGGCACCTTGCCTGTTGTGCTAATGCTAGCGTAAAGACAGAAATTCAATCCCTTGATTTCAAATTTACTAGTACAGTAACAAAAATTTAAAATGACAGGTAGAAATTAAATTGTAATAAATTTTACCCGTTTCAAGTTCAAGATGATATTAGGTTGACACCATAAGTGCTTGTGATGTAAGATGTACAGCTTTAAGAAAGATTTAATGTCATTTTGTCAGGAAAAAATCTTCTAAAAACAAAAGGCATAGAAAAAAAAGTTCTGCCTTTTAGATTATAAGAATGCAAACCATTTTAACAGAACAGAACTCCTTAAAACCAAAGGCCTGATGTTTTAGAACTCCTTAAAAACAAATGCCTGATGTTTTGCCTTTTGTATGAACAGAACCAGGTTTTATACAATAAATTTTTCTTAAAGTTAAAATTTCAAAAAAAAATCCAAAAAGGAAAGAACATGTTTCAAGTATAACAAATTCAAAAATAATGTGTGGTACTTTACCTTTGACATTAGAAAGAAAATTTCAGAAATTTGAATGACCATTCATCGTATCAATTAGTACCTGTCATTATCATAAATTAAGTTAAATTTGTTGTTAATGGCCATATAGCACATTGTTATCAACAAAGATGCTATTCTAAAGCAGTGTAGAATTGAACAGGTCAGGTGTTAAATTCACTCCCTGCCACATACCCTTTAACCTACAATTGAACTTACTTGACTTTATAAGGCTTTTCACTGAAACCACTGACCATTTATTATTCTATGTTATCTTTTAATAAGATCGCCTTATTTTTAATTCAATGTGTAAGGCTAAGCCTGTTTTCCCATTAGGTTGCATAAATAATTGATAGCATTAAATTCTGATTCTTCACAAATGCAGGGTAAAACTTGAAAGGGCATCATGTAACCAGGTTGTGCAGTCTTAGATTTCAAAAGAAAAAGTATCTGTAAAAGATGTTCTATGTCTTTACACTCAAGTCTTATAAACTGTAAAAGTATCAGTACATTTTGTAAATACTAAATTTGCATATAAAATGGAATGAAAACACCACCTAATTCTGTTTGAATTACAAGTATTGATAAATACATTGTATATCTAAAACCTGTAAAATCATATGGTATCATGACATATTATTAACATTACAACAGTGCCCATTTATGATTTATGCCACTGAACACAAAAGTTATGTCAAATTTATACCAGTTTAATCATAACTCAACAGTCTTATTTCCCTGTATTAACTTGTTTTTTATGTTACCTAGACTATTAACAGCTGTTTAATGATTTTTTTCTACATAACTTTTATGTGCTCTTGGCAAAGTTACATTTTCTTCATAGAGAAGCATGTATGTTACAATATTTGTATGAATGTCTCATTTGTTAGAGCATGATTGATGATGAATTCCACTAAAAACCAACATACTTGAGCTTTGTGATCTTGTGGAATTAATGTACGCAATAACACAGATTTCACCTACTTTTATAGTGCATTTTGTTTCACCTCATAGAGGCGTAAAATATGACTTTCTCATGGAGTTTGGTAATACTTATCATTTCAAATAAGTTAGTAAGTTGACTGTACAGTCATAAAGACCTTCACACCTGTCATTTGTGGACAAGAACATGCCAAATATTAATCAAATTTATAGTACTAGGATTTGCCTGCAGTGATTGTATTTTTCATTAGTAGAAACAAGTACAAATTACCAGGTATTAACAAAAAGTAATATTAGTGTGCTGTAGCATGAGAAAATTACACAGCCTATGTAACCAGTATGAAAAACAAAGACCAACAAGGAAGTTTGGCATTCAATGAACACATCCCCCAACACAACCGGCAACACTGAACCATAGGCAAAACTTGGAACCAGGACCATAATGCTTACAGTTCGACAGCTCAAGAGATTTGGCTACCCAATAGCTAACATTTAAAGTATCTTTCCTGATATCAGGTCTGCAACATCAACAATAATTATGAATATATGTCCTTAAACAGACTTATCATAACTGATGGTCAAATATACTTATTTAGTTATTTCTTGATTTTCAAAAGTCTTATTTCTTGAACCATGTTAGTAATTGATTATTGTAAGCATTAAATGAATGGTGTAATGTTATATAACAGATCTGGTTTAATACATTATTGTCTTGCACACTCTTTATACTGTGTTTATAGAAAAAAAACCTGAAAGAAATTCCATGAAGTCTGTTTTGTCAATTATGTTTTCACTTGAAGAGATTCATTGCCCTTATAACTGATTGACATATCAAGGGAAAAAACAGCAAAACACTATAACATTACTTCACTGTTAAGTATTATGATGTCATAGCATTTTTATTCAGTTGTTTTGCTAAGTTTTTTTGGCACAGGTTTTGCTAATCTGTTCACAGTTTTTGCTTGTAAGTTACTGTTAATTTCTTGTTTTTATTGATGGTTTTCATAGAAAAGATTTATCATTTGATTAGTATCAGGTGAGAGACTGGCACGTAGGTATAAATGCTAAGGTCTGTGATTGGCAGGAATTTCAATAAAAAGGAAAACATTTCAACAAAATTGTATGCTCAGAAAATAATACCCAATTCCAACATTTTCAATTAGATTCACAGACAGTTTTTCAAACTTGTGTGGTAGATTCTGAATTGCATTTGGCAATATTTTAATTCTGACTGTTTTTAAAGAAAACTGATTGAAAAAACATAGCATATTATCAACTTTTATCAAACTCTGATCTAAATATATGATATTTAGATCATTTTACAATATGTTAAGATGTTGATAAAATCTCTATTTAAGAAAGTACACCAGAAATAGATAGCTATTAAAGAAAAGGTGTTCTTAACACCAAGTAGTTTACCAGAATCTGCAAACGTGCTTATTCTAAAACAATGTCAGCAGGAAAAAGCAAGCTTGGACATAAAACATGTAACAATACTAATGTTCTAATATCAATGGTTGTTTTACTTAGATGAGATTTATTGTTACAAATCAAAGTTGCCAAGCTTTGATTGTATTTGTTTATTCTACAGAAAATGTTTTCCAAAGTGCTAACAATCCAATCAAAGCATCAGCAATTGAATGAATTCTTATTTTGTTTGTAAATACTTTCCCTTAGTAAATTGCTAATACTTTTCCTATGTTCTTTTATAGTAAAATTATTTACTTCTTGAATCTGATTCTATTATAAGGGCCATAATCAAGAGTTACTTACCTTGAAAGTAAACCAATTGTGACTGCACACTCATTCAGAATTGGGAATATCATTAAAGTCAAGAGCAATAGTGTTGAAGTAATTACTGGAATATTTGAGAATTGGTTTGATTATATATACAAGAATAATGATACTCCTAGGAGGTCAAAATGTTTGAAAAAATGTTCTCAGGAAGATTTGAGTAGAATATTTGGAGATGAAGATGGAATGAAAGGTGTCTTTAAGTACATTGATGGGAGATAAGAATTTAATGTTTGAAATAGAACTGGTGAAAGTTTTAAACCATATGTTGAATAGAACAGACAGGTGAGAAGTGTTTGGTTATGTTTGGAATGCAATAATGTTTATGACTTTAACATATTTAAATGACATGTTAAATAAATAATGCTTTGGTTTACAGTGAGTTAGTATTTGAAAGATACAGTGTGCCTATGAAAGGAAGTATTGCCCAAAATTAATCTTTACAGTCAAATCTTTAAAATCATTACCAACTGTATTGAACCAGCACCAGCCTACACATCCTTGGAGTCTGGCAATTAAGGTGTATATTGATGCCAGATTTTAATATATTTTACTAAAACTGATAATGATCTTTTAAAATATTGAATAAGACTTCCATTTAGGAAATTTGGCAGGGAAAGGGATATAGGTTTTACTTATGTGTGTATTTTATTGGTGCATTGGTCAGGTTCATTCATGTGCTTTGTTAATCAACCAATTAGGTGACTTGTAACAAATGAGACTGTTTCAATATCCAATTTCAGACACAAATAAAATTGATGAATTAACTCTTCAACAGCAGGACATATTTCTACAGTGCAGACCAAGATCAGCTGGCACTTCTGTGTCATCTGATCATGGTCTGCACTGTTTGCCAATAAGTTCTCTAAAAAGAATATGCAGACAAGTCCATTGAAGATATTTAGTGTGATTAAGGTAAATGCAAGCAGCAAGAATGACTTTCTTATTGGCGTCCGCGCCGAAGCGCGGCGCTCTTATGGAATGAGATCAGATTTTGTGAAAGGGCGACAGCAACTTCTCGAGCCTTTTAGTCGGTCATAATAAAAGCCGAAAATTCCGATCGGTATGCGGGTGCTTGATTATTAAATAAGAATGAAATGTCGCGATATGTTACAATGAATTTTCGCAATGCAAACATTTTCAAATGAAATAACCTTTTCCGTCAATAAATCGCGCCCTTCGGGGTTTTGTATTTATCATTTTGTAGTACACAGTCGGTTATCATGGTATGTTATTGTTGTACATGTATCCTAGAATGATCAGTTGATGACCTAAATATTCCAAAAACCTATTTATAGATATATCTATTTATCACTCCTATCGGTAAATGCCGGTCTCTCCCGGTCTATTTTGACCAGGACTTACTAGTGACCGGCGAATAGTACCACAGGTTTATTGTCCAGTCTCTCCCGGTTTTGGAGTAGATGTTTGATATCGTTACAATTAGAAAAAAAACAACAATAGCATGTTTCATTTTATCTATATGAGATAAAAACAATAAATATGTACACGGATTTATATGTAATATAAATCCGTGATATGTACAATAATTGAGAAAAAGGTACATTTTTTATGGTATTAAAATGACATTATCAACTCTGAAACATTTTATTTAATTATTTAATTTGTTATCCGTGTTTAGTAAAGATGCCGAGGAATTATTCAAAGTTACAAATTAGATTTTATGAATTATTCAATTGATCGATAATTTAAAAAATGATAAAGAAAAATACAATGTACATGGTTTAAGAATAAACAATATTATATATTGAAAGATAAACCATAATTTACTGACTTTTTCCAGTTAAGCTTTGACTTATAATCGTCGGTCATTTATATGACAATTGAATTCTTAAAATTTATTTTACAATTTTAATAAAAAAGAGTAGTAAAAACTCAGTATTAAAATAGCACATAAAACACAAAAAAGAATAAAAGAAAACAATATTCATAAAATTTGTATTTTTTTTAATTAAAATTAATAGATATTACAATTATTGTATAATAAACAATTATGCTCAACATGATCAACATGGTAATATAACCAGTGTCATATTTTTACTAACTTAAAGTGTGAACAGATACCTTAAGGGGGTCTTCGCTAATAGCGATAACATAATAAGGGACAAATGTGTGGTACGTGTTGATCATGCGTTACACATATGGATTATAAATGATTGCATACATGTATATCCGTTGCTATTAATAACCACGATCATAAAGAAATAACAAGTAATATTCTAATCTCTAGCATGCCAATCAAAGTTCATAATGAACAATGTCTTTCGTCCGCTCATTCATAAGTGGTATACATTTCTGGTAGTTTATAAGAATATCTTGTCATCATATGTGTACTAGTTCATCTTCACTTGCTGCATTTCTTGCTTGGACGCCCTTTGATGCTTTGCATCAATGCTTTTCTTGTAATGCTTTAGAACCAGACTAACAATTTTTGCGGTCTGATACGGTTCTACTCTGGTTCCCTGCCTACATTTACTACATAGTGTAAGGAGAATGAACTCCAGACTAACCACGTTCATACATGGATGGCACCTTTATTTTAGAATTTTGATCTTAAAACCCTACACATTTTAAATGAACTGTTCCAAATTTCAGAAGACAAACATGTCCATTATGAACATTAAGCTTTGTAAGGGGTAAAATGCATAATTATATTTTGTTAAAAAATGATCATTTGTTTGATTGAAGATCTAAGACCTTATGGCTACAATATGACATGTCATATGTACATAGATGTAAGCAAAAAAGCATTTACATCTAATTGACTGGTTAATTTTTTGTCAATTTAATGTTATATAGTTTTTCTATATCATTTGATATATCAGCTTATTATTGTATAAAAAATGACATTTTATTCAGAAAAACATTACTGGTTCATTAACTAGATTTAAGGATATCAGTAATTTAATGGATTATAAGTCTTGACATAAATGACTTTAAGGCAGACAATGACACATATTTAGACATTTAAAAGGTTGTTTGACTATACAATTATCCTGTGCCCTTGCTTGATAGATTCTTTCAAATGAAGTAAGAAACCTACTCAAAAGTAAAGACCTTCGTTTTTAGAGATTTTATTGAAACAATATAGAATTATAAAAGATTTGAATTAAATTTGTGAATTCTTTATGGCTTGTATCAAATGATAAGATCAGAACTGTATCTGATCATAGCTCTATTTTGAACAATTTGAAGATTGACATTATTTAAATTACACATGAGAAAATTTAGTGCTGACTGTGCAAGTTTGATGACAATTTTTGACTCCTCAGAGTAGGAGATCTTTGTTACTTTATATAGATCTAAAATAGGCACATGTTAATGTTGCATTACAATGACTGTTTTTATATGCTTAACACCATGAGAGATGACTGTTTTATATGCTTACAACCATGGGAGATGGCTGTTTTTATATGCTAAACACCATGGAAGACAATAGTTTCTATAGTTATAACAAGAGAATGTGTAATTTCATCTGCATTAAACAGGTTCCTTATTTATATTCTACAGGTACAGTGCCGTGTACAAAGTTACCCATGTTGGAAGAGCCTGCCAGAGATCTCCCTGGGCCAATGTTCTACAGAAGCATGCTGAGGTTTGTGTAGAATGCCAACCTACCTCCATGAACAAGAGGCTGGAACGCTGCACAGGACACGGCGTGTTCCACCAGGAAACTACTTGGAAAGCAATTTCTGTGAGAAACTGTCACGGCAAATGGAAGATGATTACCCATCATGACTTTAAAACATGCAACCATCAGGGAAACCATGATTTTGTTTTAGTATAATCATGGTTAATAGGAAGCTTGATAGACTTTATGAAAGCTGCTGTGAGATTCAGATTCTGCACAAAACTTTGTAAATGATATTGAATGAGCTTGTGTAAGACTCAGATTGATTTGTTTGCTGATGTAAATGTAGGAATGTCTCTCAGACAGCTAATTATGTATAGTTTGTTTGATTATACAGTAATGACTGGGAGAAGGAAGCCTGTTTTCATGCAGATGTCATTATTACCTTTGTATTTATAGACACAAAAATAGATTTTGGTTTCTGGAGACTGAAAAATGTGTTTTGCTTACTCATAAAAAAATGGCTTCCATTTCCAAATGTTTACTTTGAAAGATTCTTTGCCAGGCACAGAAAACCTGCTTTAAAAAATCAGCATTGATGCCAAAAATTCTCAAAAGCCAGTATTTTTCTTTGCCTCTGTTGCATATTCCAAAAAACTAAACCAAACCAGAATGAAAAAAAACAACACTATCATGCAATGCTGTTGTTATGTAACTGAAGAATATGAAAAGCTGCAATTAACACCAGAGTATGGATAAGACTTAATAAATAAATAACAGATGTTTGAGTTTTCTACCTGCCCCAGACCCTGTATTATAAAAATTTGTAGACAAAATAAATGGGTGCAGTTTCAAATATGATGCAGTTATGAAAGTTTCTGGACAATTTCTACGTTTACAATTTTTTAAGAATATTTTTAGTAATTAAAAGATAAAATATGTTTGATAAGTGTTAGAAGTAATGTTGATGTATTATTTGAAGTATTTATTAATCACATCCATTCAGATAGGACACACAAAAATCTGTTCATTTTGTTTTTTATTGAATAGAGTAAGTCAAATTTAGTGTCCTTTTAGACATAAAACTATGTTATTATTTTTATTACATAATAGATAGATAGATTATTTTAGATGTCAAAAGACCTGTGTAATGTGAAGGGCATTATGTTTGAAATTTTAAGTAAGAACTTCCTACAAGAATCAAATGTGTGCGGATGATCTATTATGTTGATTAATCAACTTTTATGGCCATCAACACTAAAGTGACACATTTATGTCACTGACTGATTCATGGTAAAAAACTCCTCCCAAAGTACTGAAATTACATTTTAATATCACTAATTACATTTTTGTCACTGTAAACAAATTGGATTTATGAAATGGTGTTTTTTCATGTAGTTTTGTCCTCTCACCCTTGTTTTTTAAGGCCAGTAATATTCATGTATGATATAAACTATGAGATATATATGTAGGACGTTTCTCTTGTTTCTGTATAAATTTCTTTTACTAAAGGTCAAGGCCAAATTTTGCCAGCCAATAAAGCTCTGAGTAATATGATAGGCTCAATAGTGAAATACAAGCAGCAAAATAATGGGCTTAATATACAAACTTTAAAAAACTTCAAAATAAATTGATAAGGTGAGATTTTAATGTTATGTCTTTACAAATTTGTTGTGTATAATTTTATATTCAAGAAGAAACAACTTTCTTCTCAGCAAATGCACTGTTTTATTACTGCTAAATAAATACAGAGGGCTTGTTGTGCTTCCATTTTGATTTGAAACTTTCTAATCAAACTCCAACATATTATATAAGCCTTTAGTCTGCTGGTTGTCAATTGAGTCTACTTGTGTGACCAATTCAGCAAAAGATCAGCTTTACTCCACATCCATGCTGTCTGATCATGTACTGTTGTGTTGGCTTATCAGTTGGTGCTTGTTTTGTAAATTTCGCTTTGTATCTTGAATTGTTTCGTCAACGTTATAAGATTGACATGTCCGTTTACAATATATAGCGATACTTAGCATGGTGCCGGTTAAATAGTTTCTGTATCATAATGCAAGAATCGATTGGCCAACAGTATATCTTCAAACAACACAGAAGTAGAGCCTGACCTGACTTTATCTTGTTGGTGTATGCAAGTCATTATTCTATAGTATTCAAACAATTAGATTAAACAATTTATTGCATTTATCATTCATGTTATTTCTTAGCTTTTAAAAATCATCTTTTGACAATTGTTTTCTGAAAATAAAATGTGCCATTAGTAGTGGTGATATTTAATTGAAACATTTCAGAAATTTTTCCATTTTAAGAGTATTAATTTTGTGCTTTTTAAAAAAAAACTAGATTATAAAAGTGTGGCACTCTTTATTTACAAAGAATTATCAAACCTTATTGAAAATTATGTATAAAACAGCAGTTAAATATAAGCATAACATCGGTTGTTTTGATATCATTTAAAGCATTCTTGGTGCAGTAACAGGTTAACTCCCATTAAATTACATAAGGAATTAACCCGTTGATGCACTAAGGTGACAATATAAGCCATTTTGTACATAAGCCTCCTCATCATTGTCATAATCTAAAAGCTGTTGTACTCACGTTTGTCTTTGTATTAGATTTGATATACCAAAAAACTTGTCTTTAATAGATTTGATATACCAAAAACTATCACATCATTTCAACTTTCATGAAATTAAAATTATTTTGTAATCACTTTGATGAAAGAATAATACTTTTATTGATGAAGATTGGCAAATGCTAAGGAAAATGAGAAAAGAACTTTCATTATCATTGCATATGGACCTGAGTTAACGTTACATATGGAGTCTAGTAATTAGTTGTCATAACCATATGTTGCATATGGACTACATATGGACGCTTGTAATCATGCATATTGATGTAGAACAAAATTTTAAAACTTTTTGAAGAAAAATGTTTTGACACATTAAAATAAAATTACTATAAAAATGTAAACTTGCATTTGATTACTGTACTTTTTTTTGTGGTTAAAATATATAAAAAACATTTTAAATTAGTAAAGCGACTACATTAAGCATATTTATGTCTTCAAATTTAACTCTTGTTGTTTCTGTACATATATCTATGTTACTTGCACATGTCATGCAACAATATTTCATCCTACAAAGAATTCTTCATATAAAACATCATTAACAAAGTATTCTTTGTTCGACTTTCTTCTTTGTACATAAATATATATACATGTATATATATAACTATAATTGTATCAGGCCTGTCCAACCTCAGCTTTTATAATGTAGATAACTCGTTTTTTTACAGCTTTACAATTTTTACTAGTATTTTATATGAAACAACTTTTTGAAGTTTTACATTTTTATGAAACTTTGTATTTTTCATTCTTACACGTATTTTAAGAGCAAAACAAATAAAACCCACCTTTTTGTCCAAATTTTTTTTTGCTATTTTTAAGCCAAATTTTACTTGTATGCATGTAATTGGTATGCTATATATTTAAAGTATCATTAGAATCAGAATTTAGATTGTACAGTTAAAAGTGTCCATGTTTTGAATAAAATATAATTATACCTACTCTATTTCTTGGTTATTTCTTGAGTCTGTCTTATTTGCAGCACATTTGCAACACTGCCACAATGTCATTTTCATTTTCTATTTTTAGTCACAGCATATTTGTAAATACGGACTAAAATTTGCTGTACCCATTCATGTTCTTAGAATAATAATGTGGATAAAGAGATATAAAGAAAATCACCGTCATCACAATGGAAACAATATCCTACAAAAAAAGTTAAATAAATACTCCAATGAAAATCTTACTTGTTTAGCAATGTTGATTCGTAGCTTGAATGAAAAAGGCCGAACAATTGTAACAAATCTAAACATATGGAAAGGCAAAGCATCATATATTTGACTTATAATTGTTCCTTGTATTCTATGAAAAAAAATATATATTTAGGCTCATTGCTACTTTTATTCTATATTTAACATGAGTATATTTCCCTAAGGTACCAACAAATGAACAGTTGTACGAGGGTTGTTCAATAAGTTAAAGGACTTCGTCTCGTGCATAATTATAATTATGTTGCTTAATATTTATTATTGGTGACTTAACGTGATAAGCCGACAATTATCAATATAGAGGCTAATCAATCTGCACATTTTACCAGGGTTTAATGTTAAAAAAGAAGGTCAATGGCCGAGAGGTTAAGGTTGTTGAGCTTAAACCACTTATCCCTCACCGCTGTGGGTTTAAATCCTGCCACGGACTTCGGATTCTGTCATGTGAGGAAGCTATCAAGCTAGTTTACGGAACGTTGGTAGTTCTATGCAGGTGCCCTCTCAATCCTGAAATAACGCACGAAGGGATACCTGAAGTCATTCTGGAAAGTCGCCATATGACCTGTAATATGTTAGTGCGACGTGAAACCAAGCCAAAAACTCCGATTTCAGGTATTTGATTGGTTAAAAATCGGCACAAATTGTACACTGACCAATGAAAATCCTGACATTTGAGATCGAGCGCAGGGAAAGGATTAAAAGGCCAACTACTGCTTGATGCGCAATTCTTGTATTTAGTTATTTACAACTAATTAAACTTATTAAAACCAGCCATGTAGTAACATTAACATATTAATTTTGACAACGGCATACTAATTCTTAAGATGTGCTGGTTACCGATCACCTATATAAATCGGTTTCAAGTCTTAAGTTATTTTGACATACAGCATGCTTCATAATTATCTTCTTTAAGTTGATGTCGTTGTGCCTCTGTGAAAGTCTTTGCAACACATGCTTTCTAGGAGGTGCCCTGGTCCATTACGGAGATTAACTGTCAACACTTTTTTCTCATATGTTATAATCTCAAGATTCTGAAGGTGGTTATCTTTATTACTGGGGACCTTTAGCACATCGCTGGGCCTGCGTCAAATTCTATTAAAACCAACTTGCGTGTTTTTAATCAAAGTGCTGTTGTCCTACATCCAGTAACATTGATATCTAATTTATAAAAAATAAACTTTAAAGAAGAAAACTTTTTTTGTAAGGAGAAATTACGAATGAATGAAATACACCAGAAAAAGAGTTAATTGAAAGTCTTCAGAAGTGTGTTTTAGGTCTGGCTTAATTATGTGTGCAACATCTCAAGCCCTTTAGCAGGCTTAAGAGTTATAAATCATTCCTCAATTGTAAAATTACTGCAATCAATGATCCAGAAAAATAGATCGGTCGACTGTTTACAGCTGCCACACGATCCGTGGTGAGTTCCTGTAATTTTGAGTATTGAAATCCGGAAAAATGGTGATCCCTCTTGAGAAATGACAACATAAGTAAAAATATGAAAATTTCTGATCGAGTCTGTTCATGAGAGATACTAGCTAGTTATGAGAGCCTTTATAAAATGCAAAATCTACCACATCCCAAATTCAATGCCCAACATTGAAAGTTTTGGAAAGAATGATCCCGAAGGGCCAGCTGAAAATATAGTAAGATTTGAAACCTTACTTTATAAAACTAGATAATACAGTACCAAGGTCTCCACTATCTCTGTTTTAAAGTAACCTCGGACAGCAATTGACTTCACTGACCATTGTTAGTCTTCACAGTTATCGAAACATTTTCATTGTTCGCTGTTCGGAAGATAATATGTTTATGGTTATCAGACAGCCCTTGATATGACTGAATGGATTTGCACTCACTTTTATCAAATATTTATTTTCATCTTCTGTCATAAAAGAATATTTGCCTTTCATCTATATGCTCCCTGTTTAAAGCGATAACTTTCCGTTTAAAATAATTTCTTAATTTTCGACTGTCGTCTGCTTTTTACAGCAAATACGCGCGTAAAAGGTCATTCTATAAAAAGACACAGACCAAACAATATTAAAATGTTAGTGGATCCCCATTTTTTTGTGATTCAGGGTGTTTTTCCCTTGAATATCTATTTGCAAAATCACAGAGGCAATTGTAAAGAAAGACTGTTGGGTATGAAAGTAACAAGGTTGTCACGGTGTATAGTTACATTTCTTTATTCCCTTTAATGTGTCTTCTTTCAAATAAAGAATACAATGTGTTGTCCCGCTAGGCTCACCTGAGTGCAAAATATTTTCCGAATCAGTTTTTAATAGAATTAAACATGCAATGGAGACATTATACCTATAATCTATTGTGTCACTCAAAATTATTAACCATCTGGCCGCAACTTTTTTTAAATTTGAAACAGGAAAAGGAAAAAACTACACAACTGTTTACCGATTCAGACAGATTACGATTAGGTGAATGGAAAGGAAGTGTTACTCACAGGTGTATCACGTCTGTACATATTGAAAAGGCAATTAGTCAAAACTAATTACTTTTATTTTTTATAACTTCTGGTTAAATTGAAGTCGTTCATAATCTGTTTTTACATCGAGCGCATTATCAGACACTCCACTAAGCTCGTTATTGGACATATGTTTTTGTTGTTAATTTTCTAAAAAGCATAAACAAAATGTAGATAAAAAACCCATTTGTTATGTTTATCGGGATTTGAAATCATTAAACATTTATTTTGTTTATATTTATAATTTGTTTAGATAAAACTGTCTCTGACTTTCTTATATTAACAAATTTCCTTTTCTTTTTCAACGCTATTTCCCCTGTCTTAGTAAATGCTATGCCAACCGCTTCAATCGTGTTATTGCTCGCTTGCGATTTCTGAATTAAGCTTCTCCACTCCGTCTCAAAGCTTTTCTTCTTTGAAAGTAACGATTCGTCACTATTTATACAACAGAACCAGGCATGTGAATAATAGATTTATTAATTCCATCTCACCCTGAGTAAATAAATGAAGGGGGTAATTTTATTTATCCTTGTGTCATGAATAGTCAAAAGTTATACCGCCAGCGAGCGAAATATTACTCCCAAAAGAGAACAACTACGTAAAGAATGGGAGCAAATAATTATACACTGATACTTTTATTGAAACTGATCACTTGGCTGATGTTATGTAGCACGTAAGTATTACATCCATCAATATTATATATGTAGGTAACAAATGTTAAAGTACATTTGACCGCAATTGGTTTGGATCGAAGTAAATTTATATGTTATAACAGTAATTGCCTCTCTTGATAGATAGAAAGATATGTTTATATTTATAAAAAAGAACACAACTGCCAAAATATACAAAGTCGGAAACTGGAACAGAAACAAAAGAAGAGCATTTTAAGCTTCTAAGAAATAATACTGATACATTTGTTTTGGGTTCAATGGGCCTTTTATGTGTATAAAGCTAAAGCTATATCTCATAAAAATTCTATAACATCCATAAACGATAGAATTATGTTGTTTCTATAATTTATTTGTTTCTATATAACATATTATTATGGTAGATTCTTCATAGAATGCTTATACGTAAACAGAATAAAATGTTCCGATACAAAATTTAAGTAGTGTTTCTACATTTTAGCAATGATTCCGTACAGGCCCAAATGGCCCTAAATGAAAACTCTTACAAATTTCTTTTCTGGCAATTTTATCATTGTCAACTGGTTTTGAATTAGTAATATTTTATTGTCATATATTTGAATTACACATGCATGCCTGTTGTGAAATGATGTCCCCCATTATGATTTTTTGCCGCATGTAATGTTATCAGAATAACTTTAAACAAATGTATCATTATCAAGGTAGATCATGAACAAAAACTCAAAGTTCATAAAGCATTTCGGAAATATTTTATTGCTTCCGTAGTAAATTTATATATCACAAACTTCGGTCTTGACCCATTTTTAATCTTTATATTTTTTGCAGCTTAACTAGACGGGAAAGTCATTAACCGGCTTTTTGTTATACCGCTGAAAAAGTTGTGGCGTCTACTTAACGTGATGAAAAATAATTTGATGCGATCAGTTTACACAAACAAGGGTAATAAACTCTGAGTTGTATGACTGGCGATTGACGTGTACTCTAATGTACTTAAGTCCATCAGCAGCGTGCCAATTTGGTCAGATGCTTACATCATTTGAAGTGATTAGAACGGCCAAGTCCAATTACAATTTACACAAAGGGTAATCACCGTTTGACCGATAACATTGTATCGTTTTTCAAGAATTAAGAAACCAACAATCTTGCACAATGTTTCGACCGCCTTTGTCCTGGAAGTGAAATACAATGCAGTACCGATCTTACAACGTGAACATATCTATAATTCTTTGAGGCAAAAAGAAACTTTAGGCTTTGAATAAAAACAATTTAACCAGGCGAAGATTAATAATTAATTGTGACTAATGTTTCTTAAAGAAACCTTTTCTCAAGTCTATGGTAAATGATACCTGACACACATTTTACTTTAAGACGTTTACTTGTATTTCATATAACAAATCAGGATCTTTCGGTGTTTATATATTCATTTCTTGGGTTTTATATTTCCTAATATGGAAATTGGTTCACCTTACTCATATATTTCAACATCACGATTTATAATTAAAATTGATACAAGTTAGTTATTATGCTTTAAAAGCATCACATGTAATGTAACACCCGAATTGTTTTGAAACACTTCTTATTTTTCATTACATTGCCCTGGGAATGACCCTTAACTTTATTTTCTGTTTTCATCATATCCTGCTAAACAATAATAAGATATTAAAGTTAGATATAATGAGGTCGTCACTTAACAAATCTGAAATCAGGGTTCATTGCATGAACTTGAAGGACAGATAGTTTGATACTATTGATAACAAGATTAGCCACCCTTCCTCTTAACATTTCCCCACTCCAACAAAATAGAGAAAATAAGAACACCTAAAGAAAGTCCAAAACGGCAAAATTGAAACTGTTGCAGGCTCGGTTTGATTGAGCCTATTCATGGACGGTACTGTCAAGTGCAAACAATCGTCCACGCCTGGCATTTGCTTGAGCTATTCTTGCTTGTAAATCTTTATCTTTTGGGAAAAAAAACAACAACAACAACTTTTTAGGCACTGTTCAGATGTTGGATGGACCAGTCATGACATTGTTGATATTCATCCGTATTTGAACGCATTCTTTAAAATTCCATGGAAGTGTGACAATTTTTTATAATATAGATTTACTTAAATCCATAATTACAAGCCTTTTTATCAAATTTAATAAAAACAAAATCTAATACTGGTCTCATTCGAATATGTTAATATTAACTTCGTTTAATACTTACATTATTATTAACTGATATCACAAAGCTATTGGATAGATCAAAGACATGAAGGAATTTCTTGTATTGTTATTTAGACGACAGGGGAGTTGGACCTCAGCGGAGAAAAAACTGCAGTTGGCGGTGTAACACACCTAGCAATTAAACACTGGAGCGAGACCTTTAACATAATTTCAAGTTATTTATACTTCTAGGGTTCAATCTTTATAAATAGATCCAAATTTAGATATATCTTTAATTGTCCGTTTATAATTTATTTGCAGTGCGTGTGTAACTTCGTTAGTTTATCTAGGTTTTTTGATGACAGTACTGTGATAAGAAAGCCGTACATTATGATATCGACATAATCTTTGATTTTAAAACGGCAATAAATTTGGTTCACACGAGAATCATGAATTAAATATTTTACCATTTGTGATAGTTGCAAATTTATATTTTAAAAGGGCACTCGGTTAAAGTGATTGTCCTGTCCCTGCTCTGCCTTGTGCCCTGTCCTGTTTTTGTTTTGGGTCCTCCTGGGCTCTTTGCAGTTGGTTCTTGTTGCTGCATCGTGTGGGGGTTGCGATCGTTGAACGCCGCCTTTATTTGTTGATCTTGTAAAAATAAAAGCAATACTTTGTTGATCATAATGAAAATTATACCAGCAATGGTTTCTTCCATATACTAATAAAGTCAGTTAGGATCGAGAAAAAGGTTCTGTTGCTATCAACGCATGAAAATTGTCATTTTAAAGAATATCATATTTGCTTTGTGAAAACAATCTTGAATTTAGTTTTGTTATATTCAATTAAACGTTGAATAATAAATAAGATTGCTGAACAGTTTCACCTATACCAAGTATTCAACTTCGGATGTTCATGATTCGTTCATAGAATCAAAGAATACTTTGAATATTGAATTTTGCTTGAGACGGTGATAGGGGGGTAAACTGTTTCCTTATTCAATGACGGCTGTGTTAAGCTAAATAAAACGAGTCGAGTCTGTATAATGTAATGTTGGCTGTGTTTTGTGGCCTTTAATGGCAAGTACATTGTTGCATGGTGACAAAAAGGACTTAAATAACAGAGCATTGTTCCGTGTTAGATCGTGACAGTGTCCAATATATCATTTATTATTTTGTAAGCAATACATCTTTCCAAACAGATAACATCAGTTGTAATTATCATAGACAGACGTAAAAAATAACAAATGCAGTTAACAGGGTATATATCCATTTCAAACATACGATAGTTTCTTTGATGTTGCAACTGGAAATCGTGCAATTTCACGGAATGTTAGATCTAAATGTTAAATGATGTAATAAATCATTGATTCAAAAGTTGTTCAAATATAGTATTTCTATATTCTTAATATAGCACTGCATAAAAAAGTATTTGTGAATGAAATCATTCAGTATAGTGTCATATCAAATTGACAAGCGTAAATAGAAAGGAGAAAATAAAGATACAAATTAATTTAGATATGATAAAGAAACGTGTGTGTACATTGACGTTGGGTGGTGTTTATGATGGCGTTGTAGGTGGTAGTGGATGGATGGCGGGTTGATTGATGTCGTCAGACTTAAAGAAGTATTGGTAATGAAAATGAGACGAAATGATTAATGAATTCCAATAATTCTTCATGTCAAAATTGTAAGTAAAGAAGAGATATAATAAGAGAAGAAATATTAAGAAAATCCCTATGTTGAAATATTAATTGAAACTAATTCTATTAATTAAATTGCAGCATAAATGTCTTTTTTTAAATAGACTTTTCTGATGGCGTTCCGTTAATGCCAGTGCATTTTCTCTGAGAACGAAAAGCGCGAAGCACGACATAACTATCGTGACAATACGAAAGTACGATGTAATGTCACCAGCGAACTGTCGTGTTCTGCTATCGTATTGTCGTATTGTCACCACCGTGTTGTCGTGCTTTGCCATTGTACTGACGTACTTTCACCATCGCATTGTTGTACATTGCATTTTTCGTTCTCGCGCTGGCCCTAATGCAACACCGTATTTTCGAAATATATTGACTTACAGATGCCATTAGATATCTTTTTACACATACGGACATACAGAGAAAGAAAGTACGGAATAGAATAGAATATTTGTTATTACTATAACCATCATTTTACAAATGTGACGAAAGAAATATTACAAAAAGAACTAAAAAATATCTTACAAGTATCCAATAAAAATGAATACTTGGTAAGGACGAAATGAGCAACCACGTGCATAATGGGAATTTGAATACAACAACAACAGCAACGGCAACAAAACAAACAAAAAATGCAGTATATGAGTTTTATCTATGGCTTGTGTATGTCTATGTCTTATTTTGACATTTTAAAACCTTAAAGATTATACGAATTGATTATTGTTTCACTCTATTAGTGATTGACTAGCTTTAAAAGCCAAGTCTAGCATCTGAATTGACACTCAACAGTGCGCTAAGTCATACGTAAAACAAATTTACAAAATTACTCTAGTCAGTAATTTTTTCACAATTTAATGCTTTACCAAGCAACTGTAAAGATTGCATTATGGACATTTCTATATCAAGTCGAGTAGGGAGTACACTATTTTCATTGATTGTAATGTATTGAGCTTGGGAAATTCACTCAGCGTGTCTACGTGTTTCGCATACCAAGATATAAGTCATCAATGAAACATTTTTTCACACACGTTATTACCCTCAAAAAAGTCAGATAGGTTGAAATTTGAATAAATGAAAGACAATTCAATTTACATTAAGGTACAGAAGCATCAACGAAAAAGTAATTGAATAAAATGTCAAACATTTTGTCAGCGATACCATGATATTGCATTTTTATGTCTTTTCTTTCGGATGTCTATTTGAAAGCAGCACTTGTTCTTTTTTCTGTTTTTTAGTTTGTTTGTTCGTTTTTTGTTTGTTTTGTTTTTTGTTGTTTGTTAAAGCTGCATACCTCTAAAAGCCAAAACATTTGAAGAACATCAACCTTGTGAAAAATGTAGAAAGATAAGGCAAAGTAAAACTATTCAAAATTCTAGAAAATGCTTTTTTCTGCAAAAGTATGAATGTAAAAGATATCAATCAAACGAACCAAAATCATTTAAAATGATCGCAGTTATTACATTGTCTTATAAATGACCAATGAAGAGCATATTTCATTACCAAATTAAGTACATAGCATTACAAAAATGCAAACAAGTTCTGTTAATCATATCTAAGACCAAAATGTGCTGTTTAACTATCTAAGGAGTCATATTGTACTAGTTAGTATACGCTGACAAAGCCTAAACATCTGTGACCTTCTTGATAGTGTAATACTTTATGACAACTTTAAGAACAATGTAAAACTGTCCCCTACACGTTAATGTTCATCTCAAATTACAATACTCTTATCACCTGGCCGATTGAATTTCAATATATTATATATTCTACATTGATAACGTGTACAGGTGATTTGAAACATTCACGCTTATTAGCATTTTAAGAATTTTAGAGGCCAGTTGCATTGTAATAACCTTAACAAAGACTCCTGACAAAGTGACTCGTACTGTATTAATTTAAATTATTTATATTTACAATAAACTCTACAGCAATTTCGTCAATACTTTAAGATATAGTGAGAAAAAACCAGAATACCTTAAGCAAAATTAAAAAAAATTATATATTGTAGACTCTGCTTGATAGAGCTTGAGTTCATTAATGTCTTGATTATTAAGGGTTTTTCTTCTTGGTATGTTTGCTTCCCTTTTAATGCCTCAATTTTATTCAAGACGGTGCTAGGGGGCGTGAGGTGTGTTGCAGTGTTTCATTATCACTCATGTACATACTGAATTGAAGCGAGTCTGCAATTTTCATGTAATTTTGTTGTGATTAATCCTTCAAATCACCTTTTACTAGATTCTTTTATCAGTATATGTATCTAATTAAGGTTTATAACGTTCCAAGCACTCAACCACCTTTTATAAGTAATGATACTGCAATTTTGCTGCTCTATTTAAGAACAAAGCTTTTTTATGTCTACTGTACAAGCCAAACAACGGTGTCAGTGGAACAGTCAAACCACAGTGTTGAGAAAGACAAAACAAGACATAACGTTTTAAGTAACAGGATACATCGGTTAGTATAAGATAGAAAAGGTCAACTAAGACTGACTCGTGTCATAAGTTACCATTAATTATGAACGTGATAATCATCTTTCGGTGGCTAAATACCATTAATTACTATTGTTTTATTTAAGGAGATGAAGCAAGCTCGTGGCATTTGACATGTAGGGTGATCTGAATAAAGGTTTGAACGAAAGCCAAGGTTTAAAGGTTACCCTTTGATATAGTGTCCTGTTTATTTTTAAAGAAGAAAAATGTCTAAAAAAAGTTGTATATTAATAACAGACTACCTTCTTGAGGTTGACTTGATGAGTTCTGACTGTGTACATCTAAATCTGTTAAACGAATGAACTTATTTTCTAATCTTTATGATTTACAGCTGCAATAAAAATGCTATAACCAAATAATAATTAGTGGGAATATCAAAATAAATGTATTTTCTGCCGACATATGGCGATATGATAATAAAGCTGAAAAGGGGAAATACCATGATTGCAATGGAAACAATAAGGTGACGTAACAATTGAATTTTCGGTTTTATAAGTCCGTTCATGAGGGTCATCGGAAAACTGCAACATCTCTCACGCACCCTAGCACCGGCTTAAGCGGAATTCAATCTTCAGCTCTTGATGCGCTTGTATAAATGGTCGCAAAAGGAAAACATATAACAACACTGAAAGTAAAGTACCTTGCTACATTTTACATCCTCTCTTACATCGTCCTTTTTTTCGAAAAATAGCTTTATTATCATACTTTTATTATTTTATGTTGAAGACAATCTATAACAGTTATTGATTCTGATGTTCTTTCATCTTAGTTATGTACAGATTTAGGATGAAATATAAGCAAAGCCAACAATTTTATTTCTGATCAGTAAATTCAATTATAAATTGATCGATGATATCACCAACTAATGTTGAATGTACTTCTTATTTAAAGGTATACACCCTTCCTTAAACTATTTATGCAAAATACAAATAAAGACCTACGTATCCCTAAAACTTTAGTGACTACCACCGTGTAATTATGTAAGTGCTGGACCAAACTACATACCGGAATGTCATGGAAAAAAACATAAAGAAATCACACAAATGTGCAGAGTAAGGGTTCATAATTTTGCTTCAAAACGGAGAAAGATAACTTTAAATAATATGAACATGCCATGCTAATGGACAACTAACAATTATGATTTTATCAAAAATGGTACATAAACTAGACGAGTAATATGATTGATGACCCCTGAATACTTTATATGATAGATCAGAAATGTAAATTCACTGTTACGGATAATTTGTAATTTGCTCAACCATCAGAACTAAAGTGATGATAAGATATGCTTCTTTAATGGAGACTTTGTTAATGTTTGTGCGACAGAATTTTTACACTTGTTGGATATAATGATTTATGGACATTTCGGACCACAGGCATTGCGGGCACGACACTACAGTCCAGGGTTAATGGACATTTCGGATCAGATATTCGGACATTTCAGACGATGATAAAGACATTCGGACAAGACCATTTTTTCAATGAATATTTAGTTCTGTAGTTTGATAATTATTTTTCATTAGGTAGTGGTGAATTATATGTTCCTGTTATCCTAAAATAGGCAACTTATGTATGTTGACATCTGATTATTGTTTTGCATTGTGTGTCTGATTATTTGCTTTAATTATTATTGCCCCTGTCCGAATTAATTATGCAAACGGGATGTATTGGAAAACTAGTTTTGTTGCATACACTCTGATGTAAAGAAAAACAGTAAACAAAATTTTTCTCGGCCCATTTCGATTACAGTTTACCTGCGGTGATAATTAATCTTAAAAAGTTGTCAACATTCTCAGGAAATATAACAACGCGTTGTCCAGTTTTGTCAGTGGAAATGATTATGTAGTCACGCAATACTTGAACAATTTTGTCTCACACTTTAATATTCATTTTATTTTTCCAAAAGTAAGGCATGTTTGAATTTGAATATATAATATTATTTATAATACAGTAATAGCATAAATTTATCTCATGACACGTGCGTGAATTTGAATAAATACATGACGACGAACAGTTAAACGGCTTTCCCCGTGTGAAAGATTTTAATTACTTTTTTGACAATGGTCCATGGGATCCCCCACCATGTTTTGTGAAAAATTCAAGTTTCCCATTTTTTCCTTTATTAAACCATTGGACACCTGTTTTCGAAAAGTAATTAAAGTAAAACTGTTTAATTAAAAAAAAAACAATTTTAAAAAATTTAGAAAATAACGGTCAAAAATCAACTAATATCATATTAAAAGAATATAATTATGACTAGCTGAATAATCAAATAATTATAGGAGATAAAATAGGAGATAATTGATACTGAATTTCAATAAAATTTAAGTAAAAATAAAACATGCTGATAAAAACTGAATTCAATACTTTTTTACAATGGAGAGGCAACGGAGAATGAAAAGTGTTATCCAAATTTTAACAGAATGATTTTTTTACAAAATAAAGATAGTGAAATTTTATTACAACTTAGAGCAGTGGGGATTTGGGAGGTAAATAACACAATGTGTAAAAGTTCTTTTCACAAATTGAAAAATCTGTTAAGACGCAATGTCTATTTGTTTAACAAATAAATATCAGGTAAGTTTAAATGTTTTTTTCCCATCACATTCATACGCTTCTTTAATCATACTCGTACAATATAAAACATATCGTATTTTTTACTATGGATTATCCGTTTATGTAATGGGGAAATAAGACTGAGATTGTCACTATCATGTAATCTAATTTAAAGGCACATTATGTCACAGAAGTTTATATTTGTAGGTTCTTTAGAAATGTCAAATAATGTTTAGATGATGGATTTAAGAGCATTTTAGCTGTTTTACAACTGAAAAATAGCGCTGAACATGCAGCCATGTGTCTTAAAGGAAGCAAACTGTACACAAAAGCAGAATTTTAACTTCCATAGAAAAAACTAATTCACTATTACTATATCAATTGTCAACAGAGCTAAAGAAGCAAAAGATTGTTCATGTGAATAGAAAATGTGTATGTTTTTTAAACTGTAACCAGATACCAAATATAATCAATCTTTGATAAATAAAAATGGAATAACATTTATTAGTAGGCCTTTAAGGATGTCGTTTTCGATAAATTATTTTGTAAACTAAATTAAAAACAACAACAATGTAATAACTACATTCGTGAAAAGAATTGATAGATTTATAGAGAGCAACTGGCTAGTTAAATCGGGATCTCATTTTTTTATTTTTTCGAGATTTAAGATTTAACAGTACACCAAGTTCATTATGCTGAGTGGCACGTACATAAGCAATGGAAAAACTCAAAGAGGTCTTATATTTATTGGCGCATAATTAGTTTCCATTTTTTTTATTTGGTTAACATATATATATCTTTAAATTAATATGTGAATTTGTTAAAATTTTACATACAGGTAGAAGTATATCTTTATTGTGTGCATACGTTATGTAATTCAAATTTAAGTTACTTGTATATTGGTTTTTAATTCATTATATTAATGATTTAAGACCAGAACTTAAACAGCTGTGACCTTTTTTGTAGTTCACATTTTTATCACACTTTTAGGAACAATAAAATATATCCCCCACACGTTTTTAACCAATGATCATATTTCATATTTTTTCTTAATAGAATCAGCCCGTCTAAAATCTTTTCATTTAGACCCCTATAATTATAAAAGACTGGCAATATAAAACATTCACGCCAATTAGCAATTTAAGAATTTTTATCACTGATTTAGTTATTATCAATTGAACAAAGACTTTTTTGACAATGAATATGGTTTGTTTAATGGCCAATGGGGTTCGTCACGTGTTTGAGATATCGCCATAAGTGGATTTTTTTGCTTTTTTATTGAATGAAATCACAAATTTATTTTTTGATATTTAAAAAACTTTTATTGATGATACTGTATAATCATCTTAAAAAGAAAGGCAAGACCGAAAATAAAAGAATTAAGACTGAACCTGACTGACTCTGGTCGTACTATACAAAGAAATAAGCGAGATCCCACACACTAAACACAGTTTAACACTAAATTTATCAAAACTAATGAGTTAAAATGAGTTTTTTATCTTGTAGGGTTGTACATCGCAACAACACAGCATAGGTCATATGACGAGTTTCCAGTTTTATTGGTAGAGGAAGACCTTCGGCGCACCTCCGTGCATTGTTTCAAGCACGAGTGAGCACTTGAGTAGAACCACCAACATTCCGTAAGCTAGCTTGTCAGCTTCCTTTTATGAAAACACCCAATTCCATTGCGGAATTCGAACCCACTGCGGTAGGAGGCAAGTGGTTTGAAGCCAGCGACCTTAACCACTTAGCCACGGACGCCCTTCTGTAAAGGCAACAAACGATTACAACACTAAAATAAAGTATGCTAGGTTTTTCATCAAATATTCTTAAAAAATTCACAAATGATTCAATTTAAATTGTCGTCATATTCTTAAGCACTGCAATTCTGCAGCAAATTAAAAACGAAATAAAAACTTAACATCTACTTGAATTCACAAATTCAATGATTGAATCATAGTTACGAAGTTTTTGTTTAAGCTCTATCTTTATTGTATTTTCATATATTTTTTAATCTATTCAATACAGTTATACAAACAAGACTTAATTTATCTGATAAAAAAATTAAATTAAACAATTAAACTTAAATAGTCTGATTATATGGTCATTAAATGGAAATTGCTATCACGTAATTATTAATCTATCTGCCGAATAATTGGTTATTTGCTGTGTGCATTTTTATCAATTGAAAAGATATGTTCATAAATATGATACAGTTAATATGATTTTCCATTACCAAATATTTTAATTAAGAAATAATATATCCCAAACAGTGCTTAACAAACAAACCGAACGACAATTTTAAGAAGGATTTCACCGTTTAGCAATGATTTGGTGCATGCACTATTCTCTCTTTAGGACATAAACAAACGTCTTTCATTCTTGCAGGTATTTCTGAAGTATTCCTATTAAATATGCAGACAATAATTTTAATGAACATTCTACAATATATATTCAGATTAATTTGAATAAATAAGACATATTTTCTATTCTATGTGAGGGCGACTGAGAAGTGAATAGTAACAAAGTTGAGAATAACACACATATCTTTTGATTAACTATCTATATAAGACCCACCAGTGTTTTCTGTTTTAATGCTTCTTTATCTCGGAAAGAATCCTTTGATGTTAGCCACATAAGTTTACTAGAATATATTTAACAAACGGATCACTGTTATTAACCTAGTACAGTGTACTTAGTTTTGGGAAGTATCAATAAAAATAAAACAAACTTCTACATAACTCATTGTATCATAAAATATTATAAAAATTATAGCTATGGCATCTGTTAATAAATAAAGTTATAAAATATTAGTATACTTTATTTATCCCAATAAACAATCTTGAACATGTGAATTACCACTGCTTTAACTGTTTGATGCTTCTTTTTGGTATTCGAGAGGCTGAAGGTAGTGGACTTCTTTGTAGAAGTTCAACCAAACATACTTTCACTTCTTTAAAAAAGAAAGTGTTCTTGATCCTTTTTAGGATTCTCACAGTTAAACAATACAACAATCACTTTAAATGTTGTTTTAAACATATTTTAAGTATACAAAAATTTTAAGCAGACAAGAAAAATCATGGTACATTTTCAGAAATTCTAGATGCCCGCCAAGATGGCCGTCAAATAATTGAAAAATGAACCATACGCATTTTAGCTGATAGAATAACTTCTTGTTTGTATTTTTTTAAATAAAGATGATGTAAGAACTTTACATTCAGTTGGAGCAATATGACAATGGGACTTTTTTTTACATATTTTCTGGATTTCATAGATGCATTTGCTAAAAATTGAATAAAAATATAAAAAAGTACGACATGGGACTATTAACATTGTTGTTATATAATTAGTTCCGAATTTAACATAATGTTATTGGTATTCAAGGCTACTATTATCCTTAGAATATATTTTTCTACTAATTTGTTAGATAAGAAAATGATTGTGTTATGTTAGAAAAAGAATGTTATTTTATTGCCGCTGTGTCAAACACTTGATGATATCAACTTTGACAAGGTCTAAACAATCGAACCCTTTCAGGCATTGTGCATTAATCTATTATAAATATCAAATAAAGTAGGAGCTGACCTTAAACTCTCAAAATCTTGCTCAAATTTCCAAAAGTCTTTACACCGTCATATCTTATACGATATAGAATATGACCATTATGAATTTGAATTGTTTTGAAATTCACGCTAATTAGTACGCTCAAATTTTTACAATTCGTTGTTCTTTATACAATAATTTTTGATTGACAACATGGCAATGTTCCTTCAAAGATATAGGACGCAAGTACGGCTTTAACAGCCAACGAAGGTGTTTGATATGAATTAAAATATATACAGCTGCTTTTTACTGATTCACGATTAAAGTTGTTTGTATGAAAGGAAACAAACTACTTTCTATTTTTTACTGTTGACTGTAGCTGTTAGTATATTTTTATATGGTATAACTATACCAATAATGTTTGTACGTCAGGTTTTCAGTGTAGTGAACAAACCCTTCTCGTATAACATAAAATAAATCTATATGATATCAATTTTTTAAAGTTTAACTCAGAGCGGTAAATATTGGAAACAAAGCATTTGGACATATCAAAACATGCTCAATGTTTTGACAGATCCTCTTATCTTTATGGCATGTAATCATGTTTGGTATCACAATATAACACCTAGCTTTTTTATTTTCTTCATTATTTTCAAAGCTTATTTGAATTGCAATTCAATCAGCATTAACGGAAGTTTTACTTTTTTCGTACCATTGCAATTGTGAGTGTTTACGCTATTACATATCAGTAAACAATATTTCAAATATGAGTAATTGTGGATTCTATTTCTTTACTTGTTTGATGTTAACATTTCAAATTCTACAATTTCTTAGAAGGTTAACACTGCAATGTAAATCAAACAAACATATAAAACGTGATCTGTTGGGCCTTTTGTACAAAGATGTATTTGATAAATGATATAGTCTTGACCCTATTAAATCATTTAAAACCAAAAAAACTGGATGTTACATTTCCCAATTATCTGTTGCAGCAAAAAGTGTATCATTTTTCTATGCATAGGTTATATAAAATGGTGCTAAAGAGACATTAACATGCAAAGGTATACCTAAGATATCTATTTACTAGTGCAAACTAGCTCTTTTAAGGTATTCATTTCATAATGATAGACATTGAAGCACCTACATTAGCATAAAATTAGACGAATAAAAAAATTGTTTTATTCTGTGTCACAAAGGTGGTTTTATAACATTGTTATTTTTAAAATTAAAATGTCCTTGGTTAAATTTGTAGCAGTGTATCCCTGAAATATCTTAATATGCAATTTTAAAATGACTCATGTTTTATAGGGGATTTTTAATACTTACATAAATCAATTGTTCTACAATGTAAAAGTATATTCACGTTTTTTTACTAAGTACATTTAAAGAAAGCGTTATTTGTATTGATAGCACAAGAAAAGAAAAAAGGGTGTTTCTATAATCACAAGAAATGCTTACAATGGATTGCCATTTTATACAGTTCTTGCACCACCATAATTCTTAAATAAACGCGTGATAAATATTAGATCTAGATATTTTAAATATAGCTTATAGCAATATATATTGTTTTACTAATACATAGATATATCAGACAGCTTACTTTAACAACACAATAAGAACGAATTAAACAAATTTTATACAGAAACATATTGTTGTGATAGGGACTAAAAGAAATGGAAATAAACGATAGCTTAATAGAAAAAAATGTTACACATGCTGTAATTTTTGTAATATAAACAATAGGTGTTGCTCTAACGTTTTACTTGCTTAGTTATCAAAACATTGGGATTTTTAACCCAAAGTTTATCAATGTGATTTAAGTGTTCTGATAGACACGTGTCTTGGTAAGCAGTAACCACCAGTTATTGTTCGCCCGGTTCCTCCATATTAACATTCCAAGTATAGGAGAATGGTTGCTGCAGACAGAGTCCAAGTTTTTCTGTTACAGACTCATGTTTGTCATATGTTCAAAACTATAAACGGAAATATATAGAGGATATTCAAGTTTTTTCTATAAATACATGATTTATTTTCATCGAGTGGTATGAAAATAAATATTTCATGAGTGGCGATAGCCACGAGTGAAATATGGTAATTTTCATGCCACAAGGTGAAAATAAATCATGTATTTATAGAAAAAACTTGAATTTTCTGTTTATTATATACATTTTTCTCTTTTTTGCGATAAAATTTGAAAGGATTTCCCTTAAATTTTGTGTACTGGCAGAATTTAAAAGAAAGTAGTCCGGCAAGACACCAGTGAAAATACGGAAAATATGTTTCACTGCAGTGAAAAATAAATTTTTACAGTGAAAATACGGAAAATGAAAATACACATTTTATTTCATCAATATTTCGCAATATTTCATTTATAAGTATATAATAAATTATGATGCCTCCACCATAAAAATAAAATATCATGTTTGGTGACAAAATGCAATCAGAGGACACAAGGCGAACAATGGTCATGTGCTTGAGATTTATAAAACGATCATATATAATGGCTTTCTACATACGAAGGTAGTAAATCATTGGATTGAATGAATAGATATTTCATCAACAACAAGAAAAGAAGAATAAAATGAAAGACATTTTAATTAAATCCTGAATGCATATATCCGTATCAAATAACAAAAACAGTTACAGTGACAAATGCAGTCATTGCTAACAAAAACACCGGTTCAAATTGAAAGATCATCATATGATTTGTTTCTTTTTTGTTTTGTTTTTTTTATTCAAAAGGAACTATTTCGTCCATTTTCGTGCGCAACGATACAGTTTTTGGCTACAATATGACAAGATGCAGTTTTATTCAAAGCTTGACGTCATACTCACATACAGTGAGTAGACAAACGTGTGACACCAGTGAATCAAATTGAAAACAATTGCTTTTTGTGTCTGAAAAGCTTTCAACAGTTAAAACTCATGTTACATATGATAGTATCTTATGGCTGCAGATTTTTTCTTACAAATCTTGTGTATGCAATCAAAGCAAATCAGACGAAAACCGTACTATGTCATGATTCTACAGGCGACATGAACCAGTCAAATCTTGCGTAGACAGTCAAAGTAAAACAGACGAAAATCGTACTATTCATGTGGCAGGGACCCAGGAAGATTTATGAGAAAACTAGTGGTACTTAAAATATTTGCAAAGTTTTTAAGTTTTACAGTCTTATAGTTCTTGTTGGTTGACATCTTCATTTAATATTTTATTACAGCGACTGCTGTAGGCTATTATCTCAGCATATATGTAGGATAACTTCTAATGAAAAGCAATATTTCTCAATTAAAATGCATCATAAGTTTTTATTATGTTATTATGTATCTAATTTTCATTTGAATCATAATATTGGGTAACAAACGGACACATTTTCATTGACCTAGATGTATTATTAATTGTTTTGCCATTTGTTTGTTGGCAATAGGTACTGGTCTAGAGTCACTGGCCTATTCTACGGGTGTGATCGGGTAATACTTAATGATGGTTAGTAAACTATTAGCTGATGATTAACCTTGGAGAGGTTCTTGGGTGTATTGTTTGGTCATTTTGGTCAACTGACCACATAATCTTATTTTTGTATTATTATCAATAATAAATGTCACTAAGTGTAAATAATTCAGATTTACACCACAGATCCTATAGTACATTTGGAGTGAATGTGTCTTTTACCCAAAGAACAAGAATTCAATAATAATCAAACATAAAGCAGATAACTATTTACAACTACTAGCAACTAGCTAGTTAAATCGGGATGTCATTTCTTTTCGATTAAAGATTTAACAGTACACCAAGTTACTCATGCTGAGTGGCACCGTTTCTTACAAAAGCAATGGAAAAACTAAAAGAGGTCTTACATTTATTTGCGCACAATAAGTTTCCATTTCATTATTTGGTTTACATATATATCTTTAAATTAATATGTGAATTTGTTAAAATTTGACATACTAGAAGAAGTATACCTGTATTGTGTGCAGACGTTACGGAAGTTAGGTTTTATTTAATAATATATTAGTTTGAAATTCATTAGATTTATGATTTCATGCCAGAGGTTAAACAGCTGTGACCTTTTCTGTAGTTCACATTTTTTATCACACTTTTAGGAACAATAAAATATATCCCCCACACGTTTTTAACCAATGATCATATTTCATTTTTTTTTCTTAATAGAATCAGCCCGTCTAAAATCTTTTCATTTAGACCCCTATAATTATAAAAGACTAGCGATATAAAACATTCACGACAATTAGCAATTTAAGAATTTTTATCACTGATTTAGTTATTATCAATTGAACAAAGATTTTTTTGACAATGAATATGGTTTGTTTAATGGCCAATGGGGTTCGTCACATGTTTGAGACATCGCCATTAGCGGATTTTATTGCTTTTCGTTGAATGAAATCACAAATTTATTTTTTGAAACTTAAATTTTTTTTATTGATGATACTATTGCTTTTTATTGAATGAAATCACAAATTTATTTTTTGAAATTTAAAACAAAACTTTTATTGATTGATATTATTAATCATCTTTAAAAGAAAGACACCTCAAGAGCGAAAATAAAAGAATTAAGACTGAAATTGGCTGACTCTGGTCGAACTATACAAAAACATTGGCAACATCACACACACCATTTGCTCCGACTTAAACAATATTCAATTTTTAACACTTAAATAATCAAAACTAATGAGTTAAAATGAGTTTTTTCTTGGTATAGATTTACGTCGCACCAACAAAGGAGAGGTCATATGTCGGGATTCCAGTTTTATTGGTGGAGGACGATCTCTGGTGCCTCTCCGTACATTGTTTCAGGCACAAGTGGACACATGAGATGAACCACCGACATTCCGTAAGCTAGCTTGACAGTCTCCTAGCATGAAAACACCCGTGGCGGGATTTGAACACACAGCGACGAGGGGCAAATGGGTTGAAGACTCGGCCACGAAGGCCCTTCTTTAAAAACAACAAACGAAAACAACACTGAAATGAATTAGGTTTGACATCAAGTATTCTTTAAATGATTGAATTTTAGTTGTGATATTAATCACATTCACTGCATTTCTGCAACATCGTAAAAACAACATAAATATTTAACATCTATTTGAATTCACAATTTTAATGATTGAAATATATGTAGTTTTTTTGTTTTTCCAAAATTAATACAGATATATCTTTATTGCCTTTTCATATAACTCTTGAAATATTGATAACAGTAATTTAAATAAAACTTATCTGTTAAAAAGCATTAAATTTAAGAATTAAATTCAAATAGTCTAGAGATATAGTCGTTTAGTGGAAATTGCTATCAAGAAGTAATTGATCGAGTTATCTTGACAGTGCATTTTTTATCAATTGAAATACTTTTACAAATATAATAAAGTTAATATGACTTTTGTTACGAGCCAGGCGTTACGAGAAAGAAAAGCGAGCAACAAACTTGTAACAGTAACAAACTATTACAGAAAAATTATTAAAGAAAATTAAATAACAAATTATGTTTACAAATACCTGAAGTCCAAATAAAAATGTAAATTTCAAATGTCTAGTCTGATCCTGGAATCTTTTTTTAACAACACAGTTAAATCCAAATTAAATCCAAGAACACTTTAGAATAAATTCCCACAATAAAATCCACAAGAATAATTTAATCTATTTTAAAATCCAAGCTCCAATAAATTACTAAATATCCAAGTTGAATGATACTCCAAATGTATTGATGACTTAAAAGGTAACTGATGACTTAAAAGGTAACTGATGACTTAAAAGATAAAGGTAAATGAAAAATGTCCCCTTATATATATATAAACTAAGAACATTCCAGAATAGTCTATTATGTTCTACACTAATCATAATCTAGCACTTTCAACAACAAAGAATAATCTGGAAATTTCTATCTAAATATAATCCACAAATCATAATCTAGAATTTTCTACAACAGGTAAGAAACTTCTTGTTGACATACATGTAGTTAATGTTCTAAAAATAGAACAATGATAATATTGGAAATACCAACTCGTCAGAGATAAATTATATACATGTAATATGTTGCATACATAACACTTTCCAGTATCAAATATTTTAATATCCTTTTATTTCATTTTCTCTTTTTTATTTGAATATCAAACATGCTTTATATAATTTTAATGTTTGTAATATTGTCATTAATATAGCTTCTGAATTTGTTTTTATGAAATCATGAAACTTCAAAATGAATTTGGAAGTCAATTTATGAAACAATTGTAACATAGGATGTCTCTGTAATTTAACATAGTTACATGTACATGAATCACAAAATGCAGGTAATAATTTTAATGAACATTTTACGATATATATTCAGAATAATTAGAATTAATAAAACATATCTTCTATCCCATTTTAGGGCGACTGACAAGAAAATCATTACTGCCTCTGAGTAAGAGAGTTGAGAATAACACACATATTATTAAGTAACACTCTTTATTAGACCCATCAGTGTTTTCTGTTTTAATGCCACTTTATTTCGGAAAGAATCCTTTCAGTTTACTGGAATCAAACGGATCACTGTTATTAACCTAGTACATTTTTCTTAGTTTTGGGAAGTATCAATAAAAATAAAACAAAAATCCAGAACTGTTCTTCTTCTGCATAACTCAAAGTATCATAAAATATTATGAAAATTAAAGCTAGGGCATCTGTTAATAAATAAAGTTATAGAATATTGGTTTACTTTATTTATCCCAAAAAACAATCTTAAACATGTGAATTACCACTGCTTTAACTGTTTGATGCTTCTTTTTGGTATTCGAGAGGCTGAAGGTAGTTGACTTCTTTGTAGAAGTTCAACCAAACATACTTTCACTTCTTTAAAAAAGAAAATATTCTTGATCCTTTTAGGGATTCTCACAGTTTAAGCACTACAAAAGTCACTTTAAATGTTGTTTTAAACATATTTTAAGTATACAAAAATTTTAGGTAGACATGAAAAATCATGGTACAGTTTCAGAAATTCCAGATGGCCGCCAAGATGGCCGTCAAATAATTGAAAAATGGACCATATGCATTTTATCTGATAGAATAACTTCTTATTTGTATTTATTTTAATAAAACTGATGTAAGAACTTCACAGTCAGTTGGAGCAATATGAAAATCATTTTTACATATTTTCTGGATTTCATAGATACATTTGCTAAAAATCGATAAAAATATCAAAAATAGGACATGGGACTATTAACATTGTTGTTATATAATTAGTTCCGAATTTAACAAAATGTTTTTGGTATCAAAGGCAACTATTATTCTTATAATATAGTTTAATTAATTTATTAGGTAACAAAATGATTGATACATTAGTGTTATGTTAGAAAAAGAATGTTATTTTATTGCCGCTGTGTCAAACACTCGATGCTATCAACTTTGACAAGGTCTGAACAATCGAACCCTTTCAGTCATTGTACATTAATCTATTATAAATATCAAATATACTAGGAGCTGACCTTTAACACTCAAAATCTTGCTCAAATTTCCCAAAGTCTTTACACCGTCATATAATATACGATATAGAATATGACCATTATCAAATTTGAATTGTTTTTAAATTCACGCTAATTAGTACGCTCAAATTTTTACAATTCGTTGTTCTTTATACAGTAATTTTTGATTGACAACATGACAATGTTTGTTCAAAGATATGGGACGCAAGTACGTCCTTAACAGCCTATGAAGGTGTTTGTTATATGTTTAAATATTTACAGCTGCTTTTTACTGATTAAAGTTGTTTGTATAAAAGGAAACAAACTACTTTCTATGTTTTACTGTTGACTGTAGCAGCTAGTATATTTTTATATGATATAACTATATCAATGATGTTTGTACGTCAGGTTTTCTATGTAGTGAACAAACCCTTCTAGTAAAACATAAATTAGATCTAAATAATATTAATATTTAAAATTATAACTTACAACTGAAAATATTGTAAACAAAGCATTTGATATACCAAAACATGCTCAATGTTTTGACAGATCACCTTATCTTTATGACCTATAATCATGTTCGGTATCACAATATAACACCTAGTTTTTTTATTTTCTTCATTATTTTCAAAGCTTATTTGAGTTGCAATTCAATCAGCATTAACAAAAGTTTTACTTTTGCATACCATTGCAATTGTGAGTGTTTAAGCTATTAAATATCAGTTTACAATATTTCAAATATGAGTAATGGTGGATTCTATTTCTTTACTTGTTTGATGTTAAAATTTTAAATTCTTCAATTTCTTGGAAGGTTAACACTGCAATGTAAATCAAACAAACATATAAAACGTGATCTGTTGGGCCTTTTGTACAATGATGTATTTGATAAATGATATAGTCTTGACCCTATTAAATCATTTAAAACCAAAAAAAAAAAAAACTGAATGTTACATTTCCCAATTATCTGTTGCAGCAAAAAGTGTATCATTTTTCTATGCCTAGGTTATATAAAATGGTGCTAAAGAGACATTAACATGCAAAGGTATGCATTAGATATCTATTTGCTGGTGCAAACTGGCTTCTTTTAAGGTATTCATTTCATAATGATTGACATTGAAGCACCTACATTAGCATAAAATTAGACGAATAGAAATATTGTTTTATTCTGTGTCGCAAAGGTGGTTTTTATAGCAATGTTATTTTTAAAATTAAAATGTCCTTGGTTAAATTTGAACTAGTATATCCCTGAAATATCTTAATATGCAATTTTAAAATGACTCATGTTTTATAGGGGATTTTTAATACTTACATAAATCAATTATTGTTCTACAATGTAAAAGTATATTCACGTTTTTTTACTAAGTACATTTAAAGAAAGCGTTATTTGTACTGATAGCACAAGAAAAGAAAAAAGGGTGTTTCTATAATCACAAGAAATGCTTACAATGGATTGCCATTTTATACAGTTCTTGCACCACCAATAATTCTTAAATAAACGCGTGATAAATATTAAATCTAGATATTTTAAATATAGCTTATAGCAATATATATTGTTGTACTAATACATAGATATATCAGACAGCTTACTTTAACAACACAATAAGAACGAATTAAACAAATTTTATACAGAAACATATTGTTGTGATAGGGACTAAAAGAAATGGAAATAAACGATAGCTTAATAGAAAAGAATCTAACACATTGTATAATTTTTGTAATATAAACAATAGGTGTTGCTCTAACGTTTTACTTGCTTAGTTATCAAAAACATTGGGATTTTTAACCCAAAGTTAATCAATGTGATTTAAGTGTTCTGATAGACATGTGTCTTTGTCAGCAGTAACCACCAGTTATTGTTTGTCCGGTTCCTCCATATTAACATTCCAAGTGTAGGCGAATGGTTGCTGCAGACGGAGCTCAAGTTTTTCTGTTACAGACTCATGTTTGTAAAATGTTTAAGATTTTAAACGAAAATATATTATGATGGCTCCACCAAAAAAATAAATCATGTTTGGTCACAAAATGCAATCAGAGGACATAAGGCACAATGGTCATGTGCTTGAGATTTATAAAACGATCATCTATAATGTCCTTCTACATACCAATGCAGTAAATCATTGGATTGAAATGAATAGATATTTCAACAACAAGAAAAAAGAGAATAAAATGAAAGACATTTTAATTAAATCCTGAATGCATATATCCGTATCAAATAACAAAAACAGTTACAGTGACAAATGCAGTCATTGCAAACAAAAACACCGGTTCAAAACTGAAAGATTATCATATGTTTTTTTTCTCAAAAGGAACTATTTCGTCTATTTTCGTGTGCAACGTTTGAGTTTTTGGCTACATTATGACAAGCTGCAGTTTTATTCCAAGTTTGACGTCATATTCAAACGTCTACGGTGGTCACACATGTGAATCAAATTGAAAACAGTTGAACTATTATCTCTGCAAATATGTAGTATGACATCTAATGAAATGCAATATTTCTCACTTAAAATGTGTCATCAAGTTTTTAATTTAATTTTTATTTGAATCATAGTATTGAGCACTTAACGAAAAAACAACACATTTTTATCGACTGAGATGTACATTTAATTGTTGTGACATATTAATTTCTTGGCTAAAGATACTGGTCCTGGGTCACTGACCTATACTACAGAAGTGATCAGGTTGCACTTACAATGGTTAATAAACTACTCTAAGCTGATGATTAACTAGTGAAAAGTTCTTGGGTGTAATACTTGGTCATTTTGGTTTACTAACTACATAATCTTACTTTTGTGTTATTATCGATTATTAATGTCACTGAGTGTAAATAATTCTCATATTCACCAAATATTTGGAGTGACTGTATGTTATACCAAAAAAGATAATTATTTGGATTCAGTCAAAAAACAAATGACCATTTACACACAGACAAGAGAACGAACGACAGACAAGAGAACGAACGACTGATTTTCTATATTAGAAAACATTTCATTGATAATCTTTAAAGTCATTGTAAGTAATATCTAGTTAAAGACCAAAGTATTCATATCATTCATAACGAACTAATTATTAATTCAATTCAAAAATGATATTAACGATGAGATAGACAAATATTGTATGTTTTAATTCATGATATGCGATAAGATTAAGATGTCGACAAAGATACCCTAGTGTCAAAGGTCATTATTAATTACAAACTCGTTAAATACAAAATCTGTGTAATTGCTAATAATTAGTAAAAGGTCATCTAACCTTTTGATATTTGACATTAATAGTGTTAAAAAGATAAATATAAACAAAAGATATCCTTAATGCTAATCCTTTGATATTAGTTGCTTACTTCCTAGTGTGTTTGTTCATTGAATAATCGAAATGGCTGCATAAAGGATATTTTTGAAACTGATGCCTTAAAAATACATTTTGTCTTATTTTAGGTATATTCTGCTATATCAATATACTGATATTTCTAAAAATTTATTCCTACCACTTAAATCATTTGAATGTTATTGTATTCATTTCTAAATCTTTGTAACCTCTGGAAACGTCTGTCATAGATATAAGATTTATGACTTTTAAAGAAAAAGCTTCTTTCCAATGCGTCTACTGCAGGACTTGTAGTGCATTCCAATTCCATATTATTTTTTAATTCTGTTTAACAAAATCAACTAAACATTATCCGTTTCCTTAGTATCTTAATCGTTAGAGCAAAAAAATCTATATCACAGTCCTGTCAAATCTGAAACTTCTGTCTTATGCTCTTACTGGTCCTTTTTCCCCATTTCCTTGATTGTAAGTTTCGAACTATCATTATGCTCATGTGAATAAAAGTACTCATGGAATTTTATTGTGTCATGCGTGTATGGACATATTTGAAGAACAATTTTCACAGCATTTGCAATCTTTACACAGAGAAGGTATATGTGTTTTGATTTCCAATTGATTTAACTAATCCTTATCATCAAAAATTACATATATCATTATGAACTCGTACAGTTACTACATCAAGACATACTAACAACAGTAAATACAATTTTATTGATCATTTGGGTGAATCCGTGTAAGTGTTATGTCTGTTTACAACAGAAGTGGGTTGCTTGAAAAAGGATAGGTGTTTAAAAACATTTTTAAATGCCGCTATAATAAATGAAGTACATATTAAAGAATATTGTTAACTTTAATATGAAATAGAGGATCTATTTAGATCAATGAACTTTGGTGGAAATAGAAACTTTGTGAAATGTATAAAGATCATATTATTTGGCACTTGATGCTGATAAGTGTCAATGGCCGACGGTAAGAGGAATAGTTCATTGTATACCAAGGTAAATAAACATTTGATTATGGACATAAAACTTAAAAATATCTATGTGCATCAATATGGTTAGCCAGTCAAAAATGTTATTTTGTTCATGTTAATGCGTTACTAAGTTTTAGTTTATATTTACAAATTGCCATGTTTATAGCTTGGCTTGTGTCAAGTACAAGAATTCTCCTTTTACTTAAAAGTACGATATTCTTAATGCGAAACCATGTATAATACATGTATATTAAAGTAATCTAACAAAGAAAAAAAGCTAACTACCCGAACATTAATATAATATCAATAAAATCAATAAGCTAATGTTATCACTATGTTTTCAATAGGTTATGATTTAATGAAAATTATTGGATTCAGGTGTGTCAAGTGAAAATGCTTTATTTTCTTTTTTTTAATTATTTCCACGGGTTCATCATTATACCTTTGTATTTCTATGTTATTATTTCCAATAAATGAGAGAAAGTATTGTGACAAGAATAACATGCCTGCTTCTCCTTTAACTGTCTGGTTCAACATTGTTGCCGCGTACAGCTACCAAGGAAAATCGTGTATTCAGAAGAAGGAAAATATATTGAACAAAGTTTTAACTGAAGAGAAAGAAGTAACAACTTAATTAGCCCTGCATTCTTTGCAGTATTCAATCAATCGACATTTTGCAATAAAAAAATATCAGTCTTTAAAAGCAAGGTCTGTAATTCCATAGTAACCATAACTGGCCCTGAAAATGTGTATACTTTTGTTTAGATTTCACATTCTTCTAATTCTGTACGGAAAAATACTTCTGAAAAATATTTTATTTGAAAAACACCAGATTCTTCAGTAAACATACCATGCATTCTTGTCAATCAAATGCTATTCAATGTTGTTTATAAGTCACCTATCATTGTTATTGTTAAATTTTTCATACTTATTTTAGTAAACGATACATGCATGAATAAATCTATGCTTTCAAATATAATTTTTAAAGTAATAACGGATTCTGCTATGTAAATCACTAGCAAGAACTAACGTCCTTAATATATTCCGAAGATTATATAATGCGGCCTTAGAAATTGTCTGCTTACCAAAATTGACTTTGTTATGAAAAGCTTCTCTATCTTTCATTGTTTTTTGTTTAGAAGGGTAGATTAAAGTAAAAGATCGCTTTTACAACATAATCAACGAAATGTAGTGCCCACCTTTAAAGCATATCCTTATTGAAAACTGATGTTCCTATATCAGATGCAATTTTGAATAAGTTTTGGTGCGCATTATGAGAAGATTTGAATACAATGGTTTGCAAAAATTATCAACAATGATTTACGATATAAACAATAAATCACTCGGAAATAGTCACAGATAAGATGAAGATAAACTCAGTATATTTTCAATCATTAGCGTTAATCAGATGACAAAAAACGCATAACAGCAGTTATCTTATTATAACATTGCATGTTTAAAATACATGTGTGTATTTTGTCTGTCAGCTTACCTTTTTCAATAGGTCTTTTTTTTTCTAGCTACAAACGAATCTATATTGGAAATTTAATTTGGGTTTACCTGTTAATTTCCTTAATCTTGTAATTAAACGCAATTGTAATTATCATATTATATTTTCAAATCAAAACTATAAAAGAAAAATATGTAAAGATATCATTATTTTCCCTTGTAACATCGTGAATTCACGAAGGTGAAATCTTGAATTCATGAAGTTCAAAACGTGAATTCATATAGTTAAAATTATGAAGTTGAAGTAGTGAATTCTGTATGTTGATATCGTGAATTCTTGAAGTTAAGATTGTGAATTTGTGAAGATGAACCCGAGAATTCAAGAAGTTGAAATGTCACCATTTGTATATTTTGCACTTGATGATGATTTAATATCATTGACACAATTGATTTTACTGTTGAAAATGTGAACAATTAGTAGTTAAATATTTGGCGCTGCTTTTGGCATTCGAGATTTTTCAAGAAGACTTCTTAATAAAAGAGCATATAAAAGAGCAAGTGTTAAAACATTAACATTATCAAATATTATATTAGTGTGGCTTAATTTACAATGCTATTTATTTGTCCTTATAACTTGTTTACATTTCTTTTGAGTTATTGTTTAGAATTTAGCATTATGTTTGTGTGTATATTTTTTTGCTGTTTAAGCCAAAGAATTTCCTCAGAGTATATTTTCTATTAAATAATTATATGACAAAATGATTGATACATCAGTGTAATGTTCAAAATAGAACGGGTTTTTATTGTCGCTTTGTCACATACTCGATGATATCATGAAAAGTCTGATCAAACTGAGCCTGCAACATTTTCTATTTTCTTACTTTGGGCGTTCCTTTAGGATTCTGTTTTTCTCGCTTTTAATAAGGTCGAAACAATCGTAACCTTTCAGGCATTGCACACTCTATCTATTATAAATATCAAATATAATAGGAACTAGTCATTGACTCTAAAATCTGGCTCAACCGTCATATCATAAACTATATAAAATATGATCATTATCAAACTTTTGACGATTTATTTTTTGTTCTTGATGCAATAACTTTTGATTTACAACACGACAATGTATTATCAAAGATATGATACGTACGTAGGGTCCTTACAGTCAATGAATGTGTTGTGTTTGACAATTTTTACAGCTAACTGTTTACTGATTCACAACTAAAGTTGTTTAGGTTAAAGGTAATAGAAACTTTCTTTTTTTACTGTTTACTGTTGCAAGTATATTTGTATAAGATATAACCATATCAATGGTTTGTGTACGTGAGATTTCCTGTGTGATGAATTATCGTTCTCGTTAAGCATAAATTAAATGTTATTAATTGATAATAGTGTAGCTTAGAACGGAAAATATTGTAAACAAAGCATTAGGATATTGCAAAACAGGCTTAAAGTCGATAAATTACCGGATTTGTATGGTCTGTAAGCTTAACCTTAGTGTAATATCGTTTTCTGTATCATAAACTAACACTTAGCTTTTTATTTTCTTCAATGCTTTATTTGGTTGCAATATAATCGGCACAAGCAAAACGAACCAGGTTAATGTTTAAGCTATAAAATATCAGTAAACAATATTTTAAATATGAGTAAGGAAGGATTCTATTTCTTTACTTCTTTTGATATTACAAGTTAATATTCTTCAATTTCTTAGAAGGTTAACACTACAAGGTAAATCAAATTAACAAACAACGTATTAAAACGTATTGTACAAAAATGTATTTAGATTTCAGATATAAGCTTGTTCCGTAAAACCAAAACACGGATGCCCCGACATTCCATTTTTTTGTGAGTCTACTGGCGTACAGCAGGGCAGTATGACATATGGATAGACAAGGGAAATTCTACATGACCCACCTACACAGGTTGAAAATTGCAGCATTTTGCTAAGTCAGGGGCAATAACTCTACAAATACTGGATAAATATACTGGCAAACTCCAGGTGCAATTCCTGTTACGTTTTTGACTCAATCTCAAGCACTTTTATAGCTACACGTGACATTTTGGAACGGACACACGCACGCATGCACAGCCGGACGGATAAGGGCAGATCTAAATGAGTGGCGGCAGAAAAACTAGATGTTACTCAGTCCCAATTATCTGTTGCAGAAAAAGCGTATCATTTTCTACGCACACTTTATACAAAATGGCGCTTATGAGACATTAACATGCAAAAGTTTGCATTATATATACATTTGATGGTGCAAACGCACTTCTTTCAAAGTATTCATTTCAAAATGATCGACATTGAAACATTTATATTAGTTTCAAACTAAACGAATACTAGTAGTGCAAGATTCTGTGTCGCAAAGGTGGTATTTAACATTGTTACTCTTTCAATGTCCTACGTAAAATTGCGGCAATATATTCGATCATGGAATTTTAAATTTATTCATGTTTTAAAGCGGAATATAATTTACTTAAATAAAACTATTTACAAGTATATATACGGGTTTTCATTAATTAAGTACATTTCATGTAAGTTTTTTTTTTCTATTTAATATGAGACGAAAAGAAACGCATCGTGTTTCTGTAATCTTTCTATTCCAAATATTTAAAATGCGAAAATTATATTGTCTAGCTGCGTACTGCGCCTACACCACGTAGATAAATATTAATTGTTGCAAAGATATTTCCGGATTATTAAAGCAATATACATAGTTTTTTACCAGATGCCTTAAATCAACAAAGACATAACAACCGTGTAATGAAATATACCTTTTTAATTGAAGGAACCTTTTTATTATGATAGAAGCTATGAGCTATGGACATAATGGATTGCTCAGTAGAAAACAATAATAAAGAACGATGCCATTTTGGTTACAGAAACAATAGATGTGGCTGTTACATTTAACTTCCTTAGTTATATAAAACATTGGCATTTTCACCCCAAATTTATTCATTGCGATATAAAGAAACAATGTGTCTATATTAGCAGTAAATACCGATTATAGTTTACCAGGCTTCTTCATAAAAATCATATATCTTAATATTTCACATTTAAGAGTCTGAGTAGTTGCTGCAAACAGAGCTCAAGTTGTCCATCTCCTACTATAGAATCCTTTTTGTCATATGTTCAAAACTTTTAAAGGAAATATATTATGATGTCTTCACCAACAATTAAATACACTCTTTGATTTTGAAAAACAATAACAGTAAAATGTTTTACAATTTGAGCACAAGCCTGTATTTTTGTAAAACGATCATATGTAATTTCCTACAGAATACCAAGGCAGTAATGAATAAATATTTCGTCAACAAAAAACTCGTGTTAAATCAATTTTAATTAAAGCCTGAGAGCATATATCCGTATCAAGTAACAAGTACGGTTGCAGTGAAAAATGCAGTCATTACCAACAAAGAAAGCAGGTCAAATTGAACGGTTGTTAATAAAAGGAAATAGTTCTTTTCATCGTTTTCCTATCATTATGCGTGCAGCGAAAGCGTTTTTGGTTACATTGCGTTATTACAATGCCGTTTTATTCAAAGTTTGACGTCATACTTACACTTTATGACAAACGTCTACGGTGGCCACACCTGTGAATCTTATTGAAAACAATTGCTTTTGAGTCCATAGATATTTGCCAAAAATACTTTTTTCAAGTTTCAACTCATGTTGCAAATCATATTTGTTGTGTAAATTTGTCATTATAGTACCTCTATATGCAGATCTTTTCCAATCGTTTTACAAACCTTTTGTATTAAATCAAAGCAAATCAGACGAAAATCATACAACGGTAGCAAGGTTATTTAGGTGATTTGAGCCAAATATGTGAGAAAACAAGTGGTTCCATTTGCTTAGTTTATATCATATTTAACAATCTCATTCTAGTCGGTCAACATCTTCAATCAGTATTTTAGTATAACGGATATTAAAAGTTCTTTGAAATATTATAAGTTAACTTATATTTTTATAAAAATGAAAGGCAATATCTTAGTCATAAACTGGATCACCAGTCTTTATAATGTGTTAAGCTTTTATTTGAACCACATTTTCATTACGATATATGTACTATTAATTTATTGTCATTTATTTGTTGGCAATAGATATCGGTCCTGAGTCACTGACCTATATAGTACAGGAGTGATGGAGTGATCAGGTAATACTTACAAGGGTTAGTAAACTCTAAGCTGATGATTACCTAGTGAAAGGTTCTTGGGTGTAATGTTTGGTCATTATGGTTCTTCGATTCTCATATTCACCAAATATCCACATAGTGCATTTTTGAGTAACTGTATGTGAAAACAACCAGAGTCAAATGGTAATCATTAGGACTCAAACATATGATAGATGACCATTCACACACCGACAAGAGAAAGAACTAGTGATTTTGAAATTTGATAAACGATTTCATTGATAATTTTAACACACAAGAATCAATTTTCATAACATTACATTATATATAAAGTTCATACAGGGAAGAAGACTAAAGTATTCATATCATTCATAACGAAGTAATTATAAATTCAATTCAAAAATAATGTTAACAATGAGAGAAGCAAAATATTGTCTGTTTTAATACATGATATGCGATAAGATTACGATGTCGACAAAGATACCCTCGGTGTCAGAGGTCATCATCAATTACACACTCGAATAACACACAATCTGATCAGTGGCTATTAATTACTCAAATATCACCTAAACTTGTGACATTTGACATGAATGGTGTTATAAAGATCAGGTTGAACAAAAGAGATCATTAATGCTTATCCTTTGATATTGCACACTGCCTAGTGTGGTATATAACCTAAACCATTTTTGTTCAGTGAAGAATCGCAATGGCTACATAAAGGATATGCCTGAAATTAACGAGTTTAGAATACAGTCCAATCATATGTTCTGATATATCAATTAGGACACCGTTATTGGTTGAAACACGTTCCTACCACTAAAATTTATTGATTGTTACAGTATGCATTTTGAATCAACCCTATTTGTTTTGTTTATTTAAGTCTGTAACCCTCTGCAAGAGTCTTTCACAGATCTAAATTATATGGTTTTTATAGCTGATATTTCTGTCAACTAAACTTAATCAGTCTCAGATTGTCTTTTATGACTCATGTTTTGCTGGATGAACTCCCTTTAATTGCTAGAGTAATTTTGCGACATATCCAATCATTATAATAGTTAATCACACTCCTCTCAATCTGCACAATTTGTCATATTCAGCCATTCTGCCTTTTTTCCATTTCCCTGAAGGTTAGTCAAGACTCTGAGGCATGTATTACGCTGATGTGATTTCATTTTTGCATCTTTATAGTGCATCTTAACAGCGCTCATCGAATATTGTTGAGTTATACAGTTCAGTCTATGATTATATTTCCAGTGCTATTGTCACAACATGTGCCACTATATACATATGCTTTGATTTTCAATTTATTGTAGTCTTATCTTCTTAAACTACAAATATCATTATGAACAAATGATGTACAGTAACTTCATTTTATTTAACTTACTTTTACTTTAATTTCGATTTCAAAAAATAATTGACAAAAAAGAAACATCCTGATATCCTTCTGGTTTTTCTTGCATTTCTATTGAATATTTATATCACACTGTACAATAAGAAAGAAATTACAATTGTATTGTAAGTGAATCCAAAAGTGTGATGTCAGGTTACAATATCGTTACTTTTTGTACAAAATCCGCTTGTAAAAAGAAGAGATTTTGTGATGTTTCCCGAACATTTTAATTATTGATCCCGTGAGCACAACGTAAACAGAATATTTGGTACCTTTAAAATGCAATAGAGAATCTATATGGACCAAGAGTTGACGGAATAGAATGTTATTTTCTAACTCAGTGAAATGTGTAAAGATCATATCATTTGGCACATGATGCTGATATGGTGTCACTGATCGACGGTTAGTGAGATTCCTCATTATATAACAAGGTCAATAAGCTTTGCATTACGGAGATAGAATTTAAAAATATCTATGTGTACTCAGTATAAGTTAAACATGTTATTTTGTTCATGTAAATGCATAACTAAGTATTGGTTCGTATTTACAAATTGTCAGGTCTATAGCTTTGGTTGCGCCAGGTACAAGAGCATTCCTTTCACTAAAAAGTACTTTTCTGAAGAGAAAAATCCCTGGATAATGTATTTAAGTAATGTTATATAGGAAAAAGATAAAGATCAAATATTGATATGTAATCAATAAAATTGATTAAAATGTGCAAATTTGATCACAATATTTTCATTTTTTTTACTTAAATATTCCAATCAAGTTAGTCAAATTACAAAAATGTTTTCTTTTCAATATTTTCACGGGCTCATCATTTTACGTGTTTGTATACAATATTTTTAAACATTATGACTTTAATTATGTTCAAATAAGTGAAAAGGGTGCCGACGTTTTTTAATTACATTAGTATCATTTCTTTGATTTTATGTTTATTAACGCAATGTTTAGGAGCTACTTTGTGACAAGAACTACCTTCTCCTAATTACCCCTTTTATTTTCTGTTGTTTCGTACGGATATCGAGGAAAAGCGTTTATTCAAAAATAAAGATGTTCCGAAAGAAATGATTGAAATAACTGAAGGTATAAACTGAAAACTTAAGACTTAAGCATTTTTTTTAAATTTCATGTACCGTATGTGATGTTGAAGGTGTAAGATCGCATCATTTGCAAAAGACAATGATTAACGATATAAACAATAAATCACTCGAAAGTAGACACAGATAAGATGAAGGTAAATCAAGTACATTTTCAATTGCAGGCGTCAATCAGTTCAGCAGTTTGCTCAATACATTGCACTATAAAATACAACAATAAGCTTATATCACATCATAGTGTGTATTTGTCTGTCAACTTGCGTTGTCCGTTAAGTATTTTGCCTAGCTGTAATAGAATATGCCTTCGAAAAGTCAAGCTTTCATGCTAAAAGATGTAAAGTAAGGCTCAATTCGTACTATTATATCGGAAAAGCAGCCCGCTTGCTCTTCAGTATCCTGGCCAAACACAAGAAAGCAATAAGATCAAACATGACATAATTTTTTGGCCAATGCACATGTTCATATTTCATGTGCATGAAAGGTTTTATTTTTGCAAACAACTGTATTTTTAGTTCGCATCATATTCATTTAATGAAAATATTTTAGCCAGAGAATGGATACACATTCTTTACAAATACTCCTTTTTCTTAGAATGAGCGTATTACATTACATACACACAACTGACCACATAACCTTGTCAATGTATCTTTTATAATAATAAAGGTAACAGAATGTATAAAAACCTTTTCTTAGCAAAGATGATTGAAAAATAGACCACATTATGAAGTTTGTGTGACTGTGTCATCCAAACACCTTAATAAAATTATAAAAAATAATTAAATAAATAAATGTACAAATTAAGTCACTTTAAATCCGCTTGAAGAAAAACAGAGACCATATAAGTTTTCAAGATATTGAAATTGTCTATTTTGATTTTGTTCTTTTCACTTACAACAGAAACTTAACAAGTATCATTGAACTTTGAATGTTAACGTATATTAGTATGAATTGGCAAAATGTATAACAATTGCTTGGTAAGATCATATTAATTGGCACTTGATGCTGATTTTTGTGTCACTGACCGACGGTAAGTGGGATTGTTCATTTTATACGAAAAAAGTAGACGTTTTGAAATGGATACAGGATTAAAAAGTTGTGTCGATTTTGTCAGTCAGTCAATACGTCATGTTATTGTTTGGCGAGGGTTTCTTTGTGTAAAATTGTTTCTTAGTATGAATTTTTATGGATTTCCGTTATTTTTTTTTCAAATTGACAGATATCCAAGATGAGATGTGTCAAGCATTTTCATGTTACAATACATGGTACTTTCATGGGGTTTTAATATGTTACAAATTTTGTATTCTGGCAAGTAAGGTAATTTCAATCATATATTTTTCTTTACATAAAATCAGTTGAAATAACTTTATAACTGTACATATCCATGAATACTTAAACAATTCATTTTTTAAATAACTGTTCAAATGCATTGAAGGACCGAAATTTCTTTTGAATAAATTTGTATTATATTAAGATTGTTAAGAATTGGAAGTCGCTTATAACGAGAACAGCATTACTGCTTCTGTTTCTCTTATCTTTCTGTATTACTGCTGAGTATATATATATATAAGACTGTCAAGAAAAGAGTGCATGCTGCAACTGAGACATTCCGAGGGCAATGGACAAAGTAATTAGTGTAAACTGCAGACTTACTGCTGCTGTTGCTTTTATTTGATATGTGTAACTGCTGAGTATAGCTATGTAAAGCTGTCAAGGAAAGGGTGTATTCTCAAACTGAGACATTCCGAGAGGAAAGAACATACTAGTTATAAGTATAAACTGTAGACTCAGATAGGATATGTTCATTGACCATGAGGAGGAAGCAGTATCTACTTGTCCCTACGACTTGTTCATAATTGTCAGTATGCAGTAAGCATATCAATATAAATTGTGACGCCCTTTCTTATAAAAACATTTTGACATTAACCAAAGCAATTTTATGAGCTTGCTCAAGATTCACATTCATCCATGCCTTTGAGGACGAATCTACTTTATACAGTTTTATTTAAAAATAAATGGCAGAAAAAGCAATCATATTATCATGCGTTCTTGTCAATCAACTGCTAGTCAGTGTTGTATGCCAGTTAACTTCTATTGCAGTTGTTGTTTTATTTTGCGTAATCGATTCAATCAAAGATGCCTTAAATATATCTATGTTGCCAAAATGAAATGATTAGAACTCGACACACGGAAATAAACTGTCAATGAATAACGCTAACGATAAGATTGAACAATGTACTCTAGAATATGATGTGCTTACTAATGCATCGAAGTAGAAGTCGAGACTTGCTCGTTTGTATAAAAGATTCGGAATATAATTTGGAATTATTGTTTTATCTTTTTTGCAGTGGGGTTGATTGAATGTGATGTCATAAACAGCTTTTACAAAACAAACATCGTGTTCCAGTTTAAAAACAATTTCATTGAAACTTGATTTTCCTATATCTAAATCTAATCTGATTGTTTTAGTGCACAGTAGGAACACAATTTTGAAAAGCATGGTTTGCAAAAGACAATGTGCATCGATATAAACAATAAATCACTTGAAGGTAAACTTAGATAAGGTGGAAGATAATTTAGTCAGATTTTCAATTACAGACGTTAATCAGATTAGCAAAGTAGTAACAGTTACTGTAGTAATCTTATTACACTGCACATTTAAATACAATTAGCTAATGGGCAAAACATGCTTATATTACGTCATTATTTGTCTGTGTTTTGTCTGTCAGCTTACAATTTTCATGAACATTTTTTCTAGCTTAAAAAAGGAACATGACTTTGACATTTTAATTGTATTTCAACTTCATTAATTTCCTGTTTCATTTTTTTTCGTACGGACGTTTTAAATGTATTTGTAGATTTTATACTTAAAGACTTGACAAAATCTGTCCTACCTATGTTTTGTTTTAGGTTTTCATATTAGAGTTTAGCAGTTTTGACACACTTAGGACATGCTTCGGAGGACAAAATTTATGTGCAGGGTAAAAGAAAAAAAGTGGAAAGTTAAATGTAATACTTTATAATGTGAAAGTATTTAATCTGTAAAGCAAATCGTTTAGACATAACAAAATAGACTGACGGGTTTTATTTTAGATTTGTCTAGAACATGATTTATGACATTCTGAAAAGCCATACATGTTAGATAGGATGGTGCTCTGTATCAGAACCTTTATCCGAGTTTTGCTTTATTTCTACAAAAGACTATGTTGGTACAATAAAAACTGCAAAACTAGGGCTATACAAAATTACTTATCATGCAATGCTCTATTGTATTCGTTTACATTTTAATTACAGTGAATAGACGAGAACATCATTTTCTTCTTCTTTGATGGTATTATTTCAAATTCTACAATTTGTTTGGAATTTTCACACAAACTGGTAAGTCAAGCTGTATCCTCCAGATGAGCCAAATATTCCAATAAAAGAAAACTCGAGGAAATGTATTAAGATTTTAGAAAATAAAATAAAAAGATTCAAGATTAAAGTAACAATGTACATGCTATGAGCGATTAATGATTACTTTTCCAGTATTTATAACAATATTTCTACTCCGTTACTTACGTAGTAAATACTGTTTTTGAATATTTCTATGTCATTTTCGTCATTTACGTAGGCTGTGTGTGTTATTTGTAATTTATATTTTGCTTCGTTTTGGTTACTCCACAATATTTTACTTTTAAATTCATTTTCAAAATGTTTATGAAAATTAGCGTGAATCTGGAGGCGTGCTGCTTTAAAATTGCAAATCATCATACATGATCTGTAAGACTTATTGAAGGGCCACTCAAGATATGTGATGATTTACTGTATTAGCATGGAGCAATCATAGTAATTGAAGGCTCATTATACCACAGAAACAAATAAATTATTACTCCATTAGAAAGGGCTAACATGAATTTTATAATGTTTAAATAATGGTTCGAGAGAAACGTTAAATGATTGTTACCTGAACAAGTAGCGATAAATGTGAAATAATTTGTCATAAAAGAAGCAAACTGTAAACAAATTAATACTTTGACTTTTATACAAAACATTAATTAACTGTACGTATTGCCAATAAGCAACAGATGAAAAAGATGGTTCCGATAGTTGGCCAATGAGTAACTATTTGGACACTTAAAAAGTACACCAAAATTAAAAAAAAGTTATTAAGAAATAAAAACAAAAGCATGTAGGAGGCATAATATACAAGACGTAATGCAGTATCCATTTAATACGCGCATAGTTTGCATAATGGTCTTAAAGTGACAATTACATGCATACAATTACTATTTGCTGGTGCAATCCGTGGTCTCTTAAAGTATTTATTTCAAATTAATTGATATTGAAGCAAGTACATTTAGCATAAAGTAAAAGAAAACTGTATAATTCTGTATTGCAACTATGTTATCTAAAAGCTCATCAATTAAACAGTCAAGATGCCTTTGGTAAATGGGTAGATGAATATCGCAGAAAAATCTTACCATGCATTTTAGAAATTAATCTTGCTTGAAAGAGGTCCATTCAACAAAAAAGCAAACACTTTTTACAACGTATGTAAGAACATTTTATTTACTTAGAACATTTCAAATATTATGTTTTTTTAATTCAACATCTAAATGAGTACTCACTTACTATACAAAATATAAATGAAAATGTTTTCTACCAAAATATGCTTTTTGCTCTACCTTACATTTCCCAAGAACGCATGTTTTATATTTCGCATATACGGAAAGCAAAGCTCAATTAACGCAATTATACATCGTGAGTTATAATTATAAAAACACAAAATAACACTGGAAATAAGTATCAAATATTTGTGATTGAAGTACTTATAGGAAATATAAATTACAACACAAAACAAAACACATTTACAATCGATGTCAGATAAAACAAGAAGTATATAGACAATATGACTTAAATATTTTACTTCTTCATTTACCAAAGGCAAAGGAACATTTTGAAATTTAAATATATACCATTGCATTTTGTCTTTGTCAGCAAAAATCAATCAGACAATATTTAGAATGCTCCTTTTGAAAAATATCAATATTGTAATTATAATTGTACAAATGCTCTTATTTTCATTCTTAATTTATTGAATTGTTGATCAAAAAGATATTTTGATTAAAGTCTGAATGCATATTTTCGTTAACAAGTAACAAGAAGAGTGTAAACTGAAGTCATTATCAACAAAGAAAAGAAATCACAAGAAATGATTAAAAAGAGCATTGTACTTCAAAAGGGCTCAAATCATTTCAATGTTTTTGCTTTCATTCGAGATACATGTATAGTGTTCAATTACATTATTTCACGATGTTGTCTTATTCAAAGTTTGACGTCATTACCACTTATATTTAATGATAAACGTCCTAGAATTTAAACTTATTAAACTGGTTGGACTATTTTCTTGTTCTGTCATATATTGGTGGAACTAGATGTTGGACCACAGACACTGATCTGCAGTTAAAATGATAGAGTAGAATTATGAGGCTATGGATACAAATTATGCTGGTGATTAATCAGTCTTTATGCATATGTATGGTCATTTTGGTTAACTGACTGGACCATATAATCTTACGTATTCATAATATCGATAATAGCTGAGTGTACTAAGTTCGTATGTTATAAGGATGACAAACGAGATTGGTTTATATTTTTGCAGCTTTGAGTGACTGTTTGCGTCATCAAAAATTACCACTGTGGGTTCGAATCCATAAAGAGACTTTGTTATCTTTAATGTAGGGAACCTGAATAGCCAGCTTACGTAATACTTGTGGTTCTATACAGGTGTTTCCCGCTCGTTCCTGAAATAATGTATGATAGGGGACCAGGGGTACCTAAAGCCTTCCTTCATCATAAAACTGGTTGGGAAAATCGCTATATAACTTTCACAATGTAGGAGTGACTTAAAATCCACCAAAACAAAACAAACAAATTTTCTTGATTGTTCAAGAAAATAAGGGTTAACATTTGAACTAAAAATATAAAATAATCTCATAACATAAACTTTCTTAACGATAACTATTTCATCATTGTCGTACTATTTGGTTTAAGACAAACGGCTTATTCAGTCAAAACAATAGTTAACAATGAGATAAGCAAAATACTGAATTTTAAATTCATGATATGCGATATGATTACGATGTCAACAAAGATACCCTCATGTCAAAAGTCATTATCAATTAGGCACACGATAAACACATTATCTGATAAACCGCTATTAATTACAATTGTTTTAATATGAGAGGTCAAATAGTCTTGTGAGATTTAACCTGAATGGTCTCACAAAAATCAGTTTCAAACATTATCAATGTAAAAGCTTTGATGTAATAAAATGTCTTGTGCGTCAACCGCACAAAGTTTATTCCATCTTAGTTCTTTTAAGTATCGGAATCGTTATGAGGAAAAGACATTATACGGAAAAGATTTACTATCACAGTTGCTTTAATGCATTAACTTAATTATTTGTTAGATGTTTTAAAATAAGACAAAACAGACTTTCTTAAAAATATGTTGATATACAGTGTTATTTAGTTTTATTTTCATGAAAACTGTATTTTTGCTTTTCGCATATATTCTTAACAGTAATTCTTGTCAATGTGCATTTTGCTGATACAAATTCGTACCATTTCAAATCACTTGAAACAAATTCAATTTAACCGACCCACTCATTCTCCACGTTTCTCTTGTCCTTTAACGGATTCCCTTTTTATTTTTCAGCCTTCAAATTGACTTAACAAAATGAAATTGCATCAGGCGAATTACATTCTGTTTCAATTATATATTAAACTTCTTTTTATTATTTTCTAGAAAATTTGTCTTATTCTGTCAGTGGTTTATACTTACTAGTTCAGATTGTTTCAGAAGATATCTGAATGCTGGTATGATACGAATAACATAGTGCAGGCATTAAAAACATAATTTTAAAACGCTTATGACAACATGAGAAACTTTACTTTTTTTACTAGATATACGAAATTTATGATTTATCGTTTAGAAAGTACGTTTGCGTTACATTATGCCTTAGAAACGCTTTTATTCTTATTTATCAAAAACTTTTTAATTGTTGTGTAATAAAAAAGTATACAAAAAAGTTATTCATCGGCTTATTACATTAAACATCGTTTTCATCTGTTGCTTTTGGCAAAAATACAGTTATAATGATCAATTATTTGTATGGAAGTCAAAATACGGCTTTGTTTGCATTTTGCTATTTTTATGACTATCATTTAACATTTAGTCTACTTAATTCAGGGAACAAGCATCTAACATTCTTTCAAACCATTATTCAAACATTATAAATACATGTTTGCCCTTTCTTTAGAAATTATATTTTATTGATTTCTAAGGCATAATGTGCCTTTAAAGATTGAAATCGATTAAGCTGCCAAGATATTTTTTAACGTTTTAAAATGATGAATTAAATTTCAAATGGATCAGATAATATCGAATATATGCGTAGATAAGTGGTATGACTGTATATACTATATATAATAAACTATGATTTTTGTAACGTCATATTAATTGGCACTTGATGTTGATATGGTATTACTGACCGACAGTTAGAGGAATTGCTCATTATATGCGAGGTAAATAACCGTTTGGATATGGCAACAGGTTAAAAAAGTATCAATGTTGAAGGTGGACCTGTTTGTTATGTCAGACACGTTATTTTATTATTAATGAATGTTTTCTTGGTGTAATTTAAATATAGGGTGTATTATATAACTTGACGAAATACTGAAAGAAATAGATCCTCAAAAAATAATTCATAATATTGAAAAACAAAAGACATAACGCTAACATTATACCCATCCAAAAAAATTGTGTGTAGGGAAAATTACAATTGCTTAAAATTTGCCGAAAATGTTTGCAATTTTATATTACACTTAATAAAAAAAATTACCAACTAGAGGATCGTGTCCGTTGACTTTATACCACTTGCCCCTCGCCATTGTGGTCTCGAATCCCGACTGGAACTTTGGATACTTTCACGTGAGGAAACTATCAAGCTAGCTTACGAAATGACGATGGTTTCTACGCAGGTGCCTGTTCGTACCTGTAATTTGCATGAAATGGCAACTGAGGTCTTCCTCCACCAGTAAAGCTGGGAAGTGGACATATGATCTATATTGTGTTGGGGTCAACCAAAAAAAATAAATATATGTTGATATTCCTCAGAATAAACTTGCTGCAACTTATTCTTATGTATTGTATATAGAGGTTTTGTACAACTGAATATATGACTACGTTGGAAAAGGAAAAAAAATGTTCCGATAGCATAATGAAAATGTGCTAGCAATTCCCATTTATTGCGTTGGAGCGCAGTAGGAGTCAGTTTTTGGAATATGTGGTTTCAAAAGACAATGATCAGGGATGTAAACATAAAATCACTTAAAGATAGATTTTGGTAGATTAAGTAGATTTTCAATTACCTACAATAATCAAATGAAAAGCTTGCCAACAGTTACATAATTTAGGTGCACTTTAAGATACAAATCATTAATGGGCAAAACATGGTTATGTTACGCAATTATGTATCTTTATTTTGTTATTTACATTAAGCCTTTATTAGTATTTTTTCTCGAATTATAAAAATATGACTTTGATATTTTAAAAGAGTTCCAAATTTTCTCTTTTGTTTCGTTTAGGGTATGCGAATGGGGTACGTTAACACTTATTTGCGTTATGCTTGCATAATTTCGTAACGTGTTAAAAAAATACAGAAAATGTCTCTATGTGTTAAGTATATATGTGTATGATATTTCTATTTGAATGATTCACTATTTCAAACATAGCTTGGTGGATCTTTAGTGTTATGATTTAAGCACTATCTTTCAGGTGATTAACATAACTTTACCCTATTACATGTAGTGTAAGTGAAAAAATAGATAAAAAAACCTGTAAATTAGTCATTTAGGAATTACAAAATAGGACAACAGTTTTTGTTGGTTTGCTTTAAAAAAAAAATAATTTACGAAATGCAGTCACCAGTGTTTGTAAGAGATAAAAAGTATCATTTTCTTTGCACAAAAAAACCGAAACGGTGCTAATTAGCCATTAACATGCAACGCTTTGCATTAGATAACTCTTCGCCAGTGCAAAATGTCTTCTTTAAAAGTATTCATTTCAAAATAATCGACATTGAAACATCTACATTAGTATACAACATTAAACAAATAGGGTATATCTCGATATCATAAAGTTGGTAAATATAACATTATTTATCTCAAACTCAAAAAGCATTTTGGTGAAAGAGTGGCAGTATATCACAAAAGTATCCTAGCATAAAACGGAGGCATTATACCTGATTCAGAAGGACGTACATACAATTGAAGACAAAAATATAAGTATTTAGGTACATTTTATTCAATAAAAGCTCTTATATTATATTTAATTCAATATCTAGATCTAAACCATAAAAAATGCTGACAATGTAGCAAGAAAGGATATTAATTTGTATAGCTTTTGTGCTTCTTAAATCATAAGAATGCATGCCCTGATTTTGCAAAAGATATAGCTATGCTCCTAGCACAATAATACAAATACTGGTATTTATATCAGATACCAATAGCCTTGGAAAGAGTGATAAAATTTTCAAACTTGAACATGATGTGGGTGCAAGATGAGATTAATTGCTTAAAATAAATACTCACTAATATGATCACCAAAATGATATAATTTGGAACAACGTGTTTACAGATAAAGTGACCACCATATTTCACTTATTATCAAATACAATAATTATACAATAGTAGGTACTTAACAAATAAAATAATTTGATTTTAAAGAAAAACTGGATTATTTGTCCTTTTCGTCAGTGACTATCCTACAATATTTGGCAGACTTCAGAAAAAAATCAGTAGTGCAATTCTATGCTTACAGAATATTTTCCTCTTATTTTCATATTTTAGACTCATTTTTATATTCAAAACTTTAAAGCTGCATGTCTCCAGATGAGCCAAAATATTCCAAGAAAATCAAACTTAAGAAAAATGTACTAAGATTTTAAGAAAAGTAAAATTTATAATTCACATGTTGTTACATTAAAGGCTAATTTTGCTGTATTTATCACCATTTTTATACTGCGTGACAATGTTTGGCAATTTACTTGGATTGGAAGTGATAATTACTTTCTTTGTTCATTTCACAATATTCTACTTTTGAATATATTTTCAAACTTTTCATGAAAATTAACACGAATCTGTAGGCATGCTGCTCTAAACCGTAGACGCGATAATGTCTCCGTCAAAAATAAAATACCGACTTTCATTAAAATAAGACATACAAAGCCCATGGGCCTGAATTTTGTAAAATGATCAAATGTAAAAAGAAAACAAAACAAACAATATAAAACGTTCTACATTCCAGGACAGTAAATCATCGATTGACATTAGAGCAAATCTCATGTAATGAAATTAAAGTTATTTTAATTAACGTCTGAATGCACATATCAAATAACAAGAACAGTTAAAATGAATAATGAAGTAATCTAAATAGAAACACATTCCCATTGCAGGAATATAAGGACAGCTTTATATTTCAAAGCAAAAACAAATGTTTTCACTCATTTCGGACATAAAGGCACTGTATTCGTATATATTATTCCACGATGTCTTCTTATTTAAGATTTGACGTCATGACAAATTACACTAAATGACAAACGTCTTAGGAGGTCACACCTGTGAACTGAGTTGAAAACAATGGCCTCTATTCTTTGTAACCATTTGCAAAAATGCCTGTAACAACTAAATTCGTGATACGATGCTACTCTAGTTATTACATGTACGAAATGCGCCTCTGGCTCTAAGGTGTACTGCACCATCGCATCAAATTTGAAGACCTAAACTGTGACTTTGTACAATGAAGACTCGGAATTGTTACAAGAAGGATAAGATATGAAATAATTTACTTAAAAAACTGTTGACCAAGACAAAATTAATGTTTGAAATACGCTCACAAAAAATATAAAATTCAGTATTAATTTGTAAATTATGATTCAATGTTTTATTCTTGCAAATTTGTAAGAACCTTTTGGATATGTAAAGTTAATAGGTTTCAATGTAAATTTATTTATTTCCTTATGTATCGCAGGCGAGAGTAACTGATCTTGCAAATTTAACTTTGTTCCATGAACATTCTTAGTTAAAGCAAGCCTGACTTCGATTTCACTCATTAGTTTCGTTATAATTGTCATTGCAGTGTTTCTTTTAATAAAAAAAATTTAAGCCTGTGAAATGCACTGGACAGCAGTTTCTATGATTGGTAATTCACAATTCTCTCGTGTCTGATATGTTTGTCTTTTTCTGTCGATGAAGAACTGTCATCCATTATACTGACTGTAGTTTTCGTTTCAGCATTGGGCATCAAATTCATATGATTTGCTTTGTATTTTAAAAAGCAATCTTTCATTTTTGTGTACAATTTTTCAGACTTTGCATATATCTTTAAAAATCTAGATCAACTGAATTATATGTCACTTTTGATGTGATTTTTTCCACTTAATTCTATTATATTTATGAAATGATATGTTATTATGTACATTTAATAATGTCGGGTTTGTAATAAAAACAAAACAGTCCAAGATTAAATAATGCGTCCAAGAAAATGTTTTGCTAACGTATTAACGTAGCCTTTTCTAAAAAAATATTTTTTTATTTCAATCAAAATTTCGAGTAATTGATTTGGTGCACAAATCGAAAAATGATCAATTATATAAACAATATATGACTCGAATGTTGACTAGATAATGTGAAGATAAAACAAGCAGACTTACATTTACAGACATCTATCAGATGAACAAAGAATTACAGCAATGATCGTGTTACGCTGCACATTTAATCACGATTACCTAATGGGCAAAAACGTGCTTATGTTACACCATTTTGCACCTGTATTTTGTCTGTCGGCTTGCCTTTTTCATCAAGCGTCTTGGCTAACTACAAGAAATTTGACTTTGAAATTTTTGTTTTGTTTTGTTATATGATCACTTATTATGATTATGGTTGAAATAATTGAATTTTGAATTGGATTTGCTAAAAAAATGAAATGTGAAGCAGAACTAAACAATTCTTAACTAGTTTAAAGTTTTCATATTAGAAACAAAATTCAAAATTTGAATCGAGTTGACTTTAATGAATGTAATTCCCTACTTTTATATATACAAGCCGAATATCGTTTGATGTGTTGATTTGCGTTGCGAATTGAGTACCGCTCAAGCAGGTACTACGTGGCGTGAGGGATGTTGCACATTTTTCACAATCCCTCACGAACCGAGTCTGCAATTTTCATGTTATTTTGCTGTTTTTAATGCTTCATAGGGATCACTTTTTTCCTGATATTCATTATTACCGTAGAATCTTCTTGTTTCAAAATTTATACATATCATTGTTACTGTTCTGCATTGACGTCATTGCTCTTTATAGATTACTCCTGCTACCATTATTTGTTTTTGTTTTAATGATTAGATGTTTTTTATTGCCTACAATGAATTTCCTTATTACAGAATTTGTTTACATTGAAAAGTGAGCTTTATGCGCTGTATGACAGCTATAAAAAAAATTTCACGTGTGTTGAACTTTGTGTTAGATTTTATCTATTTTTGTTACACTTAAAAAGCAGTTATCTCACTATTTCTTATTCTACCACTTTTATTACTGCAAGCGGAAAACTATCAGCAAATGGATTGACATTTGCATACCTGGACCCCTCCATCTGTACTACTTATAGATATTCATTCTCTTTACAATACAGTAAAAACAACATGTAACAACTTGTATCAATGACCTTAATACGGTTTTCAGATTCTTGAAAGAGATAAAGATATAGCCTATATCCGCAATATTTATCAATCAGTTTTGTTTGTTATTTTAGAAACTCATTAAAATTGTTTCTACGTTATACCTGAACATTGAGCGGGTTCTTTTTAATTACCTTTCAATATCTATGCGCTTGATTTACAGGTCAATAACTCCGGACCAGAAGCAAAAATACTCCAAGCTTACAATAATTATCCAGCAAGGAATAAACATTACTATAAAGTACGACAGTGTACTGTATAAAGTTATTGTTTAAATGTCAATACCTACTTAATGACTCTGAACTAAATGGTACAATAAAAATACTAATACGAAAGGGCATTATAAACGATTTCATATTTTAAATAAATGGAAAATCACATAAATACACTACCATAAAGCAATAAAATGCAATACAATGGTTTAAAGGTGATAAAAATTCAAAAGGTAATAAGGTAAATAACAAACAAAATACAAAATAAAGCGAGTTGAAAATCAGAGAGAGAAAAAAAACAGTCTGCACGTTCTGGAAATTAGTGCTACATTCCCAATGGTCTGGATTTTACATTTAAGTAAGAATACAATCGTCCGCACAATGTTAACCATAGACTATGAATTAAATACTTTGTTTTAAATGTAAAAACACCCACGTACTTTTCCAAATTAAACAAATATAGTTTCATTTTTTATTGCATATAATTATATATTTGCAGATAATGACACTGAATGAGGAAACTAAATGCTTTTATTGTTCTCGTATTTTTGTTGTTGTTGTTGTTGTTTTGATTTTGTTAAATTTCTTTTTGTTTTGTTTTATACTTCCTTTTATAGAATCGACAAATAAAGGGCTTGTTAAGACAGATATTATGATATGACTTAAGAAAGTTTTAATGCTACATTGATTAATATCAGGAATGTGTTTAAATGTACCCGATCATACTCAGATGATGATCTTTGGAAATATATACTACACGAAATAATAATTAGTCTTTGGTCATGTATACTACAATAAAAATATACCTTAAAATACAACTAAAAAGATATTGAAATTACTTTTGAAGAGCTGTAGATTTAAGTGTATAATTATAATTGATAATTGTTAATGTATTACAAAATCATTACGCTAATTGCCTTACGTTAACACTTACATGTTTATACATTCGAGAAGCTTTACCCGAAATGTATTATGAATAACATAGAAAGGGATGCATCTTCAGAATAGTCAGTGTTCGTTTTAAGGTGCTAAAATGTTTTAATTAATACTACAAAATACTTCCGTAATTTCACATGAAATGTAGCACTCTTGTAACACAATTCTTTTAACATAGATATTTAAATGTGGTTAATGATTTTTTTCAAGCATCATCTATATCAAAACAGGCCGCTTAATATATGTTTTATTAACTTAAACACATGCCTAGCAGATACTTTTCGCTTTATGCTTGACCTAATATTTTGGAAAAGAAACACTTAATCGACAGACAATTGTTTGAAACAAAGCATTACTTTTTCTATCATTTTTGTTCATACAAATACATGTATTAAAAAGAACAGTTAAATTGTAATGTATTGGTATTAAAAATGTGTGAGCAGCTGAAATTCTTCTGCTTTGTACAATTAAACAAAGGTTATGGTTATATAAAATTTAGAGCATGTTTGCACTCAAATCCGATTGTCTGTGTCTGTTATGTTTCTTAAACCAAAACCTTTTTAAAAAGTATTCAGTAAGGAAACAAAAATTGCATTCAAATAAAACATATCTTTTGTGTTTGCCTTGCCAAACTGATCATGAATTACATAACAGTCACTTATAAGTATAATACTGAGGTTTTTTTATATAATGGGACTGAAAATATTTTTCCAGATAAATATACCATTTGATGAAGGTTTAGACCACTTATCTTTGTGCAAAATTTCAGATCATTCGCGCACTTCGATTTTCCACAATAATTATTCAAATTGTAAAAGAATGACCCAGAATGAAAAGCGTTTAAACACTTTTCACTAAAATCGGGCTAAGAAAAGCATACAAATATGATTTTCAATTTATTTCAAAGTATATTTCTTAACTATCTTTTGCATATGTTTCTGTTTAAAGTGCCCCAGCTCATTTATGTAAGAATTTCAAATGTTATGTCCTTAGGCTTTTAAACCTCAGTGGAGTCCCTTTAAGAATATTACATTTCTAGAGAATCATAGATTTTATAATATTAAACAAATTCAACACAAGACTAAACATTATCCGCATTTCTTAAACAACAAAACTGTTTTAAGAGGCAGGTTATTATGAACGAGAGTGATCGGACGCTTAATACAATGCGCAGGCTGGTCTGGATCCATGCTGGTCGCAAACGCACTATGTTGGTTTTGTCGTGACGCGGCTCAAATATGAAATTAGCTATGTAATGCCTTTGTCTAATTTTCTAGAGTTTAATATACGCCATAAAGATCAGAGTGTCACGTGACTAAATAGATCCTATATGTACAAAGAATATATGATTATGTAAAAAAAAGTTCCTAATTCCAGGATTAAGGAAATGTTTGTTTAGATACCCATTAAATGTATAACATGTGCCGCTGTTGAGATCAAAGACACTGAATGGCTAGGTAAAAATGTGAATGCCACATATTTGAATATATATTTTCTTATTATACTACCCAATAACCTTTATTATTGTCAAACGGTGACCATCTGGTGGCAACTGAATGTACAAACTCGACATGTGCAGACCAAGACCTGCCGGCACCACCGCGCCGTCTAATCATGGTCTGCACTGTTCGCTATTCAGTTAGAACTTAGTTTGAAAATCTCCCTACAAATGGTGAATGGTTTTATCCAGATTGAAAGATGGACAAGTCTATTTAAGATATTTAGCATGTGGAAGTGTTAACTTTATATTTTCTGTTTGACAAGACAGAATCTTACTTAGGACTTGCGCCCTGTCCTGTTTTTGTTTGGGGTCCTTCTGGGCTCCTTGCTGCTGGTACTTGTTGCTGGACCGTGTTCATTGAACGCCGCCTTTCCTTATTATCTTGTTTTTATTACATGCTTTTCGGTGGTTTATAGAAATATATCAGTGATATAAAACAGTAAAACTGGTAATTTCACTGTTTTAAACAGTGAAATTACCACTTTGATAATTTCACTGTTTTGAATTTAAGCCCCTTACGTTGTTTCAGTGAAATGCCAGCGTGCACAGTACTGGGTACCAACTTAATGACGTGACGTCGTAAATGACGTCACATTGTATTATCATTTGGCGCGCTTTTTCATTCAGTATTATGTTTAATGTCTTTTTAAAACGTTTCTTTGCATGTAATAAAAAGAAAATTTGTTTAGTTTAGTGTAAGATTGAAATATATTTCACCTTGTGAACACCAAAAGTTCAAATTTCACTCGTGGCTGCGCCACTCGTGAAATATACCTTTTGGTGCTCACTCGGTGAAATATATTCCGATCTTACACTGAACTAAACAAATATCCTCTATATCATACTGTATCAAACTACGTAATAGAAAGAGCACCGAAACACGAGGTTATCTGATTTGTACGACGGGGCGTAGCCCCCGAGTTATAATCAGATTGCCGAGTGTTTTTGGTGTTCTTTCTCTTTTGTATCATAGTCAAACATAAAAGCGCGTTCCCTGTTGTCACAATATGAAACCCCGGCAAAAATGAACCAATGAACAAACATCTGAATATGACATTTCTGTCGCTTGCCCTTTCTCTGCCGTCAAAATATGTAAACCCCAGCAAAAATGAGCCAATCAATGGGCATGCTCTAGAGTGCGGGTAACTAATACCCGCACTCCAGTTAACGCACTGTGCATGTATATGTATACATTTTCAACAGAAAGGTCTCCAAACTATGATACAAATTACTGTTTATGTTCCAGAGTGATCTTGTTGGTATTTGCTGGGTCTTTCTTACCAATGTTTTGATGTTTCTGAAAATAATGTGACAATTACACTGGTCGTATCAATAAGAAATACATAATCATTAATAAAGTTTAAAGCAATGTGAAATGTATGCATTTTGAAATACTGTCTCTTAAGACATTTATGCTTAAAGATCAATTATGCCCCTGAAATGCTATTATTCCTATTCCTCAAAAACTGATTTTTGGTATCTTGTTAAAGTTTTCAAAAAACATACTCATTTGCTAAATACATGAAATAACTTTTGCATCTTTAGTTCTGTTTGCAAGTGAATTAGTATTTTGTATGAAAGTCAAATACTACTTTGTTTACATTTTTACTACCTTTACGACGCATAACTGCATGTCCGGGCGCTATTTTTGTCAGTCGTAAAACATCTAACATGCACTTAATCCATTTTCTAAACATTATTAGACACAATGTTTGATATTTCTAAAAATTTAAAGAAATGGGGAACAGGCATAAGGCCTTTAAAACTAAAAAAAAAACGAACCTGTATTTTTATATTTCTAATTTGGAAAAACATTAAAAAGTTTTAATTTTTGCAAAGCTTTCTTTTTAAAATCAATTTTTTTCAACAGGGTTTTTTTTTAGTTAAAACAATAAAAAATTTTTAAATTACCTCAGGTAAAATATGTGACTTTAGCCGAACCTAGAGGGTAAAGGGTTTGGATTTTTGTGAACTTTTTAAAATTAAGGTACGAAATTTTTAAAAAAACAAAATTTTATTCATTTTTATGCTCGAAATTAGTATAACTGGATTTTTTTCAACCCGATTTATATTTTTTTAAATTTTAATTTTTGGATTTTATCATGGAATTGAATATCTTTAAAAAGTTGATACATATTTTGTAGGGACTTAATCTACGTATATTTTGTCCCAAAAAACATTAAGTTAACACAGTCATCTTTTGACAAAAAAAATGGAATTAAGATACTTTTTTGACATTATGTCATGCCATTTGATCATTCATTTAAAAAGTGTTTATAAAATAATTTAAATTTCAGAATTCAAGTGTAACGAAGCAAATTTATGTTCAAATTATCAAATTTATTGAATCCAGTTATATCAGGAATTAACATGATTTTTTTTACTCCGATTTATTTTACAATATCAATAAAAAGATCTTGATACAAAAATGAATAACTTTAGAATTCTAATATTGAAAGTTTTATAGTAAATATAGGCAGTGACTCTACATTAATACAAAATAGAATTATGGTTCTTGAATATTGCACTTTTCCTCATTTAGATGTATCCCTCTTGAATATTCAAGTTCAACCACTTGAATACTTTTTTTAGTTATTTCCTGCAAACAATAAGTATGACAGGGTAATACTTTAAACGTTTGAAGAAATTAAACACTGCAATTATGTTTTTTTTTTCAAAAAGAAATTAATCCAAAATTATGTCACCTAGAATCGTGTAGTTTTTTTTTTGTTTTTTTTTATTTTTTTTTTTCACAACACATATAAGTAAAAACTAACAACGACATTTTATAAGGTTACATTAGATTAACGATCTTATGTTATTTCCTTCAGCAATGTTGTCTTATAAAAGAATTAAGCGTGATGAATCTCACAGCATTTGGAAAAAAATCGAAAACGAGGCACTTATGTTCCCTATTATTAGATGCCGCATGTACGCGGCTTGCTCGCGGCGTCTAGTAGATATGCATTCGCCTATTCAGCAATGGGGAAAATTTTAGACTCGTTTTTGTGTATTGTTTTTTTTTTGTTTTTTTTTTAACAACATCACACTGCACTGCACTGCATGCGCGGTGGTTAAATCCCACCCATTTTATTCGATTAAATTCTAGAACAACCACTACTTTCGGTTTCAGTTTTGCTGACAAGGAACAGTTTGAATCAACGTAAGCGTTAATTTTAATTCAATGGTAGGATACTACGTCATCGCGCACCTGCTAAATGCTCCCACTGGGACCATTTTTTCGTCGACTCAAAGGTAAAATACAATTTTAATATAAGAAAACGTAAGAGTATTAAAAAATCATGTAGCGCACCAAAGAATGGCTATAGTACTTGAGATAATTGTAAAAAAAGTTTATAGATTTATTGCCTGGTTTAGGCCTGAAAACGGGATAAGTGTTTTTCTCTGAATGCTCCCACTCGGACTTCTCCCGAAAGATATATTAAATAAGGTTGAAAACCTTCTTTAAAATTATTTTTAACGTACCGGAACATAAACCGAGTCATGTATACCCATTATTCTATATTAGTTTCAAATATTTCTATTCAAAAGTCAGTTTTTCTTAATTCTTTTTATAAAAATGGAAAATGCTCTCACTCGGACTCAATTTCAGAGATGCTCCCACTCGGACCTAAATATATACACATTTTGAAAGCACATTGCTGTCTTAAGATATTATTATTTTTTTCAAAATATCTTTATATTCACGATCATATATTCATATGATCAGTAAGAATTCAATGAAACAGCATTTTTAAAATACGATACTAATATTTAAATTACTAAACAGTCTCGTAAATATGTCTTCTTAGAGGATTAAGGGAAAAAAGTTGTGTTGAAACAATTCCTCGTTTAAAAGAGTCGCTTAAATAAGAAACAAATTGTTTATACATTTTAAAAAATGTAATAACGTTTTGTTTTGCAGAAAGTATTTGAATTTGTGACCAGTATGGGAAAAGGTATAAACCACATTGCGACGCAAGGAAGCACATGGCAGGACATCTTGGCACGGCAAAGCTGGAGCAAATATTTTAGATACCAACTGTGGATATATCTCATTGAGGAGGAATACTCTAGAAAACACAAGAATAATAGTTCTTTGAAGTAATTGTCTTTTGTTCAGTTTTTTGCGTTAATTTTTGGACAATGTGTCATAAAGGATCAATTCATCTGAAATTTCACTGGAGGATAGATTTCAATAAAGTAAAATACCGCAAACAAGAATGACAACTCTCCAGTTTTGGAGTTATTGCTCTTTGTATTCACTATCATTACTTTGCAAGGACCATACCTCTAAAGGTATTTGAGATATAAACTTAAAACTTTATATTGAACATGTTTAATAGAAGTGAATAGCAGAGCATAAAGACCAGAAGTGTTCACTTAATGCTTCTTTGTTGTTTTTCTTTGTTTTTTTTCATGGGAGTGTTATTTTTGACATGATTTATTATGTCTAGGCTATAATTTTTCATTAATTTTCACGAGTATCATTACTTGGAATTTTTCCACGTGTAAGGGTTACTTCCCCTTTGAAATGTACTTCCTCCTTATGGCGGGGGATTTTGCTGTCTGTGATTCCTTCTTGTATTGTTGTTATTATTTTAACGTCATTCAAATATCCTGAAATCATTTTTCTATGATTTTATTCATAAATATAATGCTCAAATGAAGATTTATCAATACTGTATGTTCCGAAAAGCATTATTTGTAAAGATAATACCGAATTTACATTTCATAAAGGGAGGTAATTAGAAATATATTTTCTATGAAGTGTAAGTTGAATCTTTCAAAAAGAAATGAATGCATTATGCATACATGTATATTTTAATAATTACATATAATGTGGAAAAGCATTTGCAGTACGTATTTTACATATTCCTTTATGTTTGAAAATTGTTTTAGTACCATAAATATTAATACATTTAATTTATAGACAATTTCAATTGGTAACAGCCTGAAATATAACTTACATGATCTTTAATTACCAAAATATGGTAAAGACTGATGTGATAAAGAAAAAACTATGATCTTTGTTTTCTTATTTTCTATTTTGGTAAAAATACGTACACATGATAACTTTCATACTTAAAATTGTCAAAGTTGTTAATAATGGTGACGCCGTAGTATGGCAGTACATTGACTTTTTAACCAGTTCATGACAAAAATGATTTACATGTTGTTCTTTAATAAACTATTCAAATCAACCGATAGATATTGACTTCTTTACGTTCATAAACGTACCATTATGCTGTTTTAAAACCGTAACCACAAGTTTAACAAACACGCAAACCATTGGGTTTTAAATTATTAACAAGATATTAAAGTCAGCAATTATTGAATAAATGCTGGCCTCTAATATGTGCACGAGTCCAACAGAATATTAATCCGGTATGGTACTGAACAATGTATAATGACTTCTTTGTAAAACACCACAATTTTTTAACATCTAAACAAAACTTGATTTTTGAGATCCAAACTGCCCATTTAAAGTCTTATAGTCCTAGCTTGTTGTTGACAATAATTTTGAATTATCCCTTCGGTTGCAACACAAGCCAAGTGCACCTTTTTGTATAGTGATCCTGTCAGTTGAAACTTTGTCATGGCACCTTGTTCCTGCCCAACGACGTCATTCTACAGAATCAAAGAAGTGATCTCTGTAACAAGAATGAAAAGTTAATGTTGCCAAACACAGTAGTTACTGACAAAATGGTGTTAAAATTGTGAGAATAATCCATAAAAGCTAATACAGCAATGTGCTTTCAAAATGTATAAATTTGGGTCCGAGTGGGAGCATCTCTGAAATCGAGTCCGAGTGGGAGCATTTTCCATTTTCATAAAAAAACCTTTAAAAGACTGACTTTTAAATAGAAATATTTGAAACTAATAAAGAATAATGGGTATACATGACTCGGTTTATGTTCCGATACGTTAAAAATAACTTTAAAGAAGGTTATCAACCTTATTTCATATATGTTTCGGGAGAAGTCCGAGTGGGAGCATTCAGAGAAAAACACTTATCCCGTTTTCAGGCCTAAACCAGGCAATAAATCTATAAACTTTTTTTACAATTATCTCAAGTACTATAGCCATTCTTTGGTGCGCTACATGATTTTTTAATACTCTTACGTTTTCTTATAATAAAATTGTATTTTACCTTTGAGTCGACGAAAAAATGGTCCAAGTGGGAGCATTTAGCAGGTGCGCGATGACGTAGTATCCTACCATTGTAATTGCAATGTCCAAAACTTTGCACTACACGGCATAATTTTCATTACATATCCGGTATTATCACCGTCATAGTAGATTTTATTCCAGTCGGTCAAAATGACGGTACACATTTACATGTAAACAAACAGATTTAACTTCTTAGACAATTTAAATAAGGAATGGACACACGGTAAACTCTGCTGCAACATAAAGTATATTCATAAACCTGTTTGAGAAAAATTGTCTCCGTGTTCTAATAAATTTCAAAAACGGGAAAAAAAGCAGTCTTTTACCGATACCCTGCAACAGAACCTTATTATTCTGACGAATTAAATTGACTTTATAACGCTCGTATACAATAATTGATTGATCGATTTTCATTATATTTATTTTGTAATACCTATCATTCAATATGCAATCAAACAAAACCAAGTTTTCCTACATTCAAGGAAACTGTAAGTTAGGACGAGCTTTCAAAACGAACAGGTAGCAATTTCCAACACGCTTACCGAAACTCCAACATGGCGGCTCAACCAGGCTCATTTGCATAATTTATTCATAAACGCAGGAGCATAGAACTTTGTTAGTGCACTGTTTTCAAATTTTCTAATAAAAATAACTTTTCTGATGTACAGCATGTCACCGTGTTTTCAGAAATAAAAATAAACGTTTAACTGAAGTGATAGTGCCTTGTTTAAATATCATATTCTTTTTATCAATATCTAATTTTATTTACCTATTTTATTTACCTAATAAATAACGCGCCAATGAGCCAATCTATAGTCGACCGTTCTAAAACTTAAATAATAAAGCTTTTGACAACAAAGTATCAACATGTATTATATTTTGCGATATCTCAAAAGCGTTTGATCGAGTTTGGCATAAAGGTCTTATCTTCAAATTAAAACAGTATGGAATTCTAGGAAAATTGATCTCATGGTTAAACAACTATCTTTATAATAGGTCTCAGAAAGTTTTTGTGTCTTCCTCTTTCTCTAATACTACAACATTACTTGGAGGAGTCCCCCAGGGATCCGTCCTTGGTCCTCTTTTATTTTTAATCTATGTTAATGACATTGCCGAATCCCTTCTAAGTGTAACTAGACTTTTTGCCGACGACAGTTCGTTGGCAGTCTCATCTAAAGATGTCTCGTATATGGAAGAACTTCTTAATAAAGACCTTATCACAATTACATCATGGTCTAAACAATGGCTTGTTAATTTCAATCCAGCAAAAACTGAGGTCATGTTCTTTTCATTTTGTCATCGAAATAAACCGAATCTTTTTTTTCAATAATGTACAGCTTAAATATGTAGACCACCATAAGCATTTAGGGGTAACATTCAGTCAAGATGGGTCATGGCATGAACATATATCTATTATAGTATCCAAAGCTGCAAGAATTCATGGTTCAATGAAAATGCTAAAATTCAAGGTAAAAAGAAATACTCTAAATAACATTTACATATCTTATTTACGTCCACATTTAGAATATGCATCTTTAGTATGGGATAATTGCACACAGCTTGAAAAAGAAACGTTAGAAAAATTCAGTACGAAGCAGCTCGCGTGGTAACTGGTTTAACTAGATCCGTATCAATTCAATATTTACTTAGGGAGATAGGATGGGTTTCACTTTCAGACAGACGACAAATTCAAAAACTAGTTTTAATGTATAAAGGAAAATATAATTTATTACCACAATATCTTATGCAACTTTTTTCCACCATCTGTCGAGATGGCGTTAGAAAAACCATTATTCGTTAAGAAATAATAGTGACTATATTACTTTAGCCAGACGTACCGAAATTTACTCAAAATCAGTCATTCCATCAGCTATTCAATTATGGAATAAGCTTCCGACAAACATTCGCGAATCACAATCGCTAGCTACATTTAAAAACAAGACCAAATAGTTATATAAACCACCAGTAGTTCCATCTTTTTTCTTATACGGATGTCCACCAAAACCGGTTTAGAAACAATTGTAACAACTTTAATAACCACCTAGTTTCAATTCCATTATGCCAATGCGGCGCAGACGTTGAAAATGAGCAGTACTAGCTATTTTTTCCGATGTAAATTATATACTTTGCAAAAACGTATACTTTTCTTAATAAAGGTTATTTCATCCTCTCAGTAGTCAGAAATTATTACACGGTATTGATGGACTTGCAGAAGCCGAAAACATAAGACTATTTCAAGAAGTGCATAATTACATCAAAAGTAGTAGAAGATTTACCTAATTTTGTTTACACATATACTATATTTATTTTCATATTAAGTTTATTAAAATACTGCTGCAAATCAAGGTTTGGTGCGTTTATTATAGTGGCAAATTGTTAATGGCATATATTTTTTTTTTCCATTTTACCTCATTAAGTCATTTTGTAATTTTCTTTGTTTTTTTAGGTTAAGCGATTCTTTTCTACCAGTTAAAATACATGAAATTAATATCGCTTATCATATAAATAAATATCTCAGAATTTCTAAAAACCACATTTACTTACTATGTTACCATTAAGCCAACAAGATAGACCTTCAGGGGAGGACCCTAGATAATGTTGGTATAACTTTTGGTCCAACCCTTTTGTATGTACATTATATTCATGCTTAAGATATTGATGTTAGATTGTGTAAATTAATCATGTACAAAATATGCAATAAAATATTATTAAACTAAAAAAAAAAAAGTTTAAATATCATATTCTTTTTATCAATATCTAATTTTATTTACCTAATTTATTTACCTAATAAATAACGCGCCAATGAGCCAATCTATAGTCGACCGTTCTAAAGAGAGGTAACGACTGAGGCAGTGTCACTCACTTCATTTGCTCCGCCTCTGTTAAAGTACGGCTCCGTCTTAAATTGTCGCAAAATTTAATATGATTCTCTGTATGCTAGCATTTAGTCTTCGTTGACGGAGGGACAACTCAATATCACTGCCCTTCAACATTAGGATGCAAGTTACAAAGCCTAAACCGCGACACTATCAGAGAGGCAGTTGGTCCTCAAAATCATTCGAACAGTATGCAATTCGCACCAATATTTAAATGGACATATTCTCGGCGCAACCTCTGTCTTTGTCTTGAACTATTTTATGTATACCAATCATTTAAATTTTACCTGTTATCCAATTTATTTTGCTTCGACCAGAACATGGAGAAAACATGATTAGTGCTTCGGATATTCAACTGTAATAGAGAACGATTATTAAGATTACATGTGACTGTTCACATCATTTTGCGGCGTCTTTGATGTACAGCATCAACATTTAACTTGTTTGAAGTTTTGTTTTTGTATTTAATCAACCGCAATTTCATATTAAAAAATCACAATGTTTTCGACGTGTTGTGGTCTAACGCTACAGATGTATCTTGACACCGATCCGAAACACTAAAAATCGAGAAAATAAAAAGATCTTTCGAAAGCAATAAAACAACAACAACAAAATTACGTGAAAAATGCAGACCTGATTTTGCTGAGTTTGTCAATGAAGGATTCAGCAACATCCCTCACGCCCCCTAGCACCGGTTAAAGCGGTTTTCAAATATTCAAGCCATACTATGAGAGGAACAATGAGCCCGAAAGACCAGAAAAATGCAACAACACTGAAATTTAGTATGGGCATGTGTTTGTTGCCACCCTGCACTAAATAGCTGTTGTTGCACACAACTTATATTGGAAATCAGTACCATTTTAGGCATAACGTAATCTGTAAATCATTTCATTTTTCATTTGTTGTTATAAAAATGTAATGTTTTGACTTAAGTGGTTTTAACAATAAAGTGAATTATGTTTGTCAGCATTTTACACTGCGAAGTTTTATATTCTATAAAATAATAAACATTTCGATTAGAGTCTTGTAAGTGTCATATTTTTAAAAACTTTTTTATGCATACTCGTTTGAAAAAAAGTTCGTGCATATATTTTATGTTGCAGTTTAAAAACAAAATGAGGACGTTTGGTAAAACTGCCCATATACATTTGACTTTAATTGAAATGACAGAAGCCCTTTGGGTTTATAATGTATATCAACCAGGCGCGCGTTTCCCATAGATTTATGAGCTGTACATTGAAATTGAAATACGAAAACAATGGACTCGCCCATTCAGCAGATTCCGAAATATTTTGCGAGACTGCGTTTTACATTCCAATACATTCATTTAATAGATGTAGCCATGGTGAAAATGTCTTGCAAGACGATGCGATGCGTTAAAATCATTTTAAACCCGGTTTTCATGAATATTTTCATTTTTTTACAAATACAGGGAACATTTCAAGACACACAATTTAACAGAACATGAAAACGGGACGTTACTTTTGTAATCTACTTCAATTATTTCACTTAAGCATTTGAGAGTTTGCTCCCATGATGTTAAGATAAATGATTCCTATTGAAATTCCAATTCGAATACATAATTTTAAACACTAACATCTACGAAATGGGATAAATGAAATCATTGAGGGATTGAAAACGTATAAGACTAGGTTTGTTTAAGTATATCGAAATAAATAAAAGAGAAATTTAATTAAGTTTCAGATCATTTTTTAAATTTTAACACGTTAAGTCTTTTTTAATTTTGACTCGGGTTTATAAAATAAAATAAACTAAATTGTTTTGAATTTGTAAATTTCGCAAAATTTTTTAATCCTCCATACTTCCCCCAGCCATTTTGTTTTTATGAGCCCTTTTTTTATACCTTTATTCATCATATAAGCATTTAAAAATTTTCTCACGTCTATTTTAAATGGTCATACAAATTTGACTCCACATTTGATTTCCCCATTCGGGGTTTATAAATTAGGTTTGAAATTTTGTCCCCTCTTATGCGGAACCATCGTTCGCATGGAAAGTTTCCCCTTGGATATTGCGGAAAAAAGCTTTTTTTTATTGGGTTTAAGGGTTTTCTTTTAGGGGGAATAAGACTTGAACCTTCGCTGCCAACGACACGTTAACAGAATTTTTTGGGAAATAACTTTTGAAACCCAGCTGTTCAACTAAAGTCGGGAAATAAGTCCAACAAGTTCGGTAAAGTTGTTCCGAACGTATCCCCCCTTTGTCGAAGCCCTGGTATACTGATCATCATCGGTGCGTGTGTGGGTCATGTGGCCAGTTCAAAATTTGTTTGCTTTGTCCATTGAAGTGTGGCTCCCAAGCGTGTAACCATGATCCTGAAAAAACGAGACTATTGTGTATTTTGATAAACCCAGATTGTCTAATTCTGCCAAACACGACCTATCAAAGAATCAGTCTCCATGATACAGAGCAGTAATACGCCTTCTTACTGAAGTGCCAAAATATCTGGCAGAGTTGAATTGATTCTCCGGTAACATTAAACGCTCTAACATCGCGTGTCTTCTGAGCCCTCGGATAATCAAACCATGCGGCATCTGGCATGTTGACAGGTATATAAGGATTGCTTGGAAGCTTAACTGTAGAAACAGGATAATACTTTAAAAATGATTCCGGAAAAACAAATGGCAAATGTGGTTTCCTAAACCCAACGGCTAAGAAGAATGGTTGTTTACCCGATCTGGCATCTGTTGCGAGTCTTTGCATTGTTGCTATTGCTTGGTTAGCAATTTGCTCGTCTATTAGGGGGTTATCTATGAGAAGCTCATCGGGGACTGCAGACCATGTTGAATTAAAGGACTCAAAGTTAGTTTTGCCGCTGAAGTAAGGATCTGACCATGAGACAGGATCATCCCAGCCAGAGGGTTCACCTGGATGGAACACTTTTCCCATTCCAACAGATAAATAGCCATTCATTTTAAAATATTGTGGCAATGTTGTGAAATTTCCACCAACTTCCCGGAAGTAAGGTCCAATCTCGTAGACACGTGTAGTATCTGGTCTGCGCCCAGTCAACAGTGACGATCTACTCGGCGCACAAATTGCAAGTTGACAATAAGATCTTTCAAGTAGCAAGCTACGTGAAGCCAGAACATCTATGCTCGGTGTATGCATTTTTGGAGACACCACAGCTGGAAAATGTTTTCCTTCATATGCTCCAATCTGTGGACGCATATCGTCTGCAATTAAGAACAAAACGTTCGTCCGACTCGAACATAACCGCGCCAAAGAAATAAATATAACGAGAACAAGGAGAGACGTCCTGTACATTCTTGAATAATTTCCAAAATTCGAATAACCATATCCTTTAAATGTGCAGCTGTAAATATTTCACTTCGTTTCGTTGTTCAATTCAGTCTGCAAGCTGTTGCGATAATCCGGTTATTATTGTAATTATTATTGATATGATTTCTTTTTTATCAATAGTTTTGATATCCACATACCAATAAGTGTATCTTTTTGGGGGCATAGGTAACAAGAAGTATCCTTACACGATATTCTTAAACTCCCTTTACTTGCAAAGGTTATTTCAGAGTTGTGTAATTTATTTAACGTTTAAGTTTTTATTTCTATGAAACACTGCAAGATATGTTTCTATATAGAACTGTCGTGTACACTTACGTATTCATATGTTAATATATGGTTTATCAATATGCCCAACATTTTGAAATTTATACAATGGAAAACATCAGAAATCATATGATATATCATGAACAGTGAACATTATCTACTGCGTGCGCCAGAATGTTGTTGTTGTGTTGTTTTTTTGTTGTTGTCTTCCTGTAGCCACGTGTTTCCGTGATCGTGATCATTATTTAGTCATTTATACCTAGGTAAATTTTTATGTTCAATAAGCTATTCACTAGATAATTAATAACAAAATTATAAACAGCGTAAATTATTTATGAGGAAAAGGTTCACAAATCTCAAATATCCTAAAAATTTAACTGGAAAGTTTGTTTCCGATATTCCTATAGATTATCCTATATTTTGACGTTTATACTTTTCAGAATGATCATTTATATAAACATGCTTTTTTAAAAAATGACCAATGCGATTCCCTGATAGCTAAGACTATGGTGTGTTAAATGGTACCGAATTCGATAAGTTTGCAATATAAGTTTACAATTCTCAATAACCAGCGTTGAATAATGTGTGCAATTTTTGAAATATCTTCTATTTTGATGATTTATATGGAAGTTAAATCATACTTAAATTGACTTTTTTATTTCTTCACTTTTGAAAGTATTATTCCCTGTTTTGTAAACTCGCGACTATCAATTGCACAACGCACAAGCCGAAACAAGGAAGCAAGCTAAAGTAAAAACTGTAACAGTTGCAAGTTTTCAGGCCGAAGGCCGTCTAAAATCAGTTTGACTTCCTATAAAATATATATATAGTAAGTAGACTGAGTAGAAATTTCATTGGTCTTTTTAAAATTGGTAATCTCTTTGGAAATTCTAAAATAAGAGAACTAATATGAAGGATCTTTCTAAAACTAGTATACGTCAAGTCAAAAAATATGATAAACAAGATCAACATGGAAAAGCGGTGTTCAATGAACGCAACCCCCATACGACCAAGCAACAAGAACCAGTGGCAAGGAGCCCAGGCGGACCCAACAAAAACAGGACAGGGCACAGACAGATTAATCACTAAAATGATAAATGATTTGTAACTGATAAGGAATTCAAAGAAAACTAATAAATGATTGAATAATAGGAAGTCTTAAAGAGTTCAGGAAACTTTTTAAGATTTTAAAGTTCTTTCACTTTCTAGTTGAGTTTCTCAGACATTTAGGTTCTGTTTAACTGCGTTTCCTTTCACAAATCATTTTACACAGCTTTGAGTTTTAAATGTTTCCAAGGTAACGAGACTACCAATTACGTAAAACAATGCAAAACACACAAAATGTGTATCCAGTAATGTTATTTTAACATATAGAAGAAACAGTTAACAAGGGAAATTATCCTAGCACAGATAATACAATGTGTATTGACAGAATTATATTTCTTGCAATTAATAAATAATCAAAAACCTCATGTGGAAAATAAATTGCACATTGAATCCCTCTGACATTATGAAACAGCCTATTTTCGTGTAATTTTCGAAATTACTAAAGTGTCTAAGGGGGCTGAGCGCCAGTAGACAGCTAATTCCGACCCTCAATATTGCAATGCTGATACTTCAAAGAATTTTTATGACGCAGAGAAATACGAACACAAAAATGAAATAGACTGGGGGATGTTCACAGAACATAGCCCCCGACATAAATCAGCCACACGGGACTACCTAAGAAGTGCGCAGCAGTGTACGAACAAAAAAGAAGAAGGTGTGCCCATTTTTGATAACAATAACTAGGAAATTTTTAGATTATTAAATTTGAAAGTTAAATAGATCTGGTTTAAGGCAAGGAACCCGTTTCATTAAAAGGACGAAAGCGAGACGTTCTTGAAATTTGACATCAAAGTTTCTTTTAAGTATCTTGTCATCGATTCCTTCAATCGAATGTTGAGATTTTCATTAGTTGATCAGGCCTTTAAGCATCATTGTACGTATTGGTTTAACCTTTTGCCTTGACATGAATATCTAAGTTTCGGAATTAAATAACCAGTGACGCACGTACTTCAAAACACATCTCTTACACCATTAACCATGCTGTACGACCAACCCAAATCGTTTATAGCAAACGATTTCATTCCGCAAACGTATAACACATCTCTGTGATGTCTCGCCTATTTCCCGTACAATAACCACCAATAATCGTTGTTGCAATACGCGGGAATTCAACATCATATTGACTAAAAAATTTGAATATTATGTAAGCATATACCATCCATTTAAAGTTCCGACAATATCCCAAAAATGACTACATTGCAAGGCTTATTCGGAATTTGGAGTGGTTACACCTTTGACATTTGAAGGGATAGTGCGAACGACGGCCGAGCTTTCCACAGTAGACCTAGTCTGATCCAGTTGAGTCTAAATTATGTCTGATTCTCTGGGTATACATAAACTGTTCTTTAATAAAACTGTTTTGTACGATAAGATATCAGTACGTTTTTGAGAAAGTATAGTCTGATTTTATTGACCTGTCAATTATGAATACATTATAGGACTCATTTAAATATTCGATCCCACTTCGGTTTGGTCCGTGTAGTTTACGAGAATTAATGTGGAGTATATTAGTCATGGATTGAAAGTCACGCCAGCTTAATGTGAAGGTTTTCGTTAATTCACAATAGGACAGTCGGTAAAGAGAATGCCTGATAATTGAGAGGTCTGTGGTTCGATCCTAACTGTTGCCATTGTTTTAATACTCTTTCTTTATTTTTGCAGCATATTTTAATGGAACAGATTTGTAGTGTGTTTTACGGCATTGAAAAGACATTTATTGATTTTACTCCGTTTTAATTTTAAACATGAATTCTTAAAAAAAAACATGTTATTTAAAAAGAGTATATACATAACAAAATTGAGTAAAACATAATCAAACAATACGAACAACATAAAATGATCATATATAAATTCAATAATGTTGGAAGTATTACTAAGAAAAAAAACATGGACCAACGCGACCTCGAACTTAAAACACGTGTAGCGCTTAGATTATAAACTCGTGATTTACCCTACTGGGCTATAACGCTGAGTACACATAGTTTAGAGATAGAAATTAAATTAAATTCCATCGTACAGCGTACATCTCACGGAACTTACCGAACATCTCCCGAAGATTAATATACTGTGTGCATCGACCGTGTAATCAGTATGTAACTGACAGGTTAATAAAACCAAACAATAGATTGGTGGAAAGTGGATTGGTATACCTTTGTAATGAGAATAAGTATCATGGAAATGGCTGTTTAATATAACGAGAGATGCATACAAGTAGGTGATTATGTTGTGTCTCCCCAATGACGAACTTCCAACAGCTGATTCAAGTTTTCTTTTTAAATCCGAATCCGAGTGTCCATATTTAAGTTGTGCAACGTTTCTCTATTACGAATGTATAAGAGAAAAGAAAGAAATATGTTACGGGTCAACAGCTATCTTGGTTCGGAAGCTGTTTATGGGAAGATAGTCGCATCCTTTAATTGCAACCACCCTGTTTGTTTTCTAACACTAAAATCAATCGAGGCGAGCGAGCGATATATGTTTTTTTAAATTCCGTAAAAGATTTTGTCTCTCATAGGGGGGGGGGGGGTACGACAAACTCAACTGATATTTTACAACAAGAAGAATGTCTTTTAGAACTTAAAAGTGTAGCTTGGATGCTGGAAATTTATTGACCAAATTCAAAGGTGTTAAATAAAGAAGAATAATATGGTACACATAAGTGGGTATGTACGTCATGACAATTACCGTTCCCTTTTCTACACCAAAACGGCAAGACCTAAAGTATCAAGTAAAATTTTCACAAAACTAATAACTTTCCACAGTCAAGAATATCAGTAAACGGAACATCAGTTGTCCGAACTCATTCAAATTATATTGGCAAACGTTTCGCTTCCTGTCAGCTTTTTACAAGAAATGACGTACATATTCAACTGTTGGCTTGATTAATGTTTGAGCTATTAGATGTACAAAATGATGCCTAATCTAAATTTCAAGTTGAAAAAAGAAATTTGTTTATAAGAAATTTAATAAAACAGAGACATATATACAATTCTACACGTACTTTTTATTTAGAGTCGCCCAGTTTCCCATTTGCATTGTCATTGACCACTATATCTGTTTTAATGTCAAATACTAACACGAAAATGTCTATTGATGTCTATTGCAACAAAACACAAACACATGTATAGTTATAAAAATGCAGAAGAAGTACACTTTGCAAAAAGAGTGCAATATTCGGTATTCTGTAAATAAAGTTTATTTGCATCTTACCAAACTAAGTGTAAGTATGTGTCAATTAAAAAATATTTTTGTGCCACTTTGAAAATATGTGTCCACAGCATGTCAATGATAGTTCAAAAACTTGAAAAATATTGGAGCTGTTATTTTACATAACCCTGTACGACATGTGTGGCTTATTTTTTTTCTGTTTGTTAGTTTCTATTTTTATTTTTGCTAACACATATACGTATACATTGTATATAGTTTTCAGCAACATTCAGTTTTTTATGCAAATTGAATAAAAAATTTAATTGTCATTAATTTAGACGACATGAATGCCTCAACAAGCAACATCAATTACACCTTGAAGACCGTCCAAAACAGGTTATGCCAACGGTAATATGTGGTTGATGTTTTGTATCGTGGTCGGGGAAATCTTAATAGGCAAGGGCATCGCAACGACGATGAATGACGAAAATCAGAACTATTTCATTCCCACAGTCCTTATTATTCATCTGTGCTAAAATTACCAATTCACTAGAACTCCGCGAGTCGGATGTGTCGCCTTGTGAACAATATAGTTTAGGAGAAATGGCGAGGAAAAAAATGAAATATGAAAACTAACAAAGGTCAATAACTCAAAATATAATAAGTGCAGAGCAACAATTTCTATGTACTGCACTTCTTATCAAGCTCAATCATTCTATGAAGTTTCAAGTCAATATCTTTTATAACTCAGTAATGAGAAATAGCCTGGACCAAAATAAAGTATGAAAATTAATAAAGGGTATTTACTCACAAATAGGAAGTGCAGAGTACCGGTTCTTAAACACTGCACTATTTCTTAATGATATCTATCATCCTATAAAGTTTCATGTCCATAGCTTTCATACTTGAGGAGAAATGACCGTGACAAAGTATAAAAATTAACAAAGGGCAATAACTCAAAAACTAGGAAATGCAGAGTTACACTTCTTGTGCACTGCACTTCTTCTTAATAAGATCTATCATCCTATGACGTTTCAAGTCCATATATTTTATACTTTAGGAGAAATGGCCTGGACAAAAATAAAGTATGAAAATTAACAAAGGGAAATAAGTAAAAAACTAAGAAATGCAGAGTACCAGTTTTTGTGCACTGCACTTCTTCTGAATGAGATCTATCATCCTATTAAGTTTCAAGTCCATAGCTTTTATAGTTGAAGAGAAATGGCCCGGACAAAATAAAAGTATGAAAATTAACAAAGGGCAATAACTCGAAAATTAAGAAGTGCAGAGGACCGGTCCTTGTGCACTGCACTTTGGGTTATTTAAAAAAAAAGCTTGCATACCAAGTTTGAAGTCAATCAGATTTTAAGTGACTGACTTATGCTCCGGACAAGCTTTAGGGGACGCCGACAACGCCGCCGCCGCCGACACCGCCGACAAAAGTAATCCCTATATGTCACCTTTTTAAGACGACACAAAAATATATCACTTAACTTATAAGTATATCAAGTTATATATTTAAAAGTCTGTAGTTAAGATATTTTGTTGTAAATGTATAATTCCAAAATTTATATATGACAGAAATTTAGGAAGTCAGATAACTACACTTCATAATTTGTTCTTGGTAGTTTGTGCGTTACAACTAATATTCTAATAAAACAAGAGGATATAATTAGATTTTAGAAATAGCTTGTTTTGTTTTAAATTAGACAAAACAAACATTTAACTGGAAAAAGTAATAAAGGAGACCAGACGTTTTTGTAATTCAAAAAAACTCTTGTTTAAAGTCAATATCTGCGCAAATTTGTTACCATACCAAGTCAAATAATCATCGCGCTGATTTACTCTAAGACAAGGGAATATTAAGTCACGACTGGTTCATTATCATTCCGGAAAACAAAGTGTTTTATAATTTATCATTTATAATTGGTAATTTTAACTCATTAAGACAGATATCACCGAAAGAAATCGAACCAGTATTCCTTTAAAATAGTTAAATGGGGTATATTGGTGAATATTGATATGTACATGATGTATGAAAAATAGAATTACTTGACAAAATTTAATATCAGCTTTTATTTAGCTTTAATTATAAGGTCCTAGAAGCTTAAGAAGAAAACACGAACATTGAAAGTGAAATTAAACGACTGTAAATAACATATGAACTTAACCATAAAATTTCGAATAGTCTTATCTACATTTCAAATGACAACTCCGAATCGTATACAAGTTCATAATGTTTCTTTATTTTTCCACAATAGACTTTCTCCAGCCATCTCTTAGCATTGTACTGAGCTCTTTTCTTATATCCTTATATTCATCATCATAAGCATGATTATAATTTTCCTCACGATCTATTAAATGGTCATACAATTCGACTCCACATAGATTTCCCCATTCTGCTTTATAATCAGGTTCTCGACTGAACTTTGTCCACTCTGTATAGCGGTACCGATCTGTTCGCATGGAATAGCCCATCCTTCCACATCTTGGATATTGCGAGAAAGAAGCTTTCTTTATTGGTTTCAAGGGTTGTCTTATTAGGGGAATAAGACTTGAACCTTCGCTGCACAACGACACGTTAGCAGAATTCTTCGGGCAAACCGGTAACTTTTTAAGCCCAGCTGCTTCAACTAAAGTCGGAAATAAGTCAACAAGTTCGGTAAGTTGTTCTGAACGTATCCCTTTGTCCGTAAGCCCTGGTATACTGATCATCATCGGTGCGTGTGTGGCCAGTTCAAAATTGGTTTGCTTTGTCCATTCAGTGTGCTCGCCTAGTGTGTAACCATGATCACTAAAAAACGAGACTATTGTGTCATTTGATAAGCCCAGATTGTCTAATTCTGCCAAAACACGACCTATCAAAGAATCAGTCCATGATACAGAGCAGTAATACGCCCTTCTTATCTGAAGTGCCAACATATCTGGCAGAGTTGAATTGATCTCTCCGGTAACATTAAACGCTCTAACATCGGCATGTCTTCTGAGCCCTCGGTAATCAAACCATGCGGCATCTGGCATGTTGACAGGAATAAATGGATTGCTTGGAAGCTTAACTGTAGAAGCAGGATAATACTTTAAAAATTATTCCGGAAAAACAAATGGCAAATGTGGTTTCTGAAAACCTACGGCTAAGAAGAATGGTTGTTTTCCCGATTTTGCATCTGGAGCAAGTCGTTGCATAGTTTTTATTGCTTGGTTGGCAATTTGCTCGTCTATTAGAGGGTTATCTATGAGAAGGTGGTCAGGAACAGCAGCCCAAGTTGAATTAAAGGACTCAAAGTTTGCTACGCCGTGGAAGTATGGTTCTGACCAAGAAATCGGATCATCCCAGCCGGAAGATATTTCTGCATGAAATATTTTTCCCATTCCTACTGATAAATAGTCATTCATTTTGAAATGCTGAGGTAGTGTTGTAAAATTTCGTCCAATATCCCGGAAGTAAGGCCCAATCTCGTAAACATTTGTAGTATCCGGTCTGCGCCCGGTCAAAAATGAGGTTCTGCTTGGCGCACATATTGCAAGCTGACAATAAGCTCTTTCCAAAAGTAAGCTACGTGAAGCTAAAGTATCTATATTCGGTGTATGCATCTTTGGAGACACCACAGCTGGAAAGTGTTTTCCTTCATATGCCCCAATTTGTGCCCGCATATCGTCTGCAATTAAGAACAAAACGTTCTTCCGACCCGAACATATCTGAAGCAATAAAATAAACGCCACAAGAATAGATTGAGACATCCTGCACATTTCTGTCACTTCAAAAAAGACAACCGTATGCCTACAATGTTTGGCTGATAATGATGTGCATCTGTTTTTTTATTCACGCGGGTCACCAGGCTGTTACTATAATCGGATTATCGTTAAAGGTGATAGTCTCTATTTATCATAGGTAACTGTCTAGGTTATAATATAAAGGTCATTGATATTTTATTCCCAAATATCTGTTTTTTCTGTTAGGCGGAAATTATGGTGTAATGCAACATGAAATGGTTTTATTATGAATGTCAATAAAATTTGCTTGGTGTACTACTTGGTTTACTTTACAAAATAACATACAATTTCATTCACATTTAGGTAATTATTTCCTTCAATATACCGGTTTTCCCCGGACCGTACGGTAGGCAACGACAGAATGCCAGTGGCTAGGCAATGTAAATTGATATTCAGCACCACCCCAACAACATGATTACAAAGTCAATCTAAATCAACAAAACAAATTCCTTCCAATGGTTTATATTTCGGAATAGATCAGTGTTACATGAACTCTATTTTATCTCTTTGAAAAATAGCGTGTTTCCACATATTTCTATACAGCCATAATTTACATGCTTTCCATCAGAATCTTTTTTTGTGGCTAAATTACCGCTAAAATCGTAAATCACCGCTAAAATCGTAGCAAATATCATGTGAACCACCATATCATCATCCATTATTTTGACGTCATAATTATTGTTTAAACGATCTTTTTCATTTAGTTTGTACGAATTCTTTTTGTATACTGACTACGTAATACGTAATTGAGCCCGTCCCGTCTGTTTGTGAGATGAAATGCAGCACCCAACGCGCGACAATCTTTTTGAAATGCAATCACATATTCAATAAAGTATAAACAAATCAAAACAAAGTACAGTCTGATTATCTTAGGCGGATAAAACGGACTACCCCCTCTGTAGGAGGAATGCAAAACAAACGTTTTGAAGTACGGTACATGTAAATCTCTGATCCCCTTTCAAAATTTTATTTATTCTGATTCGTCAATTGTTTTTAGGTAAGGGCATTCTTTTACTTGCAGGACCATACGCTTTTGTTAAACTGGCACAAACATGTCACTTTGAATATTTCCATGATAACCGCCGTGTGAAGTCTTCTGCATAGGTTGCTAAATTAAAACTTTCATCATATTCATGTTTAAATGATGAATAATGCTTACACCGGTGATAGGGTATAGCATGCATTTCAGCAACCGTCCATGAAAAGGCTCATTCAAACCATGCCTGCTTTTGCCGTTTTGACGTTCTTTAAGGTTTACATATCAACTATTTTGTTAATGTTATACAATTTCAACTGATAAAAGAAAACAAAGCAATATTTGTATAACGTTTAAATGGTAGGTTATGGTGTTTTTTTTTGTGACTTTTGTACCCCATCACTTCCCTGCCCTTGAGCCACTTCCATATATACCCCGTTTTTACACGTTGGAATCGTGTCTTACTGGACATTATTGGGAGCTGCTTTCCGTGAACGGCTTTTTTGTTGATCTTTGTATTGTTATAAAGCGTAAGTACAAATTGTTTTTTACAACAAATACAATAACATTTTTGGTCAGAAATCACCATAAAGAAACTATATATTAAATATATCGCTAAGAATATGTGGATTTCGTCTATGCTTAAATGTAAACCATTGAATATTTATAGCAAGCTGTAAGAAGTCAGATAATCTAAATTTGAAAATATATACCGTTTCCTGAAAAGGTCTTAATACTGTTGTAGGGTCAAACACGCTCTCGCTTAGCTTAGCTCATTAGGAAAAAAACGAATTTTTAATCAAAGGATCATTGGTCCGTACATACGCATATTAGTGAATTTATATCGAACATTGAATCAAATGGTCATTTGTTTCTCACTAATAATTCAGAAATCATGTGGTACAGGTCGTTGGTCACTTGCGGAGAAACCCATTTGGTGGACCGACATACGCGAATTGACCAAATAAATGTTACAAAACTGCTGTAGAAAAAAAAAGAAAATATATGCATGTATAAAACATTTGCTTCATCTGTTTCACCAAGCTAATACTGTAAGCGGATATTTTTTTTATTACAATATATCACAAGCGTGTTTAAATTGCATGTTATCAGCAAACATTTAGCATAGTCTCCTTATACTTGGCATTAACATTTATAAACTTATCCGTTTTTATGAAAAGTCGTGGCGTCAACTTGTACAAATGTGCGCCTGTCTAACATACTTAAGCTTTTCCAAATACTGCCTATGCTACATTAACCTTCAAGTTAGTGAACCCGACTGAAAATAATTCATGTACGTGTACGTGTAGGTCATTTGTTTACTTAACGGGAAAGCCTTAGTTTGAGTCCTGGATGTTCATTTTTTGTTGTTAAGTGTTTACAAATTGGAGAAAACTGTTTTTGTGCCATAACGTGTAAGTATCCTTATTGAAAGTAAATAAAAATATTAATAGAACATTATGGCTCAGAAAAAAATGTTTTTTCTCTCTTTGATCGGTTTATAAGAGGGAATACATTAACACTATAGCAATGCATCTTCTATAAAAAAAAATCAGTGTGTCAATCATTAGAAATTGTTAATCATGCTGTAAAAGCTGTAATAGTTCCACCCATGTACATTCATGAGGTCGCAGAAACAAGTCATCGATGTATACATTGGTTTCTTGTAGTAATATTTTTATGAACGATGACGTAAAATGTGTCACTGTCATAGCCTTAACCACTGACTGAGGCCAGAAAAAAATCTGGATGAAATGTCATCCCTTGGAAGCATAAATCACAACAAAATTACATGAAAATGACGGGCTCGGTTTTATTGAGTCTGTACACGAGGGATAATGAAAAAGTGAGGCATACTCTGGCACCAACTTGAGCGGTACCCACACGTGCTGGAATCAAAATTCCTGAAATACCAAAAAATGTAACAAACTGAAGCGAAGTACAAGGCAATTTCTACAGCTGCCATACGGCAGTTGACACCTGCTATTGTGAAGTATACATATCCCGATCAAATGTGATCTTTAGGAAGCATTGATTACAACAATATTAAATAAACATTGCAGGCTCGGTTTGATTGATTCACAGAACAAGATGCCTTACCTTTCGCAAACAGGTGCTAGTTACTTCTGTTCGTGTAAGAGCAGAGGTGCAGTGCCATTAATTGTAGAAAATAATTTATGATCAATCACAATGAAAGTGACCTGCACCGTCCTGGAATATGGCCTGGAACATTACTCTGGTAATGCCCTACCGTGGCGGCCTTTTTATTTTATTTTATTTTGAAAATATACCACGTGACCAGATTTTATACTGTTAAAATTCATTAGTCACGTGGTACACTTGTATTAACCCCAAGAATAACACCCAGAAGCCTATGGGAAATTAACATTACGAAAAAAGTGAGGGTTAATAATATACGATGCTCGTGACTCCAAATGACTAAACAAGACAGCGCGCTTTGCTCGATTCATATATGTTTGACAGTAAGAAAATGGGCTTAACAAAGAGTTATTGGACCTTAACAGAAATTAACACAGAACAAATATGTAGTGTGTGAAGTTTAAACCAATTGCAAGTAGTTTTGGAGATACCAACTTTTACGCAGTGACTTTATCAAAATATAACGACGACGCCGACTTTTGTGCGGGAAGAATTCCACTCTATATTCTCTTAATAGGCGAGCTTATTTTGGATGAGACTTTACATAGTGGCCCCGCCTATGAATGCTAAACACTTGACACAGTTAAGAAACAGGAGAAGTTTCTGGATTGGGTCATGTTTCTGTATCTTCCACTATCCTCCAAATCAATTAAGGCCAATACTCTTCTGGAGAATTCGCGGATATAGGTAACCGGTTGGACAAGCACGAACGCAGGTCCGTCCAAACACAAACACAGCAACGTGATGGTATAGTTATATAACATTTATGAATCATTCAAATATTACATGAAATTGTGAATTTCAGGCTCAAAATTTCGGACTTCAAACTTCACACTTCAAACTTCACTCTTCAAATTTTACACTTCAGTTTTCAAACTTCACGCTTCAAACTTCACGCTTCAGACTTCACATATCTGATATATTATACATTAGGTATACAATGTGAAGTGAAATGTTTAATAGTCAACAGTTTGTCCGTTCATATAATCAGATCAGTACCTCAAATATCTATCCTCTTTTTGAAGAAAATGTTGCTAATTTGGTAAGTTTAATATTGAACCGCAATATATGACATAAATTATCATTCTGTAGGAAATGACGGGGAATGTACCTATGGCTACGTATAAATATGAATGGACATGGATTTTTTGGTAAATTAAAGGAAGTAAATTAGAGTTATAAATGAGGAGAAATGTCAGCTAAATATATTAAAGTGCAACATCTCTGCTTGAAAATACCTTTTTTTTATTTTCCCCAATATGTTCTCGCAACGAAAATATATGTGTACATATATATAAAATAAATAAATAAATAAATACGTATATGCAAAGGATGACATCTTGCCTATTGCCAATACGATTATTTTGAAAACAGCATTTGTAAGCGCTTTCATTTGTTAGCTCTGTTCGTCATTATGATCTAATTTACGTAGCTGTTACTGGAAGCGGATTAATGTAACGTATTGTTTGAACTACAATCATAAAAAAAAACAAATCCATGAGCAATTGGCATTTATTTTTATCCGTTATTTTTATGGTAAGTAGGTAGTGGCAATATGTACAAATCAGTGCCATTTTACAACATTCTTACATATTTACATAATTTAGCTTTACTTTATGCTCACGATCTAACATAGTAAGAAAGTTAATGAACTCGATTGCGAGTATAAGTCGAACACGATAACGTTTTCATTAATCGTTCGTACCATTATGATATATACTACTCAAAATTTGCTAGGGATCACTTTTTCTACGGTGCGTTACTTTTGTGTATTTGTAATAAATGTGAAAATTTATTAAAAGGAATTAAATATAATTAGTTAGGAATTGATTTTATGAATATAATGACAATGGAAGTGTTCCTTGATGTGTGCCTGTTGCGGAAAGAGTGTGCTGGACGAAAATCAACATTTTGGAGATCACATAGTTGAATTAAAAAAAACTTGCAAATCAGGAAATGGTTGGCGTAGGGTGTTTTATACCGAGTATGGTGGCCACAGCATTAATAACGGCCTGGCATTGCCACCGCATGCTGCTGATGAGCCTGCGGACCTTGTGATGAGGAATCTGGCCGCCCATTCCTCTATGATTGCATGTCTTTATTCCTGAACTGTTGTTAGTTAGACGTGGCGTGAAGAAATGGCTTTTTGCAGCATATATCAAGCATGGCATGCTCAATTGGATTTAAATCCGGGGACCTCGCTGGCCAATCCATGCGAACTATAGTTGCCTCCTCAAGATACCGATTTATGATGTGGGCTCTGTGTGCACGGGCGTTGTCGTCCATAAGAATTAATTCAGGGCCGACTGCGCCAGCGTACGTGCGTACATGGACGTCTAAGATTAATTGACGTACCTTACTGCTGTCAGTGTACCGTTTGCAATGATGTGTAGGTCCGTTTTCCCCTGAGCGCTTATACCCGCCCACTCCATGACAGAACCTCCATGCTGGAGCTAAGTGTTCATTTGGACTTCTCCAAACCCTAGCCCGTCTGTCCGTGAAGTCCACACAAAAGCTTGACTCATCAGTGAAGAGAACCGGGATCCAATCATTAACTGTCCATGTGACATGAGTCTGCGCCTATTGCAAACGCTCTTGAATATTGCGTTGTGTCAAAGGAATGAGAATTGTTGACCTCCATGATCTCAACCAAGCATTATGCAACCTGTTTGTAACAGTTTGTGTGCTTACACGCACACCAATTGCATTCTGGAAGTCGTTACGTAAGGTCGTAAAGTTCGAGAACAGTTGGCGCCTGGCCTGAAGGACAATAAATCGGTCCTTTGGCTGGAGTCGTTGAACGTTCCCGACCTCAGGCGTTGTCCTGCAAGACATATCCAGTAGAGCATTTAAATCAATGTAAACATTAACAAATACTAATTTGAAATAAAAATATTGAGAATATGGGACACAATCAAATAAATAAATTTTTAATTACAAAAATGATCAAGTTTGATTTTTTTAGCAAGAACAACAGGCACAGTGCTCTGTTGCAAATCAGAACAAGAATTTTATAATGATTAAGGAATCAACTTTCATGTTTTAAGACAGTCTGTACTTAAGGCAATCAAAGGGTACCAGTGGAGTTTATTAAGTAAAGGGATTAAGTAAAGGGGAATAGCTTTTACCCGACTTTACAAGATTATTAAAAATGAGACTGCATTTGAAAACAATAATATCTATCCCTCAATACATCCCTTCTGTTTCATATTTATCAATAAGTATTTTCTTAGTTAGTTTTGACGTGGAAATAGGGCTCTGAGTCAGCATCATCCCAGCCGGAAGGTTTACCTGGATAGAAACTTTTTCCCATTTCAAAAGATAAATATTTTTGATAATTCTACCAACTACCCGGAAGTAAGGGAAGTAAGGCATAATCTTGTAAACACGTGTAGTATCTTGTCTGCAGCGAAGATCTACTCGGGCACAAATTGCAAGATTACAATTAGATTTTTCAAGAAACAGGCTAGTCAAGCCAGATAGTATGTAAAAACTATGTATTCTGTGTATTTAATTCGGAGACACCATAGTTTGAAAACTATTTTTTATGTATAAGCTCCAATGTGTAGCCGCAAATCGTCTGCAATTAGATTAGGAACAAAACTTCTTCCGACTCGAACATAGTCGCAACAAGGACATAATAGTTACGAAAACAAATAGATACTTCTTGCACATTCTCGTATCAGTTCCAAATAAGATAAATAACCCTATCCTTGACATGTGCAGCACTTAATTAATGCACTTCTTTTGATTATCCAATAAAATTTGCGAGCGGCTGCTATACTAGTCCAGTTGTTGTTGTTATTATTATAATTCCTGTGATGATTTCATTAATTTCATTCATGTTTGAACATGTCCTATTTTTATTGCTTTCTTTGTTGATTTGATAGATGCATGAGCGAATACTGTATGTTGAATTTTCTTTTTATCTGAAAAACGTTTATCCCGAAACAAGCGAATAATATAATTGACACTTTGAGCAGATTTATTAAAGAGTTATTAACTTTATTCTGTTTCATTGTTCTGAATTACCTTTCTTTTAACCAAATGATAGTTTTTAAATCTAATTGATTTCTTCTTTGCGATTTGTTCTAGGTCAAATGAGGACGCTCTTTCAGAATAGTGAGTGCAATCGCTAATAGCAAACATTATGTCTTGGTCTATTTCAGTTCAGGTTAAATAGTAATTTGTTTTTCATTCTTGCGTTTTATCTTTACTATTTGTAAATCATACTTAATCCGTTCAGCATCTGCCTGTCATCGGATCTTTCAATAACATATAAATAAACAAAACCGTACAAAAAGCCAAAAAACTGATTTCGGCCAATAGTCATTAGGACGAAATTTAGAAAGGGTGTTTTATATGAATTTCTTTTATAGAAACACATACAAGACTGGAGTTTAAATAAATTGCATAAAGATGGGGCTTATGGTCAATAAGCAGTATATTCCATTTTCATGTATATTTGACGTCGCAAATAATTATAAAATTCATTAATTGGCACATTTATAGTAACAATAATTTTTTTCAAATGTACGATTCTATAATATAATATATCTTTACAATTTCATTAAACTTATTTTACAGAAGAAGTAAATATATAAAACAAAGGATATGTTTTAATAATATGTAGAAAAACTGAAACAGGGGAAATTATCGTAACACAGTTCATACAATATGCCTTGACAGATTTATTTTTCTTGCAAATAAACAATTAATCAAAACGCCTGGGGAATTTACAAATAGTAAAACAAAACACTCTTAAGTATTCAAGCAGTTAATTTTACGTGTAATTTCCGCTCCATATTGACAACATTAGCGGGGCGTCTGTGGCCGAGTGGTTAAGGTCGTTGACTTCAAACCACTTGCCCTCAACGATGTGAGGTTCGAATTCCGACAGGGACTTTGGATTCTTTTATGTGAGGAAGCTATCCAGCTAGCTTATGGAACGTCGGTGGTTCTACTCAGGTGCCCGCTCGTGCCTGAAATAATGCACGGAAGGGCACCTGAGTTCTTCCTCCACCAGTAAAGCTGAACCGTCGCGATATGATCTATACTGTGCCGATGTGACGTAAAACCCAAAACAAAGACAACATTATCAGAAATAATAATTACGCAGAAATTTTCGACTTTCAAGACAATGATATTGATACCCTCTAAAATATTTACTGATACTCTAGAATGTTTATGTCGCATGCAGAATGTCAACTATAAGAACAACGATTAACATGACAGAGCGACTTTCACAGGGCCCAGCCCGCTACGCAATCTAGCCATGCAGAATTGTAGTAAGAGACGTTCTCGAAAAAAAACATTCAAGGGCCCCTATTGACATTACTAAGTGGCAATACAAGCTGAATCCCTCAATACGCTGTGTATTATAATATTGTGTATTTAGCATCATTTTGCTAGATATTACTAGTATATGGTCTACTTTGACTATTTCACGATCGGTATAGATGTTTTGATACTATAACAACGCTTTCCTTCTGATGGACAACACATTTCATCTATAGCAGTGCTGTCTGCATGATAGACAAATTTATTATGAATAAGAGATACATGGTTGAAGTGTTAGTATGATCATCTTTATAAACCTGCTGACTGTATTTGTAATGCATATGTCGGTGTGAATATCCTGAACAAAGGCAAAGAACTTGACAGTTTGCACTATCTATATATTTTGAACCTGAAACATGCTGAACAATCCATGTAATGTCCGATAGGTTCTATGTAGACTTTAGGTCTTCAAACGTATTTTGAAATCCTTTTGAACGTGTATCATATTACAATTGTTAAACTTGAAAAGATGCAGGTTTTGGAAAAAAATAACTACTTAAATTTCTCCTAATCAACGACTGCAAAACAATGTGTGTCTAGTGCCTTTTCGCTTATATTTCTCTTATATTAAAGTTTTGTATCAGCCGGATATTGCCCGAACATGTGGACGAATTGAAAAACAGTTTTCCATTGGAATGAAAGGTAAAACATATAAGTTAACTATCGCATATATATCCAAGACAATTTCAACACTCGTTTTAAGCGAAACCTTAACTAGACAAAACTTTAAATAATGGACCAGAAAACATATGGTTTGTTTTGGCTGCAGGGAATCCAAACGTAATATTATTACTTCCACAAGTTCACAAAATATGTGTTATATATCTTGTGCTCTGGAACTTAACGAAATCCTGCCGTATTATCTGCAACTAGAAATTATAGTTTGTTTAATGTGTGAACATAATTATTGCAGTGTAAAAGCATATGGCGAATTTCCAGTTTTACTGGTGATGGACGACCTCAGTTATCCTTTTGTTCTTTATTTCAGGCATGTAGGGACACATGAGTAGAAACCAACGTTCCGTAAGCTAGCTGAATAACGTCCTCACTTTTAAAACCCACAGATAATATTAGTTATAGAGGAGATTAGAGTTAAGTTTTTGAATCACAGAGCACTTGTTGAAAATCAAAACATTGGCTATGTTTTAAATATATAAGTCACAATACCATAAAGCACTTCAACTCTCAGACAAAGATAATGTCACCGACTGAGTCATTATTCTGTCGGAAAAACCGAGTGCTGTAACAATAACAAACATGCTATTAATATTGTACTAGGTTTTTAAAGTAGTTACATGTGCGAGTCGTTGTATTATACATTTGCTTAATTTGCAATTTTCCACCAATCAATGGGTTCTATGTAAGAAGGTGATTGGGAACGGCAGCCGATGTTCAGTTAAATGAATGGAAATTCTTAAGGTGTTGGAAGTAGGGTTCAAGTCACAAGTCAGGACAATCCGGAAAAATACCATGATAGAACACCTTTCTCATTCTTTGAAATTTCTACCACTTTACGCCAAAACTCTTACACATTTGTAACATCCTGTCGTCGCCCTGTCAATTACTTATATCTTATTAGCGAACAGAATGTCAATTGGCAGCGAGGACAAGGTACTTAATGCAAAATCATCTCTATTAGGTGTTTTGCAATTGATGACATACCGCCACTGTTTCCTCCTTCATTATGGTCTTATCTGTGCCTGAATAACGTCTGTGATTAGGAACAAAATGTTTTTCCGACTCGAACATAACTATTGTTAAAAAATGAAAACCATTTAAACAAATTGAGACGCCCTGCACATACTTGTTACTTCAATCAAATGAAATCACAATTTAGTGCAAATAATGTGCATCAGTTAAACTTCCAGCTGTCACTAATCCTATTATATCATAATCTATTACCACTTGTAGGAAATTTTCTTTCATGATCATCAAAAAAAAAATCTATCAAAATGCCATTATCAGTCTTATAGATATAAGGATGTGTCCCTCTGTGTAGAATTATGAAAGGGGATCAGAGGTTATCATAAACCAGACGTCACAAGAAAAACTTAAAATAGCTGGCGTTATATCCCATCGGTGATTATACAGTATTTAAGCAACTCAACAAGAAAGGGGTCAGAAAGGCACTTCAGCTTTATGCAGAGTTTCATATTTATTGACTGCAGGATAGTTTCCTTAAATCACAAAATAGATAAATACAGAATCCCTAAAGAAAGCCCAACACGGCAAAATTGAAAATGTTGCAGGTTCGGTTTGATTGAGCCTGTTGATGGACGGCCACAGTATAAACATGCAGACATTCAACATAACGTTCAATGCAAAAGTGATCCAGCTTGATAACTGACAAATCGTATATTTCATATTGCTTTTTTTTTTGCTAAAATTAATTCAAAACGCACACCACAGCTTCTTGATATCTGTATGCAATGAAATATAAATTTAAGTATAAACTGAAAACCACATGAAAGATTTAGAAAAGAGACAGACCATTTTTCCGTAAGGGTCCCGGAAGTGGACTTTCTAGTTATTAAATGAATGGCGCTTCACAAAATTTCTTCAGCAACCAATTTTTGAGCGACACGGTTGTCTCAAATAGTAAACGGAGGTATACTCTTGTATAACGGACGCTTAATTACGATTAGGAGCTCTATTTTCTACCTTGTATTTTTTTTCATTTATCCTCACTGTTAGATTCATAAATTCAAACGGTCTCCAAAAAGCCAGGGGACGAATCTGCTACACGTTCAATAATTTTAGATAAAGAAGCTTCAAAATTAACTTTTGTGATTGTATTAAAAGCAATTAACTTATAGATTCACTTTTGAATACGTTCCTGGAACCAACCAGTACTGAACAATGAGCATTAAGGATAAAACGACTTGTCCCGGATTTGGTTTTATGACATTTTGACATTCTTTGCAAATCGATACACAAGGAGGAGATCAAAAGAAGGAGGGGGTCAATTAATTGTATTTACAACGCATTACGTCTTTTGCGTGCGTTGAACGCCGCCTCTCCTTGTTGATCTTGTTTATCATATTTTAACCCAAACAAAACGCTGTTTTATTGAAATCATCATGTATGCAGATTTAGATTTTGAAGTCCGTGTATGTTTTAAATAGGATGGTACAGTTTGGACGAAACATTTACAGCTATGTAGTTGTCAAAGCGGTGTTATTAATGAGTAGATAACGATGATTGGGGGTACCCATAAAATATATTTGATTCAGAAGAATACATGCCATTGGATATTCGTTCATTCGTTAAATGAACAACTTACTAAATCAAAATCCCACTTTTTATCATATGTATACATGTATCCAAATATGTCGTTTTTTTAATAGAAATATATCCAGAGTCGATGTAACTGTGTCTTAATTGAATTTGTTTTGTTAATTGACTTTCTCTCTGTTGAGTGTTACCATTTGATCAAAATAAGAGCTATCAGTAATTTGACATTATTTGCAAAATAGGTACACAAGGAGGAGATAACAAGAAGGAGGGGGTCAATTAATTGTATTTACAACGTATTTCCTCTATTGTGGTACGAATTGGGAATTTGGACTTTTTAGAACATTAAAACCGACCTAAAATTAATTTATAGAATATTTACAACTAAGTAAAAGATTCAATAAGAGCAAAATGGTCTTAACTTTTATTTTAAAGGATTATAAATACTTTTCAAACATGTAAATTAAATATTTAAATATTTTGTTGCTGTTGTTCATGTTGTTGTTGTTTATTTATTTTTGTTGTTTTTCGTCAGTAATAGTTTCATTGTGATTCTCTGGAATAACTATTCTGTAGTTTGTTATTGCATTTCATTCTTTTTTATTTGATTCTACCAAAGACTTTCTCCAGCCATCTTTAAGCATTTTACTGAGCTCATTTCTTATATCCTTATATTCAGTATCATAAGCATGGTTATAATTTTCTTCACGATCAATTAAATGGTCGTACAATTCCACGCCGCAATTGTTTTCCCACTCTGTTTTATATTGAGGCTCAAAACTGAACTTCGGCCAATCTGTATAGCGGAAACGATCTGTGCAAATGGTATATCCCATCCTACCACATCTTTGGATATTGCCAAAATGGAGCTTTCTTAATTGGTTGAGATGGATGTTTTATCAAAGGCATTAGGCTCGAACCTTCGCGACACAACGATACGTTAGCCGAGTTTTCCGGACAAACCGGTAATTGTTTCAGTCCAGCTGCTTCAACTAAAGTTGGATATAAGTCAACAAACTCCGTAAGCTGTTCAAAACGCAATCCCTTATCTGTAAGTCCAGGTATGCTGATCATCATTGGTGCGTGTGCGGCGAGTTCGAAATTCGAATGTTTGTTCCACGCAGTATGTTCACCTAGGATATAGCCATGATCACCGAAAAATGAGATCACTGTGTTATCTGCTAGCCCAAGTTCGTTCTGTTCCGTCAAAACACTGCCTATCAAAGAATCAGTCCATGTTGTTGAACATTAATATGCCCGTCTTAGCTGAAGAGTTGTTGAGTCCGGCAGAGATACATTTTTCTCGCCGGATGCGCAAGACGCATAAATATCAGCATATTTTCTGAGCCCTCTATAATCAAACCATGCAACATCTGGCATGTTCTCAGGAATATATGGATTGCTCGGTAGTTTGACTGATGAAGGAGGATAATATTTCAAAAACGATTCTGGAAAAACAAATGGCAAATGAGGTTTGTGAAAACCTAGAGCCAAGAAAAAAGGTTTTTGACCTGACTTTGCACCTGGAGCAAGTCTTTGTAATGTCGTTATTGCTTGGTTTGTAAGTTGGGGTGATCTCTTAGGGGTTTATCTATGAGCAGATCATCGGGAATTGCAGCCCATGATGCATCAAATGACTCAAAATTAGCTTCGCCGTGAAAGTAGGGTTCTGACCATGAGCTGGGATCGTCCCAGTTAGAGGATGGGCCATGATGGAACACTTTTCCCATTCCAACGGATACGTAGCCGTTCAATTTGAAATATTGAGGCAATGTTGTAAAATTTCCACCAACATCCCGAAAGTACTGTTCAAAATCATAGACACGTGTAGTATCTGGTCGGCGCCCGGTCAAAAGTGAAGATCAGCTCGGCGCGCATATTGCAAGTTGACAGTAAAAAATGTGATAAACAAGATCAACAAGGAAAGGCGGCGTTCAATGAACGCAACCCCCATATGACCCAGCAACAAGAACCAACGGCAAGGAGCCCAGGCGGACCCCAAACATAAAAAGGACAGGGCAAAGACAGGTTAATCATTAAATAAGTAAGACCTTTCTAGAAGCAAGCTACGCGAAGCCAGTGCATCTATATTTGGTGTGTGCATTTTCGGAGACACCACAGCTGGAAATGTTTTCCTTCATATGCTCCAATCTGTGGCCGCATATCGTCTGCCATTAAGAACAAAACGTTCTTCCGACTCAAACATATCTGAAACAATGCCATAAACACCACAAAACAAAACAAGAGTCCTTGCACATACTTATCTCTTCAAACATGACAACAATATATTTCAAGTAAACGATAGCCTAAGGTGTAGTCTTTAAGCTGTTGCAATAATCGGATTATCGTAAATGTCTTTAATCACAGATCAATCGCAGCTTCTCGTCCCTTTCCGTCAAACTAATTCGGATAAGGACCTCGAGATTGATGAATACAGAGGTGTTCCGAAAGTCATGATAATAATTTATTATTTATTATTATTGATATTTATGTGCACTTTTTGTACAACCCTTAAGCTGAACCCAAACTAGAGATATGTAAGTTGAGACGCAGCGCATATTACCATTTTACATGCATATATGACTTCATTATGAAATTCAAATTTGTCATTTTTTAACAATGGCAATTTGGTTGCTTCCATTGTACCTTTTATTATAAAAGGCACAAAAAAGTTAAACCCTTCATATAGTTCACAAATGACTTTGTTATCCCCCACCGAAAAGGCGGCGGGGGTTATAGAAATAGTATCCGTCCGTCCTTCCGTCTGTCCTTCCGTCCGACATTTTTGTCTGGAGCATATCTCAAAAAGTAATTGAGGTATCAACTTGAAACTTCATAGGTGGATGGATCTCATTGAGGAGAAGTGCAGTGCACAAGAATGATAACTCTATCCTGCATTATTTTTGAGTTATTGCCCTTTGTTATTTTTCAAAATTAATTTTTGTCCAGAGCATAACTGAAAAGGCCTTTGAGATATCAATATGAAACTTCATAGGTGCATAGATCTCACTCAGGAGGTGTGCAGTCTGAAAGACTGAATTTCTTGAAAGAGTTGATTAAATCATATTATGCGAGCTTCAATAACTTCAGTAATAAACTTTCACGAATTTCATATTTCTTTTTATCACATACCAAAAATAACAGTTTAAAGTAAAAACTTCATTGAAGCGCCTGTCGTATGACACTTAACATTTATCGCGTCTTTACTCTATGTTTGTATAACGCTAATGACATCACATAGCAATATATGCACGGCAGTACAGTACCATATTTACAGAGTCACAAAAGTGTCATAGGTATGTGATAAACTTGGATATTTACCTCATCATCGTACACTAATTGTTTTGTATTACATAAATTATAGATTTCCATCTGGTTTACAGCAAAAAAAAACTAACAAAATATCACATGTACCTCATTCGCTCTTAAATTAATATGGACGGATTTATAATGGCAAAATGTATCTGTTTTATTATTTAATATTAATCTCAGAAACATATCTTTCATAGGGAAGAAAATTTATCCTTACTGTTTGTATTTTACTTTCCTTACATTTGAAACTTTTAATACATTGTGTTACATAGATACTAGCATAGATTGTGTTTTATTGGGAGCTAGATATATTGCCACCTTAGTGCAGTAACAGATTAACTGTTTATATAATTATAATAGGAGTTATCTTATTACTGCACCGAGGTTATGATATGATTAAATCGAAACATTTCCTGTTCTGAATTATTAAGGTCAAATTTGTCATGTAACAGATTTTTTTTAAGAAAGATGAAAAGTTGCACATTTGATCATGTTTCATTTTTACTTTTGTGTTTTTGACAAAAGAAACTGTTTCTTACAAAATAACTTGATCTGAAAACAAAGTTAAGGAAGGAGTTCGACCAACTTAGAAATTGGAGACATATGTCATAATGATTAGGGACTAAATTCTAATGGTTTTCATGATTTTTAAGACCTGTCATCATAATAAGATGATGCTAGCAGCTCTATTTTTAGTACAGTAGCAGTCTAGACTCAATTTGCATATATTGTGACCAATGTAAAGGTGGTGTGTGTGTGCGGGGTGGGGGTTGGGGGTAGTAATACTGCTAATATTAGGGGTAGTACATGTAATACTGTTAATATTGAAATCTTTGAAATTATTGAAAGTTCAGGACAAAGAAAATCTGTTTCTCAAATGCAGCAGTAAGAAGGCTACACTTTCAGAATTAATTTGATAAATGATATCATAATTGTAGCCGGTTTATACCTGGACAAGCCAATTACAAAGGTTTGCTTGATTTTTAGAGTTTTGATGTTCGGAGTCCCTTTAATTTCATCATTATATTTTTACATGAGAAGGTATCAATGATACATTTTAATGTCCTTTTCAACTTTCAATGCTTTGCAATGAATCACCATCAAAGATTCAGTTTTTTGTTAGATGATAATCTCTATGCATCTCAAGGAAGGTAATGTAGTGACATAAAAGAAATTATCATTGTTAACAGATTTTTTAAAGGTTTAATTGCCATCTATTCACAGTTCTGAAACTAGATATGTAGAAAATTACTTCACTTCCTGTTATATTATCTTCTGAATGGCATTCAGGGTAATAAAATTAAGGGTAGTATATGATACGAGGGGTAATCCAGAAATACCCGGAATTAAGCCATAAATTCAATATTATTTATGAACTGTTCACACAACAAACTCTGTATTAATGGGTAACATATCCTCTTTACAAGGAAACAAGAATTATAACAATGAAACACACTATGGCCACCACATGCATATCTTAGCAAACATAGTAATGTGCATACAGCGCAGTCTGAACGTTAAATTATCATAATTGTCATAAGCATTGACGTAAAAAAACATACTTAATGTTTTCAAAGTATTTGCCGCTGTACACAATATCAGGTTGATGCCTGATAACCTTTTTGGTGAATAATTATCTTCTCAAACCATGAGGGGTCCTTTTGTTGAAAATTTCGGATTAAGCTCACTTTTAGTTTGATAACAACTCAAACCTATGAATATGAAACTGTTGTTTGTTTTGCTTACGGAAAAAAATCAAAAAATGATACACATTTTAAAGTTGAAGGCATAAAATATGTTTCATTTTCTACATGATTTTTAATAAAATAACATAATTATGTGCATGATAAAATTAAATATTAAAAATGATAATTTAAAAGATAAAATGTACGAAAATGAATTAGATAAAATGTAGTTTTCGTTTACAAACTTAGCTAATTAGTCCTGTATTAGAAAGCAAATGAAGCCATCAAATTATATTTACCAAATTCAAAAAAATTTAAGAACAAGTTTTGGATAAATAAAATACAGAGTAATACCCAAAGTAATCTAAGATATATGCAATTCATTAATTAGAATTTTGTAAAAGAAAAATCACATTAAATTTTCGGCAAAGCCACACATGACAGCACTTTTGCCTTTTTCAAGCGCCAACGTGATGTTGTGAGCATCCTTCTATTCCAGCAACGAAATGTTTTATATTTAAGATTAGTCCAACTTTCTGAAAAAAAATTCTATATCACTTGATAACTTTAGTTTGACTAGCAAGATACTTGTGTCGGGTTTCTTTTTTCATATTAGATGTTTTTGATGGACGCTATCCGAACTGTTCATAAATGTTTATGAAATGGCAATTTTCAAGACACCTTAATGACAATGTTTCCAAATAAATTAATGTTGCATCAACAAACCATTGAAATTTGATAAAGCCAATTTGAAATTTGATAGAACCCATTGTTTAAATGAGATGAAATTTAGCATGACATTTTTCGAATTTTACACGAAGCTCCGGCAGATTTTAGACAACACCCATTTTTGTATCAGGTTGTTTGGTGCATTATAAATTTCAATGTTCTTTGAGCTGTGCTGCTATGGTAGTTGCATGGTTATTTAAAGGTGGTGTTAGACGTAGCTGGATGTCATTAAACCAAATAATATTTTCCATTTAAATAGATGAAACATGACACTTTACGCAGGTATAAATTTAATGAAAACAAAATGAAATTTATCAGAATTACAAACAAAATGCAGGTAATTCTGGATCATCCCTTGTACGCAAGTACAAGGAAAATTACGTCTCCGTTAACTTTGCAAGAAAACCTGTAAGGAAAAAATGTTTTCTGTTCTTTTGTACATAATTTTATGGAAAGTTAATGTTTTGGTACAATAAACATTACTGCTCCCTTTTTTAAAAATACAAATTATATCTTTGTAAAATAAGATAAAGACTGTTTAAAGTAAACAAGAATCATTTTTCATCGATGTGCCTATAGTTTAATGCTAACATTTAGCATGTCTTTACGCTATGATTGTATAAGGCAAATGACGTCAAGTCAAAATATCTGCACGGCAATGCAATACCATTTTTACGGAGTCGCAAAATCGACATTGGTGTGTGTTGAAAAAGTTTACTTCTTTGTTTATTGGTGTATGTACCGGTTATCATACAGCAGTTTGTTTTTATCTGTTATTTGAATGTCGTCTATAAAAGTTTTGACTGATAAGAGAATAAGCGGCATTATGTGCTGGACGAAGATCTGTTGAAGCAGTGTAACAAGCTATGGCATCATCTAACATGCCTTGCTGCTCCATGCATTGTGCAAGTAAATTTAAGTCAGTTTCCCTGTGTCCGAGATTAGAGTCAGAGTCTATTGCTTGTCTTAGTTTGTCAAAAGCTGCCTGCTGTCTCTCCATGTTACCTTGAATTTTCTGGACTTTGTACAATAAGAAATAATAGTAAGGAATTGAGTCTACCACAGCCCAGTCCATCCAGTAGTCCTTATGAAGAGCATCCATGTTTGGGCGGAAATATTCATGTTTTAACTCCTCTGGGACACAGTTCACTTCACATGGTAAGAACCTTACACAAAAAGCTGTGTGTTTTAATACATGTTTTATATCATCTTCAACACAGACTTCTTCAAATTCATGTTTAGGCTTACCTCTATCTCGACTCTGGTAGCAACAACAAACCGATTGCAAACGTTCAATGCTATATTGTTCTAGTATTGTATCAAGTATACTAATAGTCTGAGGCATGTCTCCTTTGCAATAGAACACTGATGCCCATTTTAATGTTGATGAGATGTCATTAGCTGATCCTTGATCTAACATTACAAGTGAATTTCGATGAATTGTTTCATTCTTTGAAATACTGTTGGAAGCCAGGACTGATCCCAGAGACATATATAAGAAGTTGGAAATAAGTTCACATGCTTTTAACTCATATTCCGTACCTTCACTGTGAAAGGTAGTAAGCTTATCAATAGATACAGACAACTTTTGGACAACATTTTCTGTCTGCAAGTGTGTCAGTTCAGTCAGATAGCCACCAATACGATTACTGAGGCTTCTCATGAAAGTAAACAATAAATGTCCAGAAATGTTTTGTTTGTATTCTAAAGCTGATGGTACTTGTATTGTTACAATGCATCCCGGGTACACAGTTTGAAACTGTCCAGTGATTCTCATACCAAGCTGGTCAATTTCGATATCTTCAAGAGCTTTACCGTCACTACGTAAAATATTTTGGATTATTGCTAGAATTTGTGGCTTGATGTCTGGTGAAATGCGTCTCGCCATCAAATTGTTCTCTGGTATAAGAAAGTGTGGACAGTGTTCTAACAAAACACAGTCATGTAGAAATTTCATGCAAGTATTCAAACAGTTTAGTAAATTATCATCTTGCCAGAGATTTTCTTCTTCCTTTTCAATGCAATGAAGGAGGACTGTTTTACAGATGAAACTTGATAAGGCATCTTCAGAATCAATACTTTGGTAAGATTTTAATATCATTTTCATCAAAACATAACACCTGATTTGAACTATGTTTAAGCTGAACATAAGCCTGCGTTCCGTTAATGATGTTGATATTCTCCATTGAAGTTCCTCATTTTCAGTACCACGGCAACCAACAGGTACAACAAAACATCCATCATTCATAGCTTGCCTCTTTAATTCTTCAGAAGGCCAATTTCCTGCACTTGCTGCTTCTGTCAATATTCTGGCCTCCCTCGGCCATGATTTACAGTAATACGCATACACAAGGTCATCATCAGCAAATCCAGGTAAACCTTGTATGGACTGTGATGGACCATGTCTTACCCTACCATTGGGTAATGTTTTTACAAACCAATCATTCTTCATCAGCACTCTACTTCTACTGTCAACATAGAAATCTTCACAAGGGGGGTAATTAACCGGCTGTGGAACATCGTCGTATGTTTTTTGTAGGAGACAGTATCCTGGTGGTGTGTTAGCATCACGTACCATCAACAAATTTGTATATCCATGACGCCATTCTGAAAGGTCTTGTATAATGTTAAACTGGTTGTTACATGCCAGGGTGTCAGAGTCTGCACGAAGACCTGCTGTAGTCGTTCCTTCAGTGCGGCTCCCAAAATTATATGGGGTAAATTTCATATCTTGTAAGTTCGCCATCACTGTCCGGAGAGATTCTTCTGTCATTACTGTTTGCCTTCTTTTAAGGACCATGTCATCATTTACACCAATGTCATCAAGGACCTTAGAGAGTTGTAGTGACACACTTCTTGTATGGTCTGTTGGATGAAACATTCTGCAAAACATATAGCCCGTTTACTAAGTCAATTTCATATAGGTGTTTATAGCAATTAAATGGATTGGAAGGATTGCATAATTTCTTAAAAGCTAATTGCCTCCAGAACGTAAAATGAAAAAATGAAATAAAATTTTAAGGTAAATACTGTTTTAATTAGGATTAATGTGTAAATCCATTATTACTGACAGGATCTTGCAAATAGAATGGTCTGGAGTTGGACCAATTTTACGAAAAAAGATGTCTCGGCTGAGTCATGTGATAAGGTTATCCATCATGTGGTACAATAAATTACTAAATATAATCAGAATCAATGAAAAAATTCTGTGGTATATTTAAAAAGATGGTATATCCTGATGGCAGAACATCAAACTCTGTTTTCAATACAAAACTGTTAGAATATGAACATATGAGGGATTTTGAAATCTTAGTATGACAGTAGATTATTGTTATCTTCTCAAGGCAAATTGTTTTAAAACATAATTAGACACAATTGCAAAAGTCATGTTCTTAAGAAAGTTTTTCTCAATTTGAACAACATGCAAAGAGTTCAATTTACAGATAGAGGGCAACTTAAATTTGAGGGATTTAACTTGAAAGTAGGACATTCACTATACATTGCTTTAATGTTGATATTCCATGGAAATGTCAACTTATAATCCTTGATATGTCATATCTAATTAAGTCATAGGTTCTACACATGCAAGGAAATAGTAACTTATTATTCCCCAGAAAAGCTGGAAAGTTTTTATATGATTCTAACAATATCAGTGTCACTTACATGTACAACTCGACCATAAAAATGAAAATTTTATTCAGAGCAAAATTTTATTGGACTTTTTTATTAGATTTTATAATTATTATGCAAAAAAAAAATAACAAAAAACAGCATATGTTGTTTTGCACATCTGTTTGTCAGCAATTTCCTGTTTGCTTTGTATCTTTTGAAAGGATAGGAGGAAATTGAAACTACATAGGAGAAATGTTAACCATAACAAGATGATGTGCACAGCAAAAGTTTGACCTTCCTCAGGTCAAGGTCGAGGAAATTAACATTAATTAGTAGAAATGCATCTTATGACACGGAATGCAGAACACATGTTTTTTTTGTTTTTTTCAGATCAAAATTAATCCCAAAAATGAAATCCTGCCCCTCGGGGAGGGGGTCATATGATTTATATACACTTATATACTAAGGGATATGCTACAAAAGCTACAAAGCCCAGAGCATAGATATTTGGATATTTGGCATGAAGCATCAATTTATACTCTTCTACAAAATTGATCATAATCATGACTTTGAGATCAGTAGTATCTCTGCCCTGGGGGTCACTTCCCTATGGACACTTAAGGTACATCTAATTTTTTTGTGGTATGGAGACTAAAGGTACATCTATTCTTTTGTGTTATTCATAAAAGCCCAAAGCTAAGATATCTGGCATGTAGGATTCCCTAGTAGTTTTATACCCTAAGGATAATTAAGAAAAAAAACAATTTCAGACCCCCCCCCGCCCCCATTTGCGGTTTCCTTATTTTCATAATGAAAATGATATTGATCTTTAATGCTGTCATAATATAGAAAGTGTGTTTTTCAGTTAAGCCTTTGTTATATTATTATGTAATACTTGTAAAATAAGATTTCTGTAAAAATATTTCATCCCTTTAATAAAGCAGAAATCGTTGAAAAATTGTTATTGCAAACAAAATGTAAAACATACTAAAACGTTAAACTGATAAAGTCTATAAAAGATAAGAATAGAATTATTATACTCACATGTTCACACAAGCATTAATATCGAAATAATACACTGAAGACTTTAAACAGCCAGCTGCTTTTCATTATTTCTCTGTGAAATCTACTGTATGGTAATTTACACTCACATTTATTTAATGTTCCAAGAAAGATTTTTTCTCTCCTTTTTAATCCCTTTAAATATCTTCCCTATAAGATTGAGATAATGGATGTTAGTGATTTTGAAAAAAGGAAAATATCAAATTTTTTAGCAAAAGATGATTAATAAATCATGAAACTTTTGATAAAATCTTTAAATCAAACCCACCTGAATTTGTTAGCTGTAATCTAAGTAACTTTAAGGAACATAAAAGAACCCAAAGAACTTGAAAGTTTATTTTACATCAAGTTGAATCGTTGTTTTATTATTTAGCTAATTTTATTATTATTTTTATTAATATAACCATATTATTATTATTATTATTATTATTATTATTATTATTATTATTATTAATTATAAGGTAATTAATAGCTCCAAATTAAGACTGCAACTAAGGAGAATGACTCTTGTTTACAAACATGGACTGAGAATTATAACTCTTGGAGAAAGAAGCACTTATTGTCCCCCGCCTTTTCGAAGAAAAAAAGGGGGATATAGTAATAGGCTCCGTCCGTCTGTACGTCCGTCTGTCCGCACTACCGAATAGGGATAGGGGGCCATCTAACTGTAAACAGAACAAAGGAGAACAATAGAATTCATTCCGTAACAATAGAGTAAGGGGCCATTGGCCCTCTATTAAACAATAGAAAATAACAAAAGAAACGGCCCCTTGTTCCATTTCGGCCGTCCGGACGTCCGTCAGTACGTCTGTCCGAGCAAACATTTTGGGTTTAGGGGCTATATAACAGTAAATAGAACAAAAGAGAACAATAGGTTCATTCCGTGATCAAAGGGTTTAGGGGCTAGTAGCCCTTAAGAAAACAAAGAAAATAACAAAGAAAATAGCCCCTAAAGCCAAAATGTTGGAACGTCCGTCCGTCACACTTTCGTGTCCGGTCCATAACTTCATTGTCATTTATCAAAGGAATCTCAAATAACTTGGCACAAATGTTTGTTATAATAAGACGATGTGTCATGCGTAAAACCAGACCCCTACCTCCAAGGTCAAGGTCGCACTTGCTCATTCTAGGTCAACATTGTCTATTTGATGGTCCATAACTTTCTTATCTTTGAAGGGATTTTGTAAATACTTGCCACAATTGTTCACAATAATTAGACGATGTGTCATGTGCAACAACCGGTCACCTACCTCCAAGGTCAAGGTCACACTTGGAGGACAAAGATTAACATAGTCTATTACAGGGTATATTTAGTGTCCGGTCCATAACTTTTTCATTTATCAAAGGAATCTGAAATAACTTGGCACAAATGTTTGTTATAATGCCTGGTCCATTACTTTCCTATCTTTGAAGGGATTTTATAAATGCTTGCCACAATTGTTCACAATAGTGAGACGATGTTTAATGCGCAACAACCGGTCACCTACCTCCAAGGTCAAGGTCACTTTGAGGTCAAAGATTAACATAGTCTTTTACAGGGTATATTTTGTGTCCAGTCCATAACTCTTTCATAGATCAAAGGATTTTGTAAATACTTGCCACAAATAGTCACTATAATAAGATAATGTGTCATGCGCAACACCTGCATCCCTACCTCTAAGTTCAAGGTCACACTTAAAGGTCAAAAGTTAACATAGTCTGTTTTAGGGTATATTTTGTGCCTGATCTAGAACTTCTTCAGGATTTTGAAATAACTAGGCACAAAAAGTCACAATAATAAGACAATATGTCAGGTACAACACCTGCATCCCTACCTCCAAGGTCAAGGTCAATGTCACACTTAGAGGTCAAAGGTCAACAGAGTCTGTTATATGGTTTATTTTGTGTTCCGTCTATAACTTCTTCATAGATCAAGGGATTCTGAAAATACTTGGCACAAATAGCCACAATGATAAGATGATATGTCTTGCGTAACACGTGTCCCTACCTCCAAGGTCAATGTCATACGTAGAGGTCAAATATTTACATTGTCTGTTATAAGGTATATTTTGTGTCCAGTCCATAACCTGGGATTTTAGAAATACTTTGCGCAAATAATCACAATAATAAGATGATATGTCAGGCGCAAAACATGGGTCCCTACCTCAAAGGTCACACTTAAAGGTCAAAGATTGACATAGTCTGTTATAGGGTATATTTTGTGTCCGATCTATATCTTCTACATAGTTCAAGGGATTTTGAAAATACTTGGCACAAATAGTAATAATAATAAGACGATATGTCATAACCTGCACCTCCAAGGTCAAGGTCACACTTAGAGGTCAAAAGTTAACATGATAGAATTTTAAATTTGGTGCTTCATTTTACTAGTATTTCTTTAATAAATTTATTGTTGCATTTGCAGATCTAAAATTGATCATAATTTTGGACTGAAAGTCCTGAAATCCATACCTCAATCTCTTGAAATAGCACAATTTTGATGCTTCAAATAAACTTCCCCGAGGCGGGGGACGTTGGTAACTCTGTTACAAGTTCTTGTTAAAATGGTCTTTATGGCGGGATGGCCTTATCAATGGATAGTATTTTCAAGGCTTAGTCATATCATTGAAATAATAAATGACATTTTTACATGTTAAAATCAAATGTATTTGGACAAATGCCGTTAAGATATGTAGATATCTACAGTTAAATATTGAACCTATGGCTACGTAAACATATAAATGGATTGCTTGGTAACATAAAGAAAGTAAATTAAAGGGAAATGTCAACCATATAATTATGTTAAATAGCAATTGATGTACAAATGAAGACGTCTTGCTTATTGCCTATACGATTTTTTATGCTTCTCTTGTCCGTCTGTCCGTCCGTCTGTCCGTTTTCTTGTCCGGAGCATAACTTGAAAATCCTTGGAGATAATTTGTTTAAACTTCATACAGTGGTAGAGGGCATTGAGGGGGAGTGCAGTGTCAAAGAAGTAAAACTCTATTTTGCCCGGTGTCGCGTTATAATCACACGGGCGTAATTTAACCACGGTTTACACATGTTTTTTAAAACTTGCCTGTAACTTTATTTACAAACAAAGCGCTGTGAAAATTGATATAAATCTTCCGCATAGAACAATTATTTCGATGCATGTATTTGAATATTCTGACACTATTTATTTTCTCCAGAATATATGCGTGAAATTGAGCTAAATCGCCAAATTTTGCATCTTTCGTAGGGCAATTTGAAAAACCTGTAAGGTTCTAAAAGTATTAAATTCATGAAAATAAATGCTTTTAAAACTTGTCAGGGGTGTTAAACTTTGTTTCTTGTCCATTGTTTTATTTCTAAATTGACTAGAACTAATCTTAAGCTGTAGTTGAAAATGGCCAATTTCTCCGAAAACTAGGTCAAATTACCCGAAAATTTTGCCCAAAAGGGTACTTTAAATTTAAAACTTGTCATTCATTAACATACACATTTATTCTTAAGAATAAAGGTCTAATAACTTGTCATATATTTTAATATTCACAATTCAATGATTGGTTTTAATCAACAAACGCCATAAATATATAAATAACACGATTTAAAGCGGCTTGTATCCTTCGGTCGTTTTTCAAAATGGCGGACAAATTCTGTTAAAATGTGATCTATATACTTTCTTTTAACTGATTAAGTATGTTTTCCCAACTCAACAGATCATTAGATAAAATTACAATTCAAATTAACAATGGAACTCCACAGCTTTAGTGCATTTAAGTCAGCTGCCATTTTGCCAATTGAGGATCATTTAACTATGGTGTCTGATTTGTGCCATTTCGTTATTTTGTTTGGTTGTGGTTGTTACAAGTAGCAAAACCTAATGAGAAACATATATAACAATTTATTTTGTCACACACCTTTTTACCTTTTTCAGTATTTTGTGAATATAGGCCCTTCAACAGCAACAACACAAAAAAGATAAAATGATGAGAGGGGACACATTTTTTTTCAATGTGTCATAGGGTGAGAGAAATGTGCAGCCTGACTGGAACTCGAACCCGGGACCCTAAATAGTGAACAGTTCTGAACTGTGACATACTCCCCTGCTATATTGAAATTCTTCCTCAAATTTCACAGAGTTACAGAGAAATGTTAATTAAATTCTGAGCTAATTATTATTCAGTCACGGTCCCCCATTGGGCGCAAAGTGTCAATGGGTGAGAAAAATGTGCAGCCCGAGCAGAAATTGAACCTGGGACCCTCGGAATACCATACCGCTGCTCTACCGACTTAATTAGCTATCTGGCCGCTCACACATAATCTCCGTTAAATAGTGAACAGTTCTAAACCATGACATACTCCCCTGCTATAATGAAATTCATCCTCCAATTTCACAGAGTTACAGAGAAATGTAAATTAAACTCTGAGCAATATTCAGTCATAGTCCCCTGTTGGGTGCCAAGTGTCACTGGGTGGGAAAAATGTGCAGCCTGACCGGAACTTGAACCCGGGACCCTCGGAATACTGTACTGCGGCTCTTAGTCTTATTAGCTATCCGGCCGCTTACAAATTATCTCTCCTAAAAAGTGAACAGTTTTGAACCGTGACATACTCGCCGGCTATATTTAAGTTTATCCTCGAATTTACTGAGTTACAGAGAAATGTTAATTAAACTCTGAGCTAATGTGCAGCCTGACCGGAACTCAAACCCAGGACCCCCGGAATACTGTACAGCATCTCTACCACCTGAGTTATCAAGCCGCTTACACATCATCTCCCCTAAATAGTGAACAGTTCTGAACCGTGACAATAGAAAATAATTTTGTTGCCCCATATTTAGCGTACAATCGCCTTAAATTTGGCGTTTAATCATACTGTCACCTGTGCCTGACCCATCGATGACTCTCTATTTTTTTCATTGGGTACCAAATGTCACAGGGTGAGAAGAATGTGCAGCCCGACCGGAACTCATACCTAAGACCCTTGGAATACCGTACCACAGCTCTTACTAACTGAGCTATCCAGGGGCTTACACATTTTCTTCCCTGAACCGTGACACAATAAATATAGTATTACATCAAGGACTTGCCTTTTTTGTAAACAAGTTAAATACCAAATAAAAGGTATTGGGAAAGGTCTTGTTTATTATATTGTCACCACTACTGTAAGGGCCAGCCATTTCTGACTTATGAGACACCTATAAATTGCTTGCATATCATGTACCTCCTCTTCCTTCCTATGCCAGGCACAAGGTGGATAGAAATTGGTAACCATTCATTTAAACTACCTAGCAGCTCATTAGAAGCGGCTTTTTAGAAACAAGTCCCACAATAAACATTCATTAACTCTGAAGGAAATTAGTGACATTATGTATAAATCTTCACCATTTTACAACACCCTTATATACTTACATAATTTTGCTTTAAGAATAGCTTGTTGATTAGTGTTTTCTAATCGGATAAAATTAGCAGATAAAATTAAAGTTTACCTATATATGCCTGATTTTTTATTTTCTCTAGTTTTGATACATTTTTGTGATGATGAATAAAAATGAAAAGCATAACCTTTTTGTAGAAGATTGAAACAATATTCTTACATTCTGTATATAAATATTGTTCTGTTACATTCTGTAAATAAATATTGTTCCAGGACATTAGACAATAAGGTTGTCAGTAGTTATATGCAACATACTTATTGTACAATCACGTGAAAACTTATAAATATCCCCCAAGTAATCATAAAAAACAAAAACAAATGTCTTATTATCAGGATACAACTGATAGTATTATAACTAACAAAAGCGGCATTTATATTTTCTTTCAGATGAAGTGGAACTTTAGAGAGCGTTTCATTGTGATAGAGCCCAACATTGCACTTGAAAAACTTTCGTTGCTGTGATAACACCGAGGGTTTGAATGGGTAGTATAATTACCCTTTCTATCTAACCACAACCTGTCATGAAGAGTGGTAGTGCGGCTTTTAGGTTAATCTTTTCTTGCCTGTTGTATGAAGATTGCAAACGGAGCAAAAACAATTTCATACTGGTCAATAATGACAGTTGGCCTTCCGATTTGTTTGTGAATAACATATATATCGTTGACGCACGGCAAACCGCTTACTAACTCAACAGATGTCACATCATATGATAGCCAAGCGGTTATCTTCAAGGCTTAACTGTATAGGATTATCAATGTATTTTAATGTATCTTTATATTTATATTTCCATTGTCGATGTTTATCATTCTCCAGGCATTAGTTTGGCAAATGTATATGTTCAGTAAAGTCAAAACAAGACGTTTACCTACGGACCTTGAAAACTGAGATAGAGACCCTTTATCTGACAAGGAATATTAAAAAGATGATGCCGAACTATTACATTGATTGGCCCTGATTGAGAATATTCAAACCAGCCTGTACATTATAGTGAGAAGTGATACTTTTCATTTGTGATACTTAACGGTAGCTTTAAGATTATTAAGCCTGATTTACAAGGATGATCACACTAACACTATGCATCTCCTATTTAATAAGTGTGTCCAGCGTTACAAAGTGTTAATCATGCGAACAGAGTTGTGATAGTTTGAAAACATCCAACCATGTATATCTCTGAGGTCACAAAAGAAGGCACCGATGTATATCTTTAATTGGTTTCTTTGCATTTGTCCTGATAGAGACATGAAATATGTCACCGTTACAGCCTTAACCACTGAAGCACACGAACGTCAACATTCAAATTTTGTAAAGCTATGGAAATACATATTACAGTTCAACGACGCTAGTTGAAAGAATTTTGTCCCAGAAGTCCCTGATTAATCAAATAGGATAATTATTATATTCGGCATAAGGTTTTGTCTCTCACCAGGTACGTATATTAATGTTAATATACGTACCTGCTCTCACCTATGTTGGTTCAAATTGTGTCAGTGACTTGGGATTATATGAAGAAGCTATCAAGCTAGTTTATGGAAGCTTCTACATGTATTTGGAAGACCCTGATTAATCCGACGTTCCAGTAACTGTCTTCATGAAGTTTCATACACACTGAAATGACCTCTGGTGATTGCAGTCATCTGACGAAGAACGAGAAATAAGGTCTCCCTGAGAACACGTGAAAATTCCGACCAATGATTACCTGTACGTAATACAATCAAATCCTATGGAAGAAACACATGTAATCTTCTTTGAACAATATCAATTTGAATTTTGTGACTTTTGATAGCGTCGTTCTCTTTAAAGTGAAGTTTTAGGTAAAAAAAAACAACATAAAATCGGCAAGCAAGAGGGTCATGATGGTCCTGAAGTCGCGCGTCTGGCTGAAGATTGCAACATGGCAAGACCCTGAACAGGAATATTTAACTTCTCCTTAATAACTGTAGTACATCTTTTTACTGTAAGTTTTCCATTCTTAATTGACCAAAATAATATATGAATGCTTAAACACTTGGCATGAGAAACTTCTGGAATTATGTCATATTTCTGTATCTTTCACTATCCTGCAAATCTACGACAAATATTCTTTGCAGGAACCACTGACAAGTATAAATAACCATACACCCAAGCAGGCACATACTAACATTGCAGTGATTGTGTACTACTTATTAAATTTATCAACGATAGTTGTGCGACTACCTCATTTCTAAACAACAAACATAAGGAAACACATGTACCAGTTCAAACGTTTTATTCAGAGTAAAAGTATGACATTTACAATAACACATAACCCAGTAAACAATCATGGTATATAGAATTTGAGACATTTATTCCCGTAACATGCTACAGTAAAATGTTTAATAGTCAACAGTATGTCCATCTAATCAGATCAGTACCTCAAATATCTAACCTCTATTCTGCGGAAAATGTTGTTAATGTGGTAATTTGTAAGTTACTTTTTTTGGAAACCAATGACCGCTTTTCCTAATAATAATAGAAGAATTCTATTTGATTCCTTGAAAGGAAATCTTTATTTCATATTAAAACCGAAGATTATTATTCCTCTTTCCCAAAAACAAAACTATGAATCAGAGTTTTAGTGCTTACTATAGAATAAAACATAAATTTTTAATGTAATATTTTTTTGACAAGTGCCCATAAATCAATGGCATATTAAAAGTCGAATTCCATTTGATACCTTTCTAAACATGTCCGCACAATAGAGTTTAGATTTCCACCAATATTTTACTTCACCAGTGTGCAACTAACGCAACACCTCACTGTGGACCCTTTGGCACATGAAAATTGTTATCCATGGCTTGTAACCTATATGCAATACAGTGGCATTTTATAACAAGTGTCCTTAGCAACTTAAATACCAAATTGGTTCATAAGACTTGAAACACAATTCTATGTAGTGATGTTTCATGTCATGTTTTGACATACAGCAATTTTATTTCAGTTTATATGCTTGTATTTGCTTACAAGGGAATAGAATGAATAACAACAGTAGGACTATCAACTTTCCCTATAACCAATATTCTAAACTTATTCATAAACACAAAAGTTAAATAGTACGCAAAAGTTAGGTTTCACAATCACAAATTTGACAACTCATTGCAAGGGCTGACTTCTTAAAGAATGACCATTGAGTGCATATAGGTTATTCTAACTAAGCTACTTATAAAAAGTATATACTGGTTTTGCATAATTACATGCTGTCAAAAAAGCTAGCATGTTTTCTTATTGCTAATCTAACATAAATAAAATTTTTATCACCATTTGGTAAGAACTGAGTTTTTAAGTATACTGTATCAAAAACAAAATAATGTGTACATCAATTACAAAAAAAATTACACATCTTAATAATGATGTGCTGATAAGGCCCAGAGGTTGCCAGGGGAGGTAACAAATACTAATTTGAAAAATATTGAGAATATGGGACACAATCCAATAAATAAATTATTTACAAAAATAATTTAGATTTTTAGAAATATTTACAATCTTGAAAATAAAGCCAATATAATATGCTCTAAAACTATCAGCTGTTGTTAATTTTGCCTATAATGCTACTAAGTTACCGATTAATTAAATGTTAAACCTAGAGTTTGGTGGTCTACATAAAATGCCTTTATTAACACATATGCCATACACATATATATACAAACACACATATGTCTGTAATCCATACTAAATATGCTAAAAACACTACAATTAAAATAGAACCCCCTGGTAACCTCTGGGCAGATAAAAAATACATTGATATGTTATGTTAGAAACGTTCAACATCACTGGATATATATGTATAATTTTTTTTTTACAGTTAAAACTTCTGGTGGTTAGTTGTGTTAAACAAAAGATCATCTCGTATTTCTGTACAATGAGACAAAAAGTAGTTCCCAGAACAAAAAAAATAGTTCCCAGAACAAAAAAAAAATGTAGTTCCTAGAACAAAAATAATGGTGGGTAAGGAAAAATAAGATATTAATAAAAATAAATCATTTTTTGGACTAACTTGCTTCTTTGGTACACAAGCTTTCCGGAGTCCCTTTGAAAAAAGTAACAAACTGTAAATTGTTTGAAAAAGCAAGTGAAAAAATTAAGTATCTTTATCAAAATTAACTCTTTACCATTAAGTAACCACTAGATTCTGCGAAAATAATCAGAAAGCAAATATTTTATTACCAATACTCAATTTCCATAATAAATTTACCCAGTTGTACCTTGTAATAACCTGATACATAATTATATATGTGATAAAGCATTATTCCATTGTCTATTCTAAATAAATGCATTCATTTTGTTCAATAAACCCCCGGCCCCCCGACAACAAAAAACATCACCCCAATTAAAAAAGATAACCAATATTAACAAGTATATAATCTAATTTAACTCTTTATTTTTAGAGAAATTATAATTTAAAAGATCATTTTCACAATTAAATTTTATGATCTCTTTTTAACTAAATCTTTCCCACATTGCTTTATTTCATCTTTAATACATTGAGTAAAATTTTTTTTTTAACAATTGCGTAAAACATTTCTTTAGCACTAAAGAATGTAAGTCTATATGTCTTTAAGTCTTTGGAACCTTTAGTAATAATATATAATTATTCATTTATATATATGCTTTAAAAACAAGAAAAAATATAACAATACATTTATATACAGCTTACAGTCTGACAAAAATTGATTCCCACTACAATATCATTAAAGAGTCAAAGGTTCTTGACTAATCAAACATACCAATTGTAAAATCAAAACCTTGGGGTAAATTGCTCATTAATAAAATGAACTGGAGATTTTTTTTAATGAAAATTAAGATTAAATACAGTCATTCTTATATGCATTTAGAGAATGATCGAGGTTCATTCTTGATAGAACAGATACAAATTGGTCATCAAATCATAAACATTTCCTCACCTTAGTGCAGTAACAGGTTAACTCCTAAAATTTAATAACAGTTAACCCGTTTTTGCACTAATCTGACAATTGAATTATTTAAATAATGTTGATTTTAAAGGCATAAAGAGTTACTCAAAGAGTTGATGAATGGACTTAAACAATTCCCAAAAAATTGCTTCATCATTAAACATGTAAAAATACAATATTTGTCAGACCATAAGTTTGTTTTTGTTTCAACATGTAAAGACAAGAAAAAATACAATTATATATAGAGTTATAACCACTACAGACTACATGATATACATATAAACATTACATGAGCCGCGTCACGACAAAATCAACATAATGTGTTTGCGACCATCATGGATCCAGACCAGCCTGCGCATCCCCGATCCATGCTGTTGGCTTACAAACACTATCTGATAGCGAACAGCATGGAGCCTGATCAGACTGCGCAGGCTGGTCTGGATCCATGCTGGTCGCAAATCCATTATGTTGGTTGTGTCGTTGTGCAGCTCAATTACATTTTCATCACTGTACAAAGTCAAAGTTGTATTTCCACCAAATTATATTTTTTTCACACTTTTTTTTTAATATAAAGAAAAAAAATCCCACCATATTAAATGATGTAACACATTATCAAAGAAAAAGTAAAAAGTAATCTGTTATCAAAGTCTTTAAGTATTCATGCAGCAATGTATTTGGTAATAATCAAGTTTTAGATGCATTTTTGAAGGATATTCTACTTAATAACATTTAAATATTAATCAAATATACAGAACAATCTCACTCGATTAATTTTTTTTGTTCATCATAAATCAAGTTTACCCAGTTAGCATTTTAGAGACTGTGATAGTTGTCCAAGCTGAACAGTTTACAAAATACTTTTCAATCAAGAATCCCCAATAACTTAATGCATAGTTCAAAGGTCATCACCATGATTACCATTTCTGAACAGTGAACTATTTGGTCAAAATCTTGAACATGTTTGAATGACATTTTATAGTGGAAAATTGTCAACAAATTCGAAGAATAAAACACTAAGATATGGGTGGGAATGTTCTGCCATTTATTACAGTACATTGATCATTTGAATATTACTTTTAAAATCATTCTGAAATAGTAAGAGATCTTTAGCTTAAACAGTTTATTATTGCTTGCGAATTCCGTCCAAACTTTGTGTAAGAATATTTACATAAATATTTTAGGGCAAAATATTTTTGAAAATGCTATGAACTTAAAATAAACGAGGGCAAACACCCATTTATAATAGAAAACAATATATTTCAATGGTAAGTAAATATTAGTATATTTAAGTATTTTCTTTTATGACGGCCATACAAAGTTCATCACAACAGTACATTATAATAGATCAATTTTTTTTTACGGATGGGGTGGGGTACTTGTAAGTATGTAACGATTTTTTTTATAATTTTTGTACGACACAACAATTAAAATTCATTACTGTACATTTCAATTACAGATCAATATATAATAAATCCTGTCATCACATTTAAAAATAACATCTCCGGTTTAAAAGATAAAAAAAACAGAATATAGTATCAACAATGCATCAACAAATATATAAATTAAAGATTATGTGTATACAATTTTTCATGAAAAAAAAAAAAAATACCAGCTGTAACGTGTAATTTATCTAAGTCTATAAATAAATCTGATTTCAAGTTGGATATGACCAAATTACGCGTGGGATTAACAAAGTACAAAATGCCTAAATCTAGCGTGTTAATTTCAAACAGACTGAGCACTAAAACAACTGCATGGGCGGAGTTATCGAGATACAGTCCACACCTATGTACATGTATCTACTTTTGACGTACACAATCAGAATTTATTTGAACTAATAGTACATTGCGGGGCAAGAAAACATTCTAAATAACATTTCACTTCCGACCATGTTGGAATGTCTCTTTTATTATCAAAAACATTTTTGCTACGTATATAAATTGTAACGTATTAAAGCAAGGATAAATCTAATCTTATAGGTCTAGCATACATTTTAATCTAACATTTAAAATTTATGTATTTCACTTCTGAATATTTCAACTAAGGGAATGGATGGATGGGATAAAAATTTGTTAAGTTAGGTCTAAATTTCTAACTTTGAACACATTGAGGAGCGTAATTTGGTCAACTCCAAACGAGAATCTAAGCTGATCTACTCCTATATTCTATAACCTAAAAATATACTACTTGGTTATTGCTTGAACAAGTTAAATAGTAAAATACCCGATTTTTCTCATTAAAAAAAAAACAATAGTTCATAAATAAGGGTAAAACTTTAAAAATACATAGAGCATAATATGAGGATAAGATTCGATGGATGTATATCAATAAATAACTATATTTGATGATACGGTAGAAACAAAATGTATGAATAAATTCATGTATAAGACCAACAGCAGTGCAAAAATAAATTATCTTGATATCTACTAAACAATGCAGGATAGTTGCTTTTTGCACTAAAAAAACAAAACTTTAAAGTTCCCACAGCAATGCAATCTATGTTGGATAACAAAAGAGAAAAATTAATTTAACGATTTGTCTTCAAAATCTACTTAGAATACAATTTCTTATTTGCAACGAACCACCAGTCTAGAAGAAATTGTTGAAACAATAAGTTAATTGACAAAAAGACACTATCATCTAAACTTCTTGCCAACTTTTTAGTAACATGTCTTTGTTCTAACTCGACAATGTTGACAGATGATATTAATGGTCTTTTACTCATATTTATTTTTCTTGAAAATTTATTAAAATATCCAACACGACAAAAAGTGATACCTCAATAACTATCCAAAGACCCATTAATGATTGACGATAATAGTACGTCATGTATAAAGCAATGTAAGATAACAAATGATAGAAAAAATGTCATGAACAGCAATGTATAAAGAGGTGGAGAAAAATATGGCAGAGTTACATGAACCATGTCATCAGTTGCCTAGCAACAACAATGTCATCAGTTGCCTAGCAACAGCACACAGTTACAACAATGTCACCAGTTGCCTAGCAACAATGTTCGTCTAACAACAGTGTAACCAGTTGCCTAGCAACAATGTTCGTCTAACAACAGTGTAACCAGTTGCCTAGCAACAATGTTCGTCTAACAACAGTGTAACCAGTTGCCTAGCAACAGTGTATGTGTAGCAAGTGTCACCAGTTGCCTAGCAGAAAGGAATTGTAACAACATATTTCATTAGTAACATTTTACTGAAATTATTTGCAGTTTCAGAGTCCTTATCATTCCAGTATTGGTTCCTAAAAAAAGGGGAACCAGTAAAATTAAGAATAGTATGAACTCTGCAACCAATCAGAATCTAGTACAAGAATGTGTTGTCTGAACTTAATTTTTTAACAGTTCTGTTCTATAGTATAAATACACAATTGATCTCACATCAAGTTTAACATCTTAAAATCTAACGCAATAATTTATATATATATCATAAGTACTAATAAATATCTTTCTACTAAATTTGATCAAACCGGCCCACATTTATAAAACAGGCATATTTAAAACATTTCCCTGAATGGGTTTGTGTAAACCTGAAAGCCTCGTTTAAAAAAAAAAATTGTAACCCAAAACAATCAGTGGAACACTGTTGAATTTAGTCATTTGCGTAACTTCATTTTCTACTCTAGGGTACAAATGCATTTTATGGCAAAAATAGCTAAAAATTCAGGCTATTTAGTTCCAATGGCTGCAATGTCTTAAATTCGTAATGCTTTACACGTTTGTAATTTGCGTATGTATTTCTCAGAAAAAGGTTGAAAACTAACTCTAATTTTTACAAAAAAAGACTTATGCGTAGTCTTAGCACCTTTCAAATTTGAAAAAAAATAAAAAAAATAATAATAACACAAATAATGATCAGAATCAAGCACTATATGTATACTTTGTTTACTTTGAAGAATGATTTCTTAAATGCTGGAGCAGACTAGTTTTGATGAAGCCCAAAACAAATATTTCCAAATTTGGTTAGGGGGAAAAAGAGCGTGTCCAGAAATGCTCACGTTAAATTAAATCATTTCAGATGTAATCTTACCTAAAACTTCGTAATTTTTATATTCTGCTGAAGTCAAAGCTAGTGGGTGATAAACAATTTCTTCCATTAACCATCGGCACCGATGAACAGACTCAATCAAACAGAATTATTAATATTGGCAATGTTGTCTTCTTTGCCGTACTTTAAGGTTCTCATTTTAACTGTTTTATTTATCTTTTGAGAACCTTTCCATTGCACATAATCATGGTACAATTTTCATTGTGTAAGCCATATATATACTTTATACATCTAAGATGTACACTTATATTTAAAAACAATTCTAATGTTTGTTTTGTTTGGTTTTACAGTGCACCAACACAATCTAGGTCAAACGGTGTTGAAACAGGAAAAGATTATTTTGGCTAACCTCCGGTGTTGTAAACTTAAAGAAAACACAAAGGGGTCATAAGCACCTCACATGCTGGAGCTAAGAGATGCAGACTCCAGTACAAAAAAAAACAACACATTTAAAGAATCCCAAATTTGGAAAGAGTTGTTTTAGGCTGTTGAACAGAGTAGTATAGAACACTATAGGTTACATAATGAATGCAGGTATATAAACACAAGAAGTGATAGAGAGAATGGTAAAAGCACATAGAGAAACGAGGAATATACACATGTACGTGTAACTATGGTTACTAAATGGAAGATAGTCACATGATCAAATACAATATGGTCACATGACTGTATCACATAGCGTCAAAAAAACGAGGAAAAAAAACCGAAAAAAAAAGAAATCTTGCATAATGTTAATAAAAATGAATGCCTAGTAAAAAAAAAATATCGCCACTACCAAAGAAATAAACAAAATGTTTGGTCCTAGACTGCTATTTACAGATAAAAATATGTCAAGTCTCAAAAAACATTTAATAAAATATAGAAATCATTCTACTTTGATGTTATTCTGTATAGTATTCACCCTCAATCAGTATAAATCAATACCTTTATTGCAGTAATGCGTTAAATCTAATAAATTTAATATTGAGTTAACCCGCTACTGCATTACGGTTATGAAATTTACTGCCATACCTGCAATGAAATGATCTCGAATGTATTGCCATAGCTTTTTTACACAAAACAAGCTTATTGCTTAGTTTTGAGATCAAAGCATTCTTTTTTTTTTCATTTTTCAATGCCAATACTTTTTTTTTCCAAAACCCAATTAAAAAAACATGTGTAATTAATGCCACAATCAAATGAGACTTGAGACCCTGTGAACTCTACACAACTCTACGTTAGCTCTAAAAAAAGCTTGGAAGTTCCAAAAAAATAACAATACTTGAAATAAAGTCATCAAAAATATAAGTACCAGTTAAAAATAAAAATCAATAAAAATCACAAACAAAAGATAGAGAAAAAAAAACATGTGCAACAAAAAAATGTTGTTCTGGTCATGTATATACATAATGAATTTCAACCAAGGTGTATGCAAATTTAAAGTCATTTAAATAATCTAATGAATATTCATTTGCACGATGTCCATTTTTAAACATGCACCTGCCAGGGCCTTCTATGTAGTCTCAGACAACATAACTTCTGATGCGATTTACAAAAAATAATAAAATGTTCCAAGCTTGTCACTAGCTAAAGACAAAATGGAGAGAAGCATGTTTTATTCGTGCTGAAATTTAAAGAGATGGATTGAAAAATGTGATGCTTGCTTGACAAAGTTTAGGCCAACATATGCCATTTGAAGTAAACTTAAAAAAAAGTACAGAATTCTAGCTGCAAGCTCGTGTGCTAGGCTAGAACATGCAGGGATATAATGAATTCAAATATAGCAAGCAACTTTAAAAATGAATTTCCATCGATGTGTGTGCAGGACTCTTCAATTTGAATAATGGACGCATTTTTTCAATGCCAATAAATTTGCATACAACATTAGCTTGATTATAAATGACAATCACTATTTAACATAACGTCACATTATGTGACAAAATTATAATATTATAATAATATAACATCTTAATAAAAGACTCTCCAGATAAAAAATGTATGTCAATCTTATTCAGACCCTTCTGTACATAGATACCCTATCTACCAATGAAAAAAGAATGGCAATATTCGTATCTATTTATAGCATACCTATTTATAGCATACCTATTTATAGATCTGGGAGGTCTGGTTCCCAGTCCATCACAAGACAGTAAAGCAAATAATTTCTGCCAATGACAGAGAATGAAAACAGTTACTATGACAACACAAAATGGTAACCTTGACAATGCAAATTTGTAAACTTCACAATAGATAACAGATTTATATAATAACATTTTGTGATACAAAAAAAGGATTATTACTTAACAAGATTAGATATAAAGACATAAACAAATGAAGTTCCTTCTCCCTCAGCAATGCATTTTTCACTTCGTCATATACGCTGGGACGTCATATATTGTGGGACTCTTTTTTTTTATTAAATTTTCTTCAGCATTGCACTGTGTCCAGCTCTTAAGTATATTAAAGTAATTGGTGTCATTTTCACAAATAGTTGCGCAAAATGACCTTTACTCGACCTTTGGTCACATGGTCTTTGACCTCCACGTAGAAAGCAATTTAAACTTATCAGTCTTTAGTGTAAAGAATTTCTAGAAACAGCATTGAAGAAGAAAACAACTGTAGGAAAAGTCAGCAAAATGTCTTGTTATCTTTGGCAAATTGTCTTGCTTCCTGTAGAATAAAATATAATATTTATCAATTATAAATCTATCTACATGTATAAATAGATTAGAAAATAAGACTGATTATAAACCAAAACAATCCTAGTACAATAACACATAACACCTAAATGTCATTAGAGCCGTGTCATGACAAAACCAACATAATGGGTTTTGCGACCAGCATGGATCTAGACCAGCCTGCCCATCCGCGCAGTCTGATCAGGATCCATGCTGTTCGCTATCAGTTTCTTTATTTGTGATAAAGTTTGTAAGCGAACAGCATGGATCCTGATCAGACTGCGCGGACGCGCAGGCTGGTCTGGATCCATGCTGGTCGCAAACGCATTATGTTGGTTTTGTCGTGACGCGGCTCAAATGTCATTTAATTATTCAGCTGTTGATTCAGTTACTTTATAACACATATTGATATGTTAAATATAAGTTAGCTCAACAGTGTTGTAAGAATCATTTACAGAACAAGTAGTCACTTTTTATTAATCTTGGCATCAGTGGCCAAGTTTTTTAGGTCGTTGACTTTAAACCACCGCTGTGAAACCACGGCTGTGGGTTCAAGTCCCAACATGGGCTTTGGGTGTGAGGAAGCTATTCAGCTAGCGTACCTGTCCTAATTTAAAATGCTTTGATCTTTTATAGGAATGGATTCAAAGTTAAATAGTCTTAATATAGATATTCAAGATAAATACATAAGATGAATAATTTAAATTCATGTTAAGACAGTATGTTTTTTACCTGTCATCTAAAGCGAGGAATTTAATGGTAGCCATTCTGGAAGCTGACCAGCTGTGTTGGCTGAAATCAAAGAAAGTTTCAATGTATATGTTAATTTTCATATATTATTCAATGTAAACTCTCGTATAATATAGACTACAATCATGTACGTACATCAATTTTCATTTCATTTAATATTCAATACAATGTTTCATATAAATTATATACATCAATTTTCATTAATTAATAAATACGATATTGATTCACTTCATATAATATTGATAATAATATCAATTTTGAAATCAATATTCATTAATTCATATAATAATCAAAGTACACACATCAATTTTCCTTAATTGATACATGTATAATATTCACAATATACAATCCTCATATAACAAAAATTCTTTATTTGACATATAATATACATGTAGATAACATGTTCAGTTTTCAAATAAAAGTTCTTTTCCATATTACTTCATACATTCATGCAATATGATAATCAAATGCTATGGCATTCTGTAATAAAGTTATTTTCATATCATATTTTTTTAAATTAAAGTCACTTAAATGAAGTAACAGGTTAATTGCTATTAAATTTCAATGGGAGTGAAACCATTAATGCACTCAGGTGGCAAAATATGCATGGACTTACCCTGGTCAGATTAAGCCCGCTGAAGCCGGCTGGCTGTGGGCTTGTTGCCTGCAAGTAGCTGAGGGGGTCCTGTACTGAGATCAGTTGATCGAGAGGCCCTGGGCTGCTGGCCCCGGGTATGATCTGACGACTTGTAAGAGGAGAGGTAGCCTGTGGGACTTGTTGAAGGGACGAAAATGCCATAGCTACAATATATCAAAATATTATCTTGTTATTTGTTATAAATAAACTCTGAAATAATGCTCACACATGATCAAATTTACATATTTACATGACTAGCTCAAGAATTCTGTTTGTTTCAGATATCATTGTCCCATTCCTTATTTAGACCGCAAAATCTACAGTTCTCTGTCGTCCAAGTCAGGTTCACTGTAAATGGTGACCTTGACCCATTTAAATGGGGGTAAATGATCAATCTGAAATAACTGCAGAAGCAATTGCCTAGTTTTCTACTTCTATAAAATGTACTCAATACTGTCATCCTACTAGATACATATTATGTTGGCAAATTGCTACCAGTGTTTTGCATAAATTGCAGTTTGAAAATGATTTTCATCAGAAGTGACTGGCCTTTGGTATAGTTAACTATCATTCTATACATTTTTACTAACTGTGCTACTTCACACATTGTTTCATTTTAATTTCTACATAAGGGGGTATATTTTTAACATTGGTCCTTACTACTCTAAAAGTCTAATTAACACATTTTAGTATTCTAGTTCTTGGGAAAACTGGTGTATATCCTAGAACAAAGAGCTCCCCCATGATATAAAGTCATCAAACATAATCTGTATAGTAAATTATACAATATTCATCAAGAAAAATGGTCTTTGGTTATAAATCATATTTTCCTTAAACTGGTCTTGGGTTAAATATTCTCTTTTTCTTAAATAAACATGTCTTTGGTTAAATATTCTCTTTTTCTTAAATAAACTGGTCTTTGGTTAAATATAAACTTTTTGTTAAATAAACTGCTTTTTGGTTAAAAAGTATCTTCTTTTTTTCTTAAATAAACTGGTCTTTGGTTAAAAATTCTCTTTTTAATTCTTAAATAAACTGCTCTTTGGCTAAATATAATAAATGTTATATTTTATCTTTTTCTTAAACTTGTCTTTGATAATACAATTACTATCTTTTCCTGAAATAAACTGGTCTTTGAATATAAAATAAATGTATATGTGCAGAGAATATTTTTAAGAGAAACATTAATTTTCTATAAAATCTAAGAGAATTTTACTACTAAGATGTATTAAAATCTAACAAAATGATACATCAATTACCTAATTTACTACTAAGATATAATTCTGCAATCTGCTAATTGAATAATTGCCTGCAAAGCAATTCATGTGATGCTAGCTGTATGCTTGTATCTGACTTAGTTATAAGCATCAGTTGAATTTTGTTCATTATTTTACTATAGCAAAATTCAAGCAAAACGAAACTTTTTCTTGCATATGAAGCTTGATTTCCTAGGAATTCCTCCAGTGAAGGGACAGAAGACAAATATCTATATTTTTTTGTAATTACAATTTCTTTTGAACTAATTACTATATCTAACATGTAATATGCAAGAAAAATAACTGCAAACAGACGCGAATATCTCGCTCTTAGGCAACTGTGTAGCAGGAACTTGGCAGAGCCGCATTACAGCTGTTAACAGTAACCAACAAGCACAATATTCACGTTCGTGTTGACAGTCAAGAGTAAAATTCATAATAATTAATACAAATGTTAAAAGCATTACGAAGATATTTACCTGAGCGCTGGGCATTTACTAGAGCCTGTGCCTGGGAATGGGCCGTGAACAGGGCCTGTGTGTCATTGGCTCGTTGTAGAGGGGAAGTGGAGACATTTGGGAGTGGAGACGGCTCACTCCTCTGAATTGTGGGGACTCCAGTAGTCACGTCAGCAAAGTTATACAGAGCAGTCGGAGAAGCGTGTCTCTCATTTGCCGAGGGGATCAAGCCGTAACTAGGGAAGCCTAAGACAAAAAAAAATGTTGTTTTTTTATAAATTTTGAAATAACTGCATTTTCCAGACAGATGTTGTAGCCATTTAAACACAGTTTATCAAAATGTACAAAAAATATGATCATGAACCTCTGATGGCTTCCCTCGTTATTGCTCTGAGTGTCAGGTTTTGTAAACGGCACACAGAAATTTCTTTTGCTTTTTTTCCCTTTCTCTTTACACTGAATAAAGCTCTTTTATAACTAAAGGCTCATTTTTTTTGTTGAATTTAGTAAAATAAAGTATTTCAAACTCATTGGTTGGCTGAACTCAGTATTTCTAGCTTTACAATGATTGTTTTTTTTCTACAAAACTAAAAACTATTCACTACTTTCTACAATTTTTTTTTGACTGGTTACATTTGTTTTAGTGCATCATGGGTAAAAGATGCAATTCAAATTCTTTTTCTCAAATGAAAAAAAAAAAAGTTCTTCAAAACAATCAAACAATACATGCAAAAAGTAAAACTACACTTGATTCATGGCAAAACTACATTTCTACAAGCAGACAGATTGATGTGTGTGCTGTCGTCACTAAAACCAGGACATGCAGAGCAATAATGTTAGGAGTAGCCTCCCTTGTCATTTAATTATAAATATATAACGTTCATCATAACATAAATACATTTAATCCTAAAAATAGCAGCCAAATACAATACATATATGAATTTTGATTAATATATATCGATTTTGGCTTAATTAAATGTACCTTTAAAGCCAATTATTGATTTATGACCATTTAATAATCTCTAAACCTAATCTCTAAACTTAATCAACACAGGTGCATATGCATTCCCTCCCCTGTTTAATAAAATTATGAATCTTGATTCAACTGAATACCATGTGACCAATTTTTACTATAAAACATGTGTCAAATCAGGTCTAGTTTAGACGCCGAGAATTTTCTACATCATAAATTTATGACACAAATTTGAATCAGAATAAAATGTCTTCAAACAGGGACATCAAACATTTTATAAAATCATGACAACATTTCAACACATATTAAAATAGTCGTGACAGCAGTGTGTCCCAAACTGCCGTCATAAGGCAATAAGTTTTAATAAACCATGCCTCGTGTAAGTGTTGCGGTAAAGAATAGACAGTATACATGTATATCATACAGATGCACACATTGTTTTAAAGAGAGAAGCGAGATTGAAAATAAATCACTGTATTAGTTAATGAAAAGCTGGGTCAGGAACAAACACAAATATATACATGTCTCAAGCACTAAATATATATATAATATATACACAATTATAGTTATGTTATTGAACACATAAGAACAAATCTCTTTGCTGTCCTTAGAATCACAAGGTCAAAAAAAATCAACTTATCTATCTGTATAATAGTTGAAATTAAAGATAAATATTTACAAATATACCTCTGAATAATTATAAATTGCTAGTGAAATTTTTGACAGTATTTCACCAAAATATATACCTTATTAGTATGTCAAAATACATATTATTATATCATGTACCAAACATTACTGGTAAATACTTTTAATAACTGTTAGCCAACATTAAAACTTTTAATAACTGTTAGCCAACATTAAATACTTCTAAATATAAAACAGAAAAATTTAATTTTCAAACTGAAAGTACAGCAAACAACAGTTCTTATGAGTTACCAGAGATTTGTAAATGTACATTTTGAACACAAAATGTGTATATAGAAATAACAGTAATATACAATTTTAAAAGTACAGCAGCTCTCCTGTTCACATTATATTGAAGTGATTACATTACAATATAAACCCATAACCTGCAGGGAACTGGAAATGATTAGCCTTTACCACCAGTTTAGAGCCAGGCCGGCCAGCCTGCCAACCAGACTTTACACTGTTGGTAGTAGGGTTTTTGTTTTTAGATACTGAAATCCCTAAAATAATTAATGGACTGTTCCAAATTCAAAGCTTGGGCAAATCCATTTCACAAATTCAGCAGGTTAAGGTATAATAGAAATGTGAAGAGAACAAAGTACTAATCTCAACTGTGGTACAACATTTAACAATACTGTTTAACATGAGCGGCAAAATTTTTTTTTTTTTCAACCGTTGCAATATTTCAGACACAATTTATCACTTTTAACCTACATTCTAAAAGATAAACAAAATATTTAGCAAGACTTTCAACTATGTTTGGTACATTTGTGTTATAAAAAATATCGGAAACAGTATTGTTTAAATTTGCACAAGTAGTACGAAGATCTACACTGAAACTAGGGGACACCGCTTACCGGGCGTTCGGGACACAGTTGAAGCCCGTGTACTGAATGCAAGTGCCGCATTCTGAGCTGGCGTGACGCCAACACTTTGCCCAAGAGAGCCTAGCCCAGCTGTGAGTAGAAAAAAATACAGAAGATCTGTCAGTTACTATGACAACCATCTGTTTACATCGCTATGGCAACTAATAATTTATCTACATTTTACAATATCTACAGAAATTACATTATGTGCTTCTACCTTGTTTCTAAGCAACAGAAACATTGTCTATTGTGTGTCAATACATTTAAGTTTTTGATCCCTCTACAAACAACTGTCCCTCTCCCTTTAAGACTGACCCCTCCCAATACACCCCTTTCCAATCATTCCCCACCATCTTTATATCCCCTACTGACACTTCCCCGATCCCTCTACCAAATCAACCCATATTAAACCCCATCTTCCCTGTCAAAATATCACATTTCACGTGTTTTTCAAATATATCTACAACTGTAACACATACTGACACTCTCTGACAATAAATAAAACATGAACAGATCTTATCAAGAGTAAAAGCAGTATCCTAAGGTCAAAAAGGTCATATATAATTTACATGCTTTTCTTTCCGAAGTTAACAAATGTACAGCATTGTTAGTGACTAACATAACGGTCAATCTTGAAATACACATACAATTCGGTCACTCGATACAAAACACTTGCAAATTAAATACATACATAAAAATGATCGTCTATTCTAACATAAAAGGCGGCTCTAAACCCCGATTTAAAAAATCGTCAATTAAAAAAAAATTGGCAATAATATATCCAAGGTTCCGAAGTTCCTCATTATATTTGGGCAACTGAAGAGTCATTCATATCAAATTTTCAATTTTAGATTCTAGTATACTGTTTATAAAATCAAATACAATAAAACGTATAATAAATCATTTTAGAGCTGCCCTCTATAAAAAGCCACTCACTTCAAATACATACATAAATCAAAATAGAAATTCAGCAAACGTAGCAAGCAAAAATCAGTTGTTGTATTTTTTCTTAATGTAAAACTACATTTTATTGTTCCAAAAAAAAACAAGCAAATTTGGTAATTCTATATAAAAATGTATCACAAAAAAGAAGGAGTATGATCTAACAAAAGTTTGCATGCATCAGCCAACCTTTTCATTGGTAAGACAAGTATTGAAATTGAAGAAAAAATACAGTGAAAAATGTAAAAAAAACTCAATACAAAAAAATGTTTCTTTTATGAATATTTCAGCTAGTAAACCAGTGGAAAAGTTTTATTACCGCATCAAAATAGTGACATTTATTATTGTCCACACATAAAAAGGTCCAGATCAAGATTTGGGAGAAAACAAAAACAAAACAAAAACTTGATTCACAATTAGGGCAGGCTCAGTCATTTAATGGTATATAATAATACATTATAGATCTAAATTTTGTACCAATCACTACCCCATGACCCCATTTTTATAAACAGCTCATTACATACAAATCAAATATATTGAAAAAGAATTGTGCAAATTTTAAAATTTTTAAACTTTTTTTAAAAAGTGTTGATGCGTAACATGACCTGAGCTCAGTACTGAAACGTTTTATGAAACAGACTTTGAAGTTATGAATATAAATTATTATAAACGCTGAAAAATCTTTTTCCCTCCTAAATTTTTTTAGCTTTAATTTAAAAAAAAAATGTTTAAACTCTTAAAACAAGTATTCCATTGCTGGCACACACATATACAAAACCTGACAAGAAAATAAAAATGAATCAAATAAACTCAATCATTATTTTTATTGCATCATGATACAGTTAAAATTGAAATCATTATTTTATTTTAATGAGAGACAGAAAACCTTACAAATTCAGTAATTGTCGCATCGTAAATGATCAAATAAACATGGCTTCTACTTGTATGTGTGTGTGTGCGTGTGAGCACTTTATACAAAATATCTTAACTTGTTCATTTATTTGGATTTTGAAAAACCAAACATTCAAAAATATCATTATAATCAATTGATAAATTAAAAAGAAAAAAAAAACATAAAAATTTACCAATCAAAAGAGGCTTCTATAGACAAAAGATTCTCATTTCACCTTTTTTACTATCCATACTTTTTGAAAATAGCGCAATATCATGTTTACGTACAGTATGTATTAGTGCATGCTTTTTTTTTAAAAGGTTGCAGACTTCTCGTATTTGGTAAGAAAAAAAAAAATATTTTTTGATCAGCAACCATGTTTACTTGTTACAATAATGAAGATATTTGGTCTTTTGGGCACTTTACAAAAACAACAAAGATACAATTGAAAAATCACAGCCCGATATCAACGTGAGAGGGTTAACACGAGTCCGTCTTTAATTTGTGATTTCTTCTCGCAATTTCTAAGGAAAATGATTGAAGAAATCACAAACACTTGACAGAACTGAAATTGACAACGATTTCAAAGCATTACATAAATATATAAATATATTACAATAAATATATGATAATGATATAATAACATTTAATATAACACGAAAAAAAAAAGAAAACGAAAAAAAAACAAAGTATATATTATATATGTTTTTTTGTACATTATGTTTTTTTGGCACAGTGGCACCGCTGGTTTGTATACTCCCCACTGACAACAACAACAATAACAACAAATTGTTCTATTAAGCACAAAACAACAGGTACATTGCTTATGTTTGTTAAAATCTTATCTGTAACATTTTTTTTTTCATCTTTGAATCTTATTTATAAATTCATTAAATTCTATTAGACCCGATTTACATTTCAAATTGTGAATTGTGGACACATCTTTAAAGACACAAAACTTGGGTCCAGTCAGAGACAAGAAATTTTATATCGCATTTACTTAAATCCATCTCTTTGAAACATCGTATCCGAGACAAACCATTAATATTAACGTATTTACTTATTGTTATGTCGAACAAATTCACTGACTTCTGTACAAAACCATTTTCTTAGTTATTTCATAGAGGACAAAAAAGGTATAAAACTAGAAATGTGTCATCATGCCACGGATGCCCCCGCATGCAGCCAAAATTACAGATGGTGCATTAATTATTTTTTTCATTTTAAGTTCAAAGCCCTTAATTAAAACTTTAAAATGTTAACACAAACCATTTTCATACAATGTTCAAGACACTGAAATTATTCAGTCTTAACCTTTTAAAAATAGCATATTGCATATTTGTAGCCAAAATAATGGCTAAAAGTATGAGTGCTGAAACTGAAAGTTCAAAATTTTTCCAACATTCAGGAAAGATAAGTTTGTCTAAAATCATTGAACCACAACCAAATTCAAACTTAAACTGCTTATTCCTAAGATGTATCTGTATTATTTTCAAAGTGAAAGGGACATAACTCTGCAAAAAAATCATCAAACCATGACCAAATTCCAACTTGACCTGCCCATTCATTTGACATATCCATATGTCAAATTTAAGTTGAATATGTAACACTGTTGGGTAGATAATGAACAGAAACTGTAAATTTCATATTATTTTCAAAGTGAAAGGGGCATAACTCTGCCAAAAATCATTAAACCATGACCAAATTCAAACTTGGCCTGGGCATTCCAAAAACATATCCATATGTCAAATTTGAGTTGAATGTGTTGTACTGTTGGGGAGATAATAAACGGAAACTGTAAATTTCATATTACTTTCAAAGTGAAAGGGGCATAACTCTGCCAAAAATCATTGAACCATGACCAAATTTGAACTTGACCTGTATTTTCTCACATGACATATCCATGTCAAGTTTGAGTTGAATGTTTTGTACCGTTGGGGAGATAATGAACGGAAACTGAAAATTTCATATTATTTTCAAAGTAAAAGGGGCATAACTCTGCCAAAAATCATCAAACCATGACCAAATTCGAACTTGACCTGTATTTTCTCATGACATATCCATATGTCAAGTTTGAGTTGAATGTGTTGTACCGTTGGGGAGATAATGAACGGAAACTGAAAATTTCATATTATTTTCAAAGTAAAAGGGGCATAACTCTGCCAAAAATCATCGAACCATGACCAAATTCGAACTTGACCTGTATTTTGTCATGACATATCCATATGTCAAGTTTGAGTTGAATGTGTTGTACCGTTGGGGAGATAATGAACGGAAACTGAAATTTCATATTATTTTCAAAGTAAAAGGGGCATAACTCTGTCAAAAATCATCGAACCATGACCAAATTCGAACTTGACCTGTATTTTGTCATGACATATTCATATGTCAAATTTGAGTTGAATGTGTGCAACCGTTCGTAAGATAATGAACGGAAACTGATGATGACGGAATGACAGAATGACGGAAGGACGGAAGGACGGAAGGATGGAAGGACGGAAGGACGGAAGGACGGAAGGACGGAACAGGGTAACACTATATGCCCCGGCCATTACATGGCGGGGGCATAAAAACGTGACAGAAAGTACGAATATTGAATGTATATTTGAGATACATGGTCAGAAAGGGGGTCCACAACAAGATTATATACATGTAAAAATATTATAATTACAAGGTACAACATATTAACACAGGTTTGATCATAAGGGGGATCGCACATACATTAATGCTGTAAATGCCTTATAACGTAAAACAACTTAATATGCATAGTTTAGTGAGATTTCTATCGTCATTTTTACTTTCTGATCATAGAGTACAACATAAACCCTTCACCCCCTGAATTTGTGTAAATGGATTTGCCCTGCTTTGAATTTGGAATAGTCCATTCAAAGACTAAGACTAATATCAAAACACAAGAATCGAGCTAATAACAGTACCGAGTTAAATGGACAGACTGGCTTGGCCTTATACTGGAGGGCGAAGATTAAGGATTCACAAAAAACATCTTCATAAAAAATTTAGCATGAAATGACAGGCAGGTTTTACATCTTAGAAAATATGGCACAAAAACACAGACTAAAACAAACGTTCAAATTTTTAGCTTAATTGGCCCATTCAATTATTTAAGCTACTTTACCCTTAATTTAAATAATGGACATGTCATGCTTTAAATTTGGACTGGTCCATTAATAGCATGAGGGCAGCTGATGTTGAAAAAATTTATAAGTTATTCAAAAGCAGGTAGTGCTTTTTTCTGTGCTTTTTACTTTCACATTCACAAGCAACAGGTTTATATTATTGCCCACATAACGTTTAATAAGACATGAAGTCACATCATTTTTAAGCAGTTAAAATCACATCTGAAACAAAGAAAATACCCTATAACAGGAATGTTAAGAATCTTGTGAGATAGTAAAGGGAGAAAACCCTTGTTGTAAAAACAGCAATTGATTTCAGGGCAGAAAGAGTTACACAACTTTCTTTTGTGTTTTATTACATGATGAGGAGCCCAAAGTCTAATGCTGTTGTGATACATACAGATCCCAGCTTTTCTTGTCTGACAAGTCCCTTTAAGAAAAGGTTGATGCACCCAAATTGGTTAAACATCCAAAAAAAGAAGACATTTTTTTTTTCAACATAAGACAGGTAGATTTTCAGAGGAATTCTTGTTTCAATATAACATTTAGATCATGTATTATAATAAATAACTAATGTATTTACAGATTCTACGTTCACCCCGTCACTTTCATATCATTCAAATAAATACAATGTACATGTTTATATACAATGGCTGTATTAATATTAAATATCATAATTTAAATTATATATACAAAAAATTTCAACAAGCCGTTCTCTTAAATCTTCAAGTCTTCAATATTTTAACTTACTTTCCTGAGACCTTGTGCTCTGTTTTTCTTTCATTACAAATTGCAGGTTTTCAAATAAGTAAAGGGATGCAACTCTTGAATAACAAAATTTATTTTACTTATACAAGTAGTCTCCCTTTTACCAACATTAGTTTAACTTGGAAAAAAAGAAAATAGGATTCATTTTTACTCTCATTTTAGCTAAATAAATAATTAAGCTCATGAAATAACATAATTCTGTTAAACATTTATTCTCGTATCATGAAAATATGATATACATATAAATACTGCAAAAGAGCGGGTGGTTTTTTGGATTTGAATTTGGTTCAATTTATGAATACAAAGACTTTTTCTATAAAGACTTTATCTCACTTACATGGATTGAGGTAATGCTTTTTATAAAAGAGTAGACGCAAAATATGATGTCATCAAATTGACATATTACAATGGGTGGGGAGCGATGGGACAATGTCACACTATATGGCAAGAATTTCGAATGAAAACTATTGTCTGTTGGTACACATAATACTGATATGTTAAGATTTGCATAAAAATATTATTCAAATATTTTTGTTTCTCTCTCATTTAGACTAATGATATATGGCCATAAAAAATACATGTTTTGTTAAAAAATTTACTTGTTCTGATATAATAAAATCAGAAATTTTTGCAAGGACATTATTTCTAGTAATATTAACAATAAATAAATTTCCATAAGTCTTTAACTGAAAGAGATTAAAAGAGAATTATGTTTTTGTTTGGAAAAAGCTTTAAACTTGAAGTGTATATTCTATTGTAGCCTTTAAGCATATCTTTAATATATTTACAATTAACCCCCCCCCCAAACACCCCTCAGTTTCATAAAAGAAAACCTCTCTTTGCAAAAATATCTGATTTGAATATATCCTGCCTTTTAACAAAAACCCCTTTGATTTGTATTAAATGACAAAGAGATATGCAGGGGTATAACAGTGGTCTTAACCAACATGGAACAATACAAATATGTCCATAAAATTATTCACACTCATCACAGTTTCAGTTGAAATAACTTTTCTGTCCATGCGTCCGTACACTTAGTTCACTTGATCCGTCTCAAACTTTGCATCATTTGCATTCAAAAGTATATAAATGTAACAATATCAATGATTCTTGGGGGGGTTCGTTTCCTTCCACAAATTTTCACACTAATTTTCCTTGTTGCCATGGTGATGACCTCTCCTGTCACATGACTGTAGCTAAAGGTGAAATATTAAAATGGATACCATTGACCTAAATCTAATATCTCCATACCTGGATAATAATAGCCTGCCGGAGCGAATGCTGCAGTTGGCAATCCACGACCATACGCTGCTTGATACGGTTGCAACATATTTGGAACCAAACCTGTAAGACACAGTGATTATAGTCATTCATACTTTCACTCAACCTGTTAGACACAGTGATCATGCAAAGTTAAAAGTCAGCAATACAATTTTTCATTCAATTCACAATCATGTCATCTAAAATTCTGATAATTTTTTGTCATATCATTTCTTCATAGTAAATTTGGCTTTGTCATGTCTTGTCACAATTCAAATCAATGTCTAAAAAAAGTACAGGCAAAATTTCATTAATGAAAGATTCTTGGAATTTCAAGATGGAATTTTTTTTTCTAATTCAAACATTGACTTTCAAGTTTCGTGGAAACATTCAATTCTACTAGAACTTTCTGAAAATACCATTTTTATTATCTTTATCTTCGGAGTTACTTCAACGTTGTGATCAATCTCACACTTTAAAAACCAACATGGCAGCTACTATCCAAGAAAACCGATAAATTTAAAACCAAAAATTGGCAAAAAAAAACTCGTACTTATTTCCACGAATAAATTCCACTTTCTGACAAGCAATGAGATTAGTTGGCATGAACAACACTCGTGTTGCTATTTTCATCTGCGTATCACCTGTAATCACCATTTCATAAAACGGAAAACACGTCGCAAACCTGTTTTAATAACCCATTAAAACTATATAATGATTTTTATTCTCAAGTGCAAATGTACTGATTAAAATTATCTTTGTTCCACGTTACTTTTTCTCCCATATTTTATTACTATATTTTTTCGCGTCCAACAAATATTCTGGCCCAGGTATCAAAAATACTTCAAGAGTACCGGAACTTAATATGAACTGTTTTCCTCTTTCTCCGTTAATATGTGTTAAACAATTAATGACTTGTAAATGTTATAATTTTTTCTTCTTGCTTATCAGTCGGTTAAACGAACCAATTTGTAAACAACAATTATAACAGTGCTCCTGCGCATGTTCTCTTTACTAGCGATCTTCTAATGTTTATACCCTAATCTTCAATCACTTGCATGGAAACTTTCTGTTTCTGCACTCATCTAGACTATTGAATCAACAGATCTCTGGCATTTTTGAAAAGCAATTAAAACCGTTTATGCCACGTTTGTTGCGTTTTGGACTCGCGGCGCCGTTGGATAAGCATTCTTGATTCGACATATGTTTGTATTGTGTGAACACGGAAAAAAAATATTGCATTCACAGATACCACTATCTCAACTCACTCGGAGATGTATTTTAAGTACCCGATTTTGGCAGGAAGTGGGAAAATTAACACCTTGATCGGCCATTTAAAATGGATAAAACATTCCATAGATTTCCTGATTATTCTTCATTCATCAAGTTGGTAGAGGGGGGTACAGCAGTTAACTGAGATTTTCGGAGATTTTCCAGTTCCAACTGATAAAAAGCAAAAAAATTACAGAAGCAATCAGTCTGAAATGGCACACATGCTACATTTTTTTAAGACTACTCTTCAGAGATCTTCAAAAAGAAGGTAGCTTTATCTAAATCTTCACAAAGGAGGTAGCTTTATCTAAATCTTCACAAAGGAGGTAGCTTTATCTGCATTTCATACATCACACCCAGCTAAACTAACTACTTACTGATAGAAATGTTTGATTAGATAAATTATCCCAGAAAATCTTCCAAATTGAAGGAGATGAAACTCCCTACAGAAGAATTAATTAATGAGCCACCTAAGTGTAACTTCAGATTTCTTGAAAAACTGTTGTTACAAGGAAACCATCCTGGAAAAAAGGTAAAACTTTCACCTTCAGGACATTGCTCTAAAACTGAACAAAAATCAAATGTTTGAACAACATTCTTCTCAAAAACTGAAAAAATAACTCTAGCTGTTACACCATCCTGCAAATCATTTTTGACAAGTTTAAGCCTTAAAGGCTAGTTCTTCTTTCATTTCCCCCTGTAAAATGGAAATTCAATCTTGAAATTCACAAGTCAAATCTAATCTCAAAGGTAAAAAACTTTCAGTCTTTTCTGTACAAAGGCCATATTTCTGTTATAATGTGGTTGTCTTCACACATTTTTGCTCACGCAAATATCTGAATTTTAGCATGTTACCGAGATCTTTTTTGTTACTACTTTTTTTTATTACTATTATTGCATTACGAATAATAAATTATGTATTTACTAAAAATGCTACATGACATGAACCACCTGAATTGTGACAAGACGAAGATCTTAATTTAATTCCCAATTTTGGGAAAAAATTAATGGTTCAATACACCATTGTAACACTTCCAAGAACTTACGACGGAAGTTACCACACATATGTGTTGTACCCTAAGACAATACATTTAAATTAAAGTTTTCATCAATTCTTGTATACAGTTAAAATTTCATTAATATATATTATAAGAAGATCGAATCACTTAGTTCAATTCCAAGTCACCTTGGTTACAAAGTTACAATAGAACTTCTACATTACAAGAGACATGCTACTTCTACGAGTTCTAGAACTTTCTACATTTTAATTTTCAAAGAACAATGAAACAGACTATAATTTTTTTTTCTCTCTTTCTACTTATCATTTACAGTATAGCCTTTTTCAACATGTGAATGTATTAATGAATATTAAAGATTTTTACTTGAATAAATTCGGGGGATTTTAATCAAACTCATCTGCTGGCATATGTCAGCTGCATGGAGGATATTTTTTTTATTAAAGTTCATTTGTAATATCTATGCACTTAATAAAACATAAAATTGAATTGTTTGAAAGCAAATTTATTGTCTAATGATAAATAATTCAAGATAAAGCAAAGGGCTTTAGCATAAGGGCTTATCAGCAATATAGGCTTTGCACATCGTCATGGTAACAGAGATGCTAGCTGTGAATGTAAAGAAGTTACTTTTCTTTATAATTTTGATATTAATGTGAAATCCTAAGTTATCAGTCTGAACTGATCTGTCTACTGAACAAAAAATGCAAATTATCATGTTGTTGTTTTTTTTTTTTTCCAGGTATCACTAAATTTTGTTGAAGGCTGGAAGCCAAAAAGCCAAATACAGGAAGTCAGTATATATATATATCTTTTTTTTTTAAGTTGAAACAAAGCCAAATTTTTCACAACATATTTCAACAATCTGATCCAAGACATGGCTTTTTCTATCTATCTATTGTATATCTATATTTCCATAGAAATTTCAATACTAAAGAATTGTTTCTTAAGTGATATATTAATTCTTCAATGAAAATAAATCCCAACACCCTTTTCCTGTAATCTCAAATGATAAATTCCCCCCCCCCCCCCACCCCGAACGAAACCATTTCCACTAAAAGAAGATCCAATAACATAGGCAGAGCAAGTGTAACAAATCCATATTTGAAGAAATTCTAAAAAGAAAAGAACTAGCATCTCTGTTGGGGGTAGAATAAAAGATATGCCCTTGTTGTCATGGAGAAAAGATGGTGCACTTACACAATTCTGGCATAACAAGGTCACTGGGTAAAGGTTCCCAGATAATCTCTCCATCCTCGGTCACTACGGAAGATTAGAAAAAAAGGGAAAAAAATATGTTTAGTGGCAGCAAGAAATATAAGCTTCACACTCTTGTCAAAATTGCAAACAAAATCATGCTGCATGTTTAAAATACTGAAATAAAGTACAGTCAACCCTATGGGTAATGACCATTGGTGAACCGAGACCAGTTGTACTGTATATAAAATTCTTTTTAGCAATAACAATGCATATTTATCCTTAAATACAGAGCAACTTGTAATCAGGAGCCACCAAGTGGTTATCCATATGATGGTCCTTTTATACAGGTTTTTCTGCAGCTTATCAAAAAAAAATATATTTTTTTTTTAATCGAATTTTTTTTAAAATAAAACATCAGTTGATTCCTTGTAACTCGGTATCTTTTTTCTTATATTTCACATGACAGCAACATGATTTTCTATGCAGCTTGAATGAACTGGGGGAAACACTCACTTCTCATCGGCACTTTCTCCAAACAAACTATAAAATATTTTTACTGTTCCGATGTTTACCAAAAGCCAATTTCTTTAGAGAAGAAAAAAAACTCCTGATAAGTGGAAAAGCCATTCCAGTTTTTCTGATTAGAACGTGTTCTGTATAAACACTGTATTTGATTTCCTCAAAATGTTTTTTTTTGGTTTTGTTTTTCTTTTGCTATTCTCGTTTTGGAGAAAGTTTGAAATAGCTAAAATAACTTGGCAATCCTATGCTCCAAAACAAATTTATTCTAGAATCTATATAGAAATACCAGGCAAATTACTCTAAAAAAACCTGTCACACAACAGATGTGAAACAATCAAATCATTTCAACCCACAGTGCAGTCATTCTACAAAAACTATTTTGAAAAGTTTCCCATCTTTGAAAAAAAATAAAAGAAATATATCCAGTTTTTCTGTAAAAAGAAACAGAAAGTGGTGTTTCCCCAGGTTTATGTGCCTCAACATTATTGATTCCAAATTCTTCCTGGGTATTTCATGACATCATGATCATGTGACCTGACTGTGGTTATTTTAACCAATCAGACGATGGCTTACAACATAGTATGACCAATCAAAATTGTCCCAGATAGAATTTGAATTCAAATTTTTCAAAATCTAAATATAAATATTTCTAATCAGAACAGACATAATTACAAGACTCTATGATATATAAAAAAATATTTCATTGATAAAACTTCAAACTGATAAAAAACAGGAAAATCAGTGATTAATTTTCTAAGTTGATACAATTTGTCAAAATCCGTGTATAAACACCTTTAAAAGCTAGTGATAGCACAATAAAATCTAAATTCATGGAAAGATAATAAAAAACACTGAAATTTCTACACAAGTTTCCCTTTTGCATGACCTTTTACCTCTCTGAAACATTGTTTTTTTTTGTGACATCACCGTGGGTATTTTATTAACAGAATAAAAAATTCAACATTTAAAAGTAACTCTATCATACAATGGTCATGCATAAAAAACACATGAAATATATATGTCTTACACCTATATTATAACAGTCTACTAATAGCAGCATAGTCTAAATAAATCACGTCTTTACTGAATTTTGTTTCAAAAAACGTCAATTTCTTGCTAAGACATTCTGTAAATTATCTTCAACATCAGATAACTAGTTAAATTGTTTACATGGTTACATGAACTAAATGACCCCCTAAAAGAGCATGCAGAAACTGTTTCCTAGCAACAGAATGGCAAAAGGTCTTATGCAATGGATTACAGCATTAATATAACACAAAATGCTCCGGCAGATTTACAATTTCTAAATAAAGTGGCATTAAAGAAAAAGATAACCTCTCAGTACTGTATAAGTGGTGAAGTTAGCGCCGCAGAAATACTGGCGAAGTTCTCGAATAGTTGTAAATCGCTAAAATTTATTCCAAAGTAAATATCAACCAACTTGTCATTTAATTCTACCCTTGCAAGTTATGCTAATATTTTCTCTCATGTAATGTCAGAATTTTAAATTCGCTAACTTTTCGACACACGGAAATATCTACTTATACAGTATATCGCAAAATTTGTATGCAAAGTCAAAATAACGATCTGCCGGAACATTTGGCGTTCAACAGAATGTCTACAATAACCATAAAATTACATTTCTACTTTTCTAGTTTTTACCAAAAAAAAATTAATCCCCCCTCGGTCCCCATTTACAATATTACTACAGCATATTTACCTCGTGCAATACCGCGACCACGTGCCAATTGTTGCGGCAACATCACTTCTTTGGGCTGTGCTTTCTTGCACTCAACCTGTTAAATGATAAACAAATATAATATACATACAAATTCCTTCGAAAGCTTATCATTTCAATAAAGCGCATAATTATGGAAATCTATTATTTTCAGCTCAAGGTGATATTTTGTGCATAAATGAGAAACATAATAATATAATAGTAATATAATTTATGTCATAACAGTTTATCAATAAAAAACATCCAATATCATTATAGAAGTATTTATCAGGGCTTACGACCAAGTGCTTATGACAAATGGAACATATCTTACACATAAACAGCCATATTTACTGTTACAGTATAACCTGTGCAAAGAAACGCCCTTTGGGAGAGAAATATTAAACTTGGTTACTGCTTAGAGGTCATTGCTCTACAGTGGTTAAATATAGTGAAAATTGTTCATTATAGAAGAAATAAAATGGTTGTTGTACAGAGGTAATTGCTCTATAGAGGCTATACCATACTCATTTCATTAAATGAAACAGTCTAGTTTCTTAGATATTTTGGATTTCAATTCATGGTAATCACAGAATTTGTTTGCACATGCACACATACCAGTATTATTTCAATATATCTAACATTGAAAATATTTAGGGAGCGCAATGGACCAGAACATGTATTATATAAAGTGTCTCAGGGTTCTCATTCTATTGGATTCACATAAGTACTGTATATATATATATATTGAAGACTGTGTACTCTCTAAAAATGTTCAATTGGCTCTTTGCTGATACATGTCAATTGTTAACACGGAACTCCAGCTTTGAATTCGAAACTGTCAATTGCTATTTAAGGTAATGTTTCAGTATCTATAAGGTAATATTCAGAGCTGCCCCTTAAGACTATGCTGATGTACGGACTAGACTGGCTTTATACCAATGACATAGGACTTTGATGGCCACAATTAGTTTTTTTTTGTCGGGTTTTACGTCTCAATTCAAGCTCAATAGAGATCATAGAACAACTTTCCAGCTTTACTGGTGGAGGAACCCAACAGGTGCACACCTCCCCCCACCCTCTGAAACTTGAGGAGAACAACAGTTACTGACGTTTTAGCAAGCTATTACTCAAACAGTTACGATCAAGTAAATAAACTGTAATACTAACCATCTTCTTGTTGATTTCATGGAAATGGAGTTCACACACTCTTTCAACAGTATCTTCGTCTTCAAACGTAACAAAACCAAATCCTGCAAGAATAAAATATTGAATTTCTTTACACATATGTCAACATTATCTTTTATTTACACAATGCATACAAAGATGGTCAATGTGTATAATTATATATACACATTACAGTTGCGAAAGTTCCCAAACAGTACCACGGGCATTGGCAATACAGTCTCGTTATTTCGTATTATTTTCTGCCTGCTGCCAAGGTGAAGTGAACAATTTTTTTCTGAAAATCGAACCAATATTGTATTATCTGAAATGGTTTTGAGATTAAATAATCAATTTAAACCCTGCTGTAAAAACGTTAGAATTCTATTCATTTACTGCAGCATATCAGGTGTAAAGTACGAAGACTATGTCATGTGTAAACACATTTCTTATTACACAATTTCATCAGCAAGCATATTACTTAACAGAAATATTAATTTTATATCAATATAAATGTTTAAATTCCACCGAAACCATTTCTTACATCATTGTTAATTTATTTTTTTAATGCATTTTTCACTTTCAAAACTTTAGGTTAAACCCCTACTTTCATTGTTTTGCCTAGCACTAAAGTGCATAAAATAAGAATAGGAAATTCGTTTAAGTAAAATATAATTATTCTAATGAAATTCTCTAGTAGGGGGAAAAAGTCTAATAGATACATTAAAGAAAGGAATATCTAATTTTTTGGTCTAATGAAAGCAAATGTCTTTTAGTTTTTGTTTGTGCTCATTTTTACTAGAGTATTTTCAGTTATAATTAAGTTATGCTATTCATAAAACCTTTAACCCTTTAACATTCCGCTTCCTGGCAGCACCGGAGCCTTACCCACGCTACAAGAGCAGACAAAGATCAGCTGGCAAATCTGTGCCGTCTGGTCAGGGTCTGCACTATTTGCTATTTGATCAGTTCTTATTTCAAAATTTTCTTTAAAGATGATAAACGATTTTGTCCAGATTGAAAGAAAGACGGAAATCCATTTCAACATATTAATGGCATCCTAAAATACATATTTTTATTGCAGAACATTATCCTGGTTCAACCGATTCACAGACTTTTCAAGAGGGGGGAGAAAAAAAATACTGCAGCTCTAAAAATAGCACATACAGTATATATCTAGCTACATGACTGCTTTTATGTTTAACTTTTCCGGAAATACCTGCAGCAAAAATAGAGCTGTGACATGCCTTTTCATCAATACTTGTAACTGCTGTTAACTGTTCAGAAACATTTTTAACGATTTTCTCGACAGACTCAGAAATGTTGGAAATTAAAACAAAGAGTTGGTGATATAAGTTTTTTTCGATAAAAACGCCATGGTAATAAAATAACATTGCTTTTTAGTTAACATTACAAATCATTAAAAAAAATTTACGATCCCTTAAAAGAACGTATTTGTGTTAAAAGTACCCTTATTTTTTTAAACCTCAGATTTTTTTTAAGTATTTTATTTAATAAATTTATATAAACCAGGAGAGTAAAAAAAAAAATGTTTCAAGAGTAAAAAAGTACATCTATTCTACATAATCAACAAAGTGCATAATGGTCATTCAAAAAAGCTTTCTATTAAGTTAAGCAGTCAAAGACTTTCCGAGCTATCAACCTGCCTGTTCTCAGCATTCCTGATAAACAATGCGGTACCTGCTCCTGCATAAAATAACTATCAACACCAATCTAAATACTGTAGTATCTACAAGCAAAGTTTTTGTTCGCCGAGACAGGTTTTTAATAAAAAAAAAAAATTATTAATACTTGGTACATCTAAATAAACAGTAGCAGTACATGTGCAGAGTTTTTGACGTGTCTGGCCGTAGGTTGCGAACACAAAAAATGAAGAAAAAAAACAATATTTTGACCAGTTCCGCATTATGGCATGCCAGAAATCTACAAAACATGCGTCACATGACCTAAGTTGGAATATTAAGGGTGCTTAAGACAGCTGTAAAGAGACATAATATAGCTACGAAACTGTGAAGTTATATACAGTACTTTCTAAAACGTTCAACACTGTAATTCCGTCACCAACTGTATATTTTCCACTATATTCCTCAAAATGGCTACTGGTAACTGCTGCTGATTCTACTCTAAGAATAAGAAAGCTGTTTGACAGAACATACAGTAAGAATAAATTATATTACAGTCCAAAATCAGTAAAATTATCTTCAAAAATTATTGTTTTGGCGACATTCTACTTGAATTTGAAGTCACTTCCTGAAACAATGTTGTATCTTATTCTAAAGATCTTTAAACAGTTGCATCGCTGTCTTTTTTTTACCCTCCAAAATTGTTTCTTTACGTACATTATTTAAATAACATGTTTCGAGTTGCCATTTTGAGGATTTTTACTGCAGTAAATGAACAGAAATGATTATCAAAGCTACAACAAGGGCGATAATTATACAATCACATTGCCAGATCAAATACAATAGGTATACATAATGTAAAAGCATCTCTTTCTCTTCTTGAAAATAACGACCAAGAATCTTTTCTAAGACACGACTAGGCTATTTTAGTTTTTTTCCTATACTAGAGTGGAGTTTACCCATACACATACATTGTTTCCTGCCTGTGTCTCCATCGAAATCACTGACCTGAAAAAATTGGCACATCATCATTTTTATTCAATTTGATGCTATTAATAAAGGGGGCTAACTCTACAGGCATTACAATAGCAATGTTTCTTAATCCAGAGTTACATCCCTTCCACCCTGTCATAATAAAAGAGCACACAAGGTTTAAAACAAAAAACTTGTTATTTATACAAGTCTCAATTTCTAATTACAATATAAGATGAATAAAAGATCTGGAGAATCTATTATCATACAGTAAAACATTATTGATTAATCATTCATTTCCTACGATCATTTATTTCAGTCAATTATCTTGAATTATATAAAAACTTGGCAAAGTCGAATATAAATATCATAAATCAACATTCCCGATGATTAATCGTACTATTTATAGCTCAGTATCAATTTACACTAAATATATTCAGGTTGTGAATATTCGTATGGGTATAAATCATTATGGGACATCCTACTTCCGAAAGGTACGATTGTAAATAAATTCTGGGCGGCACTCTTTACTTAAGTTATTTGATCGATAATCGGCGCTGAAATCTGGCAATACAATTGCACTCACTAACTTGACATGCTCAACATCTGCATTTGCTTTTTATTTAAACATTTTTTTTGTTTGTAGAAACCGATTGTGGTTTAACTCATTAATCAATTAATTATATACACAACAATGATTTAAATCCATCAATGCCATGCTCTAAGGTCACATCGAAGCTGGATTTGAAATAGCAGCAGGAAAAAAAAAAACACCCTGAATTCATGATATGTTTAAGCAGACTTTTTTTTTACTTTTTACAACCACACAGCTTTTAGAATGACGTTGCTATCTCTACATATGTTTAGAAATGCATATTAGTTCATCCATATACATGGCCATATCATATCCGATTCCTAAATCATAATACAGTTACATCAAATCTAGTTAGCTCAAAAGACAAAAAAAATTCCATGATAATTTATCTCTCCACCCACATTCTGCTGCAGAGTTGAAAACTTCAAATTCATTTTTTTTTATTTTCTTGAAGTATAAATGAGCCGCGTCACGACAAAACCAACATAATGGGTTTGCGACCAGCATGGATCCAGACCAGCCTGCGCATCCGCGCAGTCTGATCAGGATCCATGCTGTTCGCTTACAAACCGTATTATAAGTAGAGAAACTGATAGCGAACAGTATGGATCCTGATCAGCCTGCGCGGATGCGCAGGCTGGTCTGGATCCATGCTGGTCGCAAACGCATTATGTTGGTTTTGTCGTGTGACGCGGCTCAAATATTGTTCAGTAGTTGTATAACTGATGTTAACTGATTATTAAAGTGTAAGAGGATTTATGTATTTATTAATGTTTCAATGTCAGACACGTCATAAATTACAGCAACTCCCAGTAAAGTACTGCCTCATATTAACTTGAAAATCAGGTATTACACCCATGTTGTATAGATCAATGCATGTCTTTGTTACTTAGATGTTGTTTTTTTCCCTATTCAATTTTTGGAGAACCAGTCACGGTCTACTAAACTGGAATTTTTTTATTCATGATAGAAAATAAATTTGGGAAAAACAAGCCATTCACAACAGCCGAAATGTGAATTTTTACAAAACTTTGGCAAAATAAGCAATATTAAGGGAAAAGGAATTTACGAAGTCCCCCCTCCCTCCCAACTGTTCCTTTTAACAGACATGTCTAACGAAATTAAGGGGGGGTGGGGGACACAAATTTTCTTTATATGTGTGTTCATAATTTGACAAAAATAATTTGTTCATATGCCTATCGTTTTTCTATAAGTCTCAATAAAAGCTTATTTCTAAATTTGGAAAATTTCAATCCAATGATGTAAATTTCAGTATTGGCATAAAGCTGTAATGTATACATGAATATATTCTGAACCTCGGTGCAGCATGTGCACAGCATATATTGACAGGAACATATAGGCAAGAAAAACAATAAATTACGATTTACAAGGGTTCAAAATCACTCAAATACTTCAGAACTAATAACCCTTATAAAAGGTGTTCACTAATATTTTACTTCTCATTTAGCACAAACAAAAGGTATACAGTCCTTGAGAATTTTATTGTATTTTGCTAAATGCACTTAATGAGTTCATTCTTAAACAATGAAAACAGCTCTTATAAATAAAATTACAAAGCTAAATATTTAGTTTATTATATCATAATTATTGTAGTAGGAAGTGGTCAAAACATTTGAATTTGCTTCTTCAGAAGTTTGCCAACATTAAATACTTTCAGAGCAATGATTGATTAAAAATTTGAATAAAAAATAAATCAAACAGTTCTACAATCAGGCATTCTTGTTTAATATGTGAATAAGAATAATGTTCCTCTTCATTTGACAGAAAGTAGCCAAAAGATGAACTCTGGTACAATGTGTGTGTGTTGTTGTTGGTTTTTTTTTCAAGACAATAACATTTAACATCTGACTCCCTCTGAAAATACTTTTGTATTTACAGTACAACAAACAACAAGGAATTATTATGTAGTATATTGTTTTCTGTATGTGAAAGACAAATGTTCCACAGGTTTCAAACGAGAAATTGATTTGATTAGAGCTCATTCAGGGAAAACACATTCTTGTAAATTCTTGTAAGTGTTTGGAAATTGTGCATGTAATTTATTGTGTTTCTGGCAAACACACACCTACAGCTTGCAATAAAAACTGACATAGAATCCTCTCTGTTTTCAAAATGAAAAATCACCTCTTAAACCAAAGTTAACTTTAAGGTGACGAAAAGTGAAAAATAATTGAAAAGTTTCATCTAATCTTTCTTCAGGACTCTAGGCCAGGCTAAACTTTACACTCGTACTTGTTTCATTACTTGAAATTTTCATACTGTCATCTCCGGGTTTATACCCAAAAACAGCAATATAGTTACTCAAATCAGCATACGTAAAACGGTATTTACTACTGATCGATGAAAATATCTTACAATGACATTTACTTAAACTTAATCACAATTCCATTAATCTCTTTGTTTTTACGCAAAGTTTTTTATTTTCCAAATTTCGAAACATTAATTAAGAACAACTTGAAAAAAAAGATAGGAAAACTAACACAATGAGTACTTAAAGTTTCAAAATACATTCCGACAAAAGATTCATGTTCTAATTTCATTTCAAAGCATGTAATTAAGAAAATGAAGTGCCTACACTTATTCTAAAAACAATTAGTTTTAAAGAAATCTTAAAATTTCAAAACTTTCTTCAGAGGGGGGGGGGGGGCATATATGAGAAGACAGAACTACTTAATTTCATGCCAAGTTTCACTGAATCTCAAAATACATTCTTGATAGATGGGATGCACTATGCTTTCCTTGGCTTACCACCCATTTTCCAAATCAGATCGAAGTAACGAAGGCAAAAAAACCAAACTGAAGAATTATACTTAACATTGGGATTAGATGAGAAAACATTAACTGATGATAAAAGATAAAATTTCCTCCTGTTTAATACTGTTAAGGACTCCTTCTCCCAACGTTTTTTCCCCCTAACCTCTGGTGTAATGGAATTCAATTTTCAAGCTAAAGAAGCGTTTTTACTAATAAATGTGAAATGAAAAAACATTATCTACAAATGAGTTTTCAAAGATCAATATGTCTCAGAACACCACGGAAACGCTGCGGGGTCTGAAAATTTAAATGTATTCCAACGTGCTTAAGAATTTTCCACAAATCTTCGGTATTTTTTTTTGTAGGATTACTTTAATCAATCTGGTTATTAAAAAGACGAGTGCACAAAAACCCGCCCCAAAAGTATTTACAGTGCCACTGCGAGACATAAAGAATATCTTACTAATTGCCAACATCGCAGCATTATGTTTTGTTGTTGTTTTTTTTTAAATTAAAAACCATTTGCAACAGATTTTTTATAAAATACTTGGATGGTAAAATCTTTGCAAGATGTCCCAGCACTGCACACTGGACATTTACTGCACGATATTTTGATTCAATAACAAATCCGTATACATGTATATCTCAATGACTCGGTTGTCTCATTTCCCCTACCCACTCTCCCAGGACCGCTGGGCGTCGGTTTTAATTGACATGTGCATATGATTTTTTAAATAAAAACTGGACTTAAAACCAAGTTCCACTAACCACCTTTGTCATCAAGTATCAAGTTCAACCGTCCCTGAAAGTCAGGGGTGACTTCTACCAAACAGATTATGCCAAAGTAATGGTAATTATTTCGAGACAATAAGAAAGCTACATTTCATAAGGTTTATTTACACATTTTTATTACATCAATCAATGAAACTTGACTTTTTTCTCTTTTCCAATGCACTTATGAAAAACATTATGCCCTGCACTTAATCTTAGCAATTTGAGAACAAAGACTTCCAACAGGAAAAACTGTTTTTTTCCCCTCACAATATTTTATCAATTAAGCAAAACAAAATCCCCTGTTAACAAAGGGCGTGGACAAAGCCTTCTTTCTTACCACAGACTTTTTAAGCAATCAATTATAATAAAATGCAAGTACTTTTACAATTAATTGGCTAACAAGCAAAGTCAATTATAGGACCCAGTAAGCTTTCAGATAAAAAAAGAAAAGAAAGCGAGCATGTTAAAACATTGTTATGAAATTCGAGTCGAACAAATGTTGCATTAAACAGAGCTATGAGAAAAGTAGGGACATTTAAGTGCAATAGCGTAATTTGAACTATAATAACTGTCAATAATGATTTATCGTGTTTTACTCTCCACCAAAAAAAAACATACACAAACTGTTAATTATACAATAATACCATTTTGTTATGACATTATGCGGCGTTAATGACAAAAAGAATTACGATGAAAAAAAAATGCCCACATTTTTTGATATCCAGTCATTTCAGTTTGATGGCATTTAAAGACATTATCTTTTTCTTATAAGTTGCGATATTGAAATAACATCTTCCTAAGTTTATTAATAAATAACAAGACATTGGTTGTTGTTTTTTTTTTACACATGATATTAAAAATGACCTAAAAAAAACTGCCGCCACAAAACTCTCTGAAATGTTAATAACCTCGCTTGTTTGTGTACAGTATTTTACTGTTATTATCATTTATGTTAATCAATAGGTGTAATATGATTTCAACAATATGAACTCCGATATCTATAAATTTTTATGGCTCGGAAATAAATAAATCTCAATTGTCTTGATGTAGGAAACATTCACGGAGCCGAACATCTTTTAGAACATTTCTTATCTTTCGTTTTTTTTCCCATATCATTGGCAATTTGGAATTTCATATCAGTGGTTATACAAAGACGAGAAAAGTTTACTATCTAGCTAACTGATTTATAGGAAATGGCTGAACATTAATTTCCATTCACTACAAAGGCAGCGCTTCTAGATTGATTGGAATGATTTTTTCCACCCTGTCTAATTTAATTGTTAATTGAATGTGCACAGTGATAGTATAGCGTTTGCACTGAAAGTGTCCCAAAGTATAAATATTGATCAAAGCTGCACTCAATTATTACAAAAAAACCTGTGAGAAAATATCTTCTTTTCCGCTCTCTAGTGCCATATTTTTGCAATGAGATTGAACAACCAATCAGAAGGAACATGTTATTTTTTTCATTTCTTCTCATTGATTTTTCTTCCCACAGAAGATGAAAGCAAAATGATTGATTTCATTAATTAAGAAAACACTTAAGGAGGGCTTAAAGACTCCTTCATGGGTACTTTAGCCAATGACTGGCAGGTTAATATTCCCCAGAATGAACAACTTCTTACCTCCCTTGATTACAAGTGGTCAGTATGAATTACCTCCCTTATTTTATTGTACATCTTCCCATGACCACCACTTTGCAAAACATTTCATAGACACAGAGTACAATTATATTAAGTAATTTCTGGATAGCTATCATATTCAACGTAACTAGCATGAAAGAATTGCATCCCTTTCACATAGATGAATTTTCTTGACTTCAGTAATAAAACACTGTGTTTCACCATCTGAATAATTAAATAATATACCTCAGTCGGAAAAATATTCTATCGAAACCGTTTCTAACTTACATGGACAGAAATATATGAGCCATGCCATGACAAAACCAACGTAATGCGTTTGCCACCTGCATGGATCCAGACCAGCCTGTGCATCCGCGCAGTCTGATCAGGATCCATGCTGTTCGCTGTCAATTTCTCCACTTGTAATAGAGATGGTGAGCGAACAGCATGGATCCTGATCAGACTGACTGCGCAGATGCCGCAGGCTGGTCTGGATCCATGCTGGTAGCAAACCCACTATGTTGGTTTTGTCGTGACGCGGCTCATATACTGACTACCAGTATTTATCCTAGATTATGTAACCATAGTGATTATTAGTTCAATGCTTAATCTCAATCTGCTGGAATTCCCCTGGGTGCTAAAAACATAACAAATCTGAACTGAACTGATATAGGGAGTCTATCAAATAACATTAGATAAATATGCAATTTGGAAAGTAGTAGAATTAATATCCATGGGGAAAGCTGGAGTTACTGATGAGAAACGAATACAGATCATTCTAAGGAAACTTACTTGACGCACTTCCTTAAAACTTTCTAATTTGCTAATAGCCCCGTGTAAGTCGATGTGAAATTTTGACGATTATCTCTAAATATAGCGAAATTACATTAAAATCTATACACATGGCTGAAGTATCGCACCGTGTTACTTAAATTCATCCAGGTCACATTTAATGCTTAATTTCCGAGAACGTTTCCAGCCGAGAAGAGGGAAATTTCTTAAAAGATGTATTTTAGCATATTGATCAGCCTTAGCTAACTCGATGTGACACAAATTGTAAATCTTCAGGCCAAGGCAGACCGTGCTATAATTTTCTACAAAGAAAATTGGAAGCGTTTCTGAGACTGTTCTCAATTGGCGTTAATTGAATTTTGTCTTGTACATGAGCACGTTTTAGACTTTCTCTAATTTAATAGAAATGCATATAATGTGTTTTCCAATGTCGTCATTTTGCTCAAAACTGGTTCGTCAGACGAAAAATCCATACAACAGACGCAAGTGACGGCCCGTTGTTACCTCAAATTATGAAACTCTTCCGAACCGAAATGACCTTGATAATAATGTGCATAATCATTCCATTTCCTCAAGATTTTAAAATTTGTGATTATTATAGCAAAAGATATATATAACAATTTGAAGAAGGTTTTATGGGCGCTTTGATTTTATGAATTCCTGTCTATTTTACGTTGTAAATAATTCCAAAAGACACTGTCGTTAATTTACAATAACCATAATATCTTTGAAAACATGTCTTCAGATTTTACAGGAAATGCCATTCAACTGTCGGTTTTGCTGTCGATTCTTTATTTTTATTTTGCAAAAATTTTTTGTAAAAAAAGAAAACCCACCATGATGCGTAAGTCATTATATCTTTTACTGCAATAAGTGCTTCTATATATTCATCTTCCTCCTAACCCAAAGTGCTTAATTGAACATAATGTAGTCAAATGTAATACCTGTAAGTACAAGGGTATTACTATAACATGAAAAGAAGTTACAAAGAGACAGAATCGAGAAACCCTCTTGTCATTAATGTATGTTACAGTCTACCATTACGCTATCTGTTTCATTGTGTCAAAGATTATTTGTCAGATGTGCGAATTATTTGTCAAATGCCAAGCAGCATTGTCAGTTTCGAATTAGCTGAAGTAACTACCCTTAGAATATCATTTATTTTACGTAATGAACATATCCAGTTGAGAATTAGTTATTACATAAATAGATAAAAGTTTTTTTTTTTTGAAGACTGTGAAGAGGAGGTCTGTGGCACAAAGAGGGGGGAGGGGGAATAATGTAAATGAATATAAGAGAAATTTTAAAGAAATTTCCTTGAGTGAAGACGCCTTTAAACAGCCTCTGCTGTAGATGGGGAAAAAAGACCTTAAATTGTAACAAAAAGGACTAAATTGCCCTTGTATAAAAACAAAGATATGTACGCTGATGTTAAATTTTTCCATAAGGAGCTGTAAAATTTTATATACCAAACATTTAAGACAGATGTTCAGTCTTAAGATGATATAAATGAAACAACCATCATAAAATTTGACATGAACGTAACGGATTTTCCCGTTCTTCATTGTTCGCTTTAATGGAATTTTGAATTGTTCTGTACTAAAGCTGTCCACTCGCATCAATAATCTTCCATGCGGAGCAAAAATCACATTTTCTCTCATGATTGAAAGTCAATATTTCATTTTCTTTCGGACGGCTAGATATAGTATCTTTCATAACTGCGAGACTCGGCTTTCTTGTGACAAATAATCAGCCGGACTGGGAAACAGCACGAAATGAAATGAATATTAGCGAAAATGTGCCGCTACGCTTGAGAGATCAATACGTTGTCATTGTTACATTCCGACATTGAATGGTTGGCGTCGGAAATGAGATTGTATACCAACTGTATGACTCCGTTTTCTCATTAAAAAAATTTATACCAAGATTGACTGACAGGCATATTGTTCGAAGGAAAAAAGGCCTCGGCAAATTTGGCAAAACGTTGATTGTTTGCTGGTTTTTACACGCTGACGACTGAAAGGTTGAAAAGACGGTGGTGAATTAATCTGTCACATTATCCAGGCATATTGATAGATCCGTGTCTTGTCCCTTCTCTTAATGCTATATCTCATTTCTTATAACACATTCCCTCGAAATGTTGCCTAACTTAATTCTGAAGCATATCTCCCGAGCTCTTAACTTCGTTTTCTTTTGATATTCAATGCAAATATTTTCCCAATGAAATTCAAGAAAGTGTGGGGAGGCTTACCAAAACACAAAATCTGCAATTTAATTGCTTTGTACTTAAAATTCTACATTCCTTGAAAATCAGCACTTTACATTTTCTAAAGGTGGATGATTAGAAAAGGATTCAGATTGTTGTCTGGTAAATAAATTAACCTCGACATGACAAGGGGAGTAACTCCGTGGGGATTTACCCCTTGGGGAGCTACTGTGACTTTCATACTGAACTATAAATATCCTAGTATCAAGAAAACATTATGCGAAATACATTTAGACTTTCTCAAACAGATTATGTATAATAATTTCCATAGAAACAGATCTCTTCCAGTAGGGTTTGGTTATCAATTTTTATCTCTCCTATCTGAACTGCTGCAGGTTTTTCTGGCGTAATTATAAAAAAAAAAACTCAACTCAACCTATTTTTCTTTCTTTTTTTTTCCCATATGTATGAAGAAAAAAAATAAGTACACTACACAGTATTTGGATCCACTTTTTTCCCATCTGGTATCTGTGTTTAGAAATGTTGTAAACACCAGAGGTTTCTGTGCCTCCCTGGAGGCTGACTCCATTCTACATATGGCTTAACATTATATCATCATACAACATTGGTTTATGTCTTGTGCTTGTTTATAACAGTTCCTACAGATTTTTATTTTAAAAGATTCTTTGTTTTTATGTTATAACAGACACCCCCACACACCCTATTTATCATTATTAGGAACTATAGAATAAAGGGCTGTAACCCTAACATTCAATTGGATAATTCAAGGGCTGTAACCCATAACTTCCCTGTGCATAAATCATACTGGATTGCACATCTTTTCAATGACCATAACCCTTATAAGCTTTTCAATGACCATAACAAATACAAATATGTTGTTTTACTCCCAGAATCTTTATATGTGATCACCTGTTTATACAACAAAGGCACTATTTCTTCAGATTCTCAACTTTTACAGATCTGTTGAAATGATCAGTGTAATTCCATGACATAACAGCATTTTTATGACATCATATGACAGATCAGGGCAACTGTAATAAACACTGGACTTTAAATACCAGTTTTGGGACCAATTTAGAGGACATGACTGATCACAACTGAAAGCCTAAAAGCCTGGGACAATAAATTAAAGATAAAATACAGAAAATGCCTCATCAATTATTGCTACTGCAACAAAAAAAATCCCAAGCTTCTGGTTCACTCTGACAGTGCAGGCAAGCCTCTATGATACCCTGATGAGCATTAGCCAATCAGTGGCTTGAAAAAATTGAAATTCAAATTTTCAAAAGCTAAAAGGCAATTTGCATGCAGTGAAATAATAAAAAGAGAATATTAAATGGTAAAAGTTTAGTTTTCATTTGACAGCCATTTTCAGTTCATCAGTAATAACAATCTGGAAGCAAACTCATGAAAAATTCAAAGAAATTTAATTGTTTCAAGGTATATAATCAAGTTCGACTTCAAAGAAAGCACACAAAATTCATTATCACATAGCAATCCCAGAATGCAACTGGAATAAACAAACTTTTGAACATTTTGTGGGAGAAAATACCAAAGTCATGCTGCATTTTGTGGGTTCAATAAGATTTATTGATATTTCATTAGTTCATCTTTACAAACATTTCCCAGAGACAGAAATTCCCAGAACTTTAAAAAAAATATACATTAATATTAATTCCAGGTTTAACGAATCTCTTTAAAGTAACATACTGTAATTAAGTTCGTACATCATTTTCATTTATTTATAGGAGAAAAAACAACTTAATAATGAATAGGCAACCAGAATTTGAATTATCATATTAAACGTATACATTAATAGTATTAATAGTGAAGACACTCGGAAACTGTAATTAAGCCAGGAAGTTGTTAAACGCTGACACTTGACACAGGTAATTAGCCGCTAATTAGTGATTCATGAATATTCAAGATGTTTACTTCCTTTTTTTTCTGATTTAGTGTTTTTTTTCCTGATTTTGCACCGTATTTTTAAAAGTATTTACTAAGAATGAATTTCAAATCTTAAAAAAAAAAATCGCCTTCTAAAAAAAAACAGTAATTTAAAAACAATGTTGTTAACTAATAATTATAATAATTTTGAATCTTAATTATTCATACGCATCTTCACGGAACACTTAAACCAAATTGCGTTTGAAACTAATGAAGCAATTTTCCCCCTTGTAATCGAGTTATTAAGTCCAAATAGAAACCTTTATAGCTGCCCAACAACACAAAACTGGTAATAATACAGGCTTGGTTGATTAATTAAAGTTTTAATGACTGAAGTGGACTTTAACACATTACTTAATGGATTTGCCTGTTTTAATTTTGGAACAGTCCATTTGAAGATTGAAGGATCTCAATAACAAAGTACAAAAGATGAGTTACTGAAAGAGTCCCGATGGAACTTAGACTCTATATTATAACTTAATAGAGTTGGTTCCAGCAAGATATGGGTCAAGTTGTGAATAAAACTTCATTGGATTTACAAGTTAACATCATTATAACATCCTTATAAATAAATTGTATTTTTTTTAGTTGTTCGGAATATTTCATATAACATAAACCACTGTATTCACTACAAAACAATAGTCTACTTTCCCTGCTGACAAAGGCTAGCAATAACAAGGCTTCTGTTTTACTACCGACAGTTTTACATATTTAAACACTAATCAACATTTTTCCGCAATTATTTCTAGCATTAATAACCTTCTAATTGCAGGCAATTATTACCAAGGCTCTGCCCTGCCACTTGTGTTTCTTTCTAAAATTTCTCTTCTGTATAAACAATTTATTGGCTAGAATGCTGGAGTCTATGATATTTCAATTCTCATAAAAAAGCTGCCGAACTGCCCTGGCAGAGAAAGTCACATAAACAAAATCATTGCAAAGATTTTACAAAATATGTTTTAATGTAATCCTGGCCCTTTTTTTGACAAAGTTGTATAGAAAATTCTTGACCCCATGATAATTATTATCTATTCCTCAACAATATCTTAAATTTCTTATAACATTTTCTGACTTTTAATTAAGCCATGAAATAAATATTTGGAATGGCCTTTAAAGCTTTATGTCTCTGGGTCACATTTTCCAGGTTTCTCCAGAAACCGTGCCAGATTTTTCCTGACTGTCTATAAAAATCAGTAGGCAAAGAAAAACATATGGCAACTACCTTTCACCATAAATTATGGCAGTAAAAAAGAACATACACCACAAAATAGGCCTATAGGAAGGAAGATAAGCAATCCAACTGTCTCGACACATCATCTTCATAGTCAATGAACTTTAAAAAGGTGACCTTTAACCTTTTCAGAGCTACTTAGCATGACAAAATGAATGCCCTACCTGTCCATAGGACCTGATGTCAATCTGAAAGTCAAGTCAACTCAACATTCATTTGATCTCATGCAAAACAGAGGTAACAAATATGAATCAAAACAGCAATAATGTTGCATATCAAGCCATTACTCCTGATAATACGTAAATAATCTAATAGTACAAGTGGAGCAAGCAAAAGCACAGGTTGCTGCATTTCAGTAGTTCTATACTGAAATCCGTATTTTAATACTGAAATCCATATTATAATACTGAAACCTATATTTTAATACTGAAATACATATTCTAATACTAAGATACATATTCTAATACTGAGATACATATTATTATACTGAAATACATATTCAATACTGAAACCCGTATTCTAATACTGAAATCCATAGTCTAATACTGAAATAAATATTCTAATACTGAGATACATATTCTAATACTGGAATACATTATTCTAAAACTGAAATCTGTATTCTTATACTGAAATCCATATTCAAGACTGAAATCCAGATTTTAATACTGAAATATGTATTTTAATACTGAAATCCCTATTCTAATACTGAAATCCCTGTATCTTCCAAAGCAAGCCCAGTTAACAAATTCAGCTATTTCAGTTCGGTGGCTTTGAAGAAGCACCATTTAAATTGTTTAACTCAATAAACAACTAAGACAAGAAAAAAACAACAGTTACATAATAAATCCTGGATTATCAAAGGAGCCAAAAACCTCCACTTTTCCATTAAAACATGCACTTCCTCTTGCAAAAGACATTATTTTCACAGACTTTGATTCAAATCAATAGAAACAACCGTTTCAACATGATGTTTATAAAGTAACAAAGTCCCGTCTTTTACATCAAACTATTAGTGCGAGTATAGGTATCAAAGACTGCAGCTGTCAGTCAGCCTGTCTTTACGTGCAAACTTCTTTCCCTGTGCCAAATTACCTGCCATTTTATTGCCCCGTTTGTAATTAATGGAAAATGCTGCCGAAAACACTTCCTCGTGTTTCTCCTGGAAATGTCAGACTGGAGATGTTTTTGTGAGGGGTAGAGATATAAGGTACAAGTTTGAGTAAGAATGATGAAAGTATAGTATCATTGTTTGACCTTTTTATATATATATATACCCCTCCCCCAACCCTCTCTGATGACCTTGGTTTGAGATGTCCACATACATGAGTAGATCAAGTAGCCATTAGTAAGGTTCAACTTTAAATCTCACTAGCAGCAAAAGATAAACAGGTTTTGACAGTTGTTGCATAATGAAAGTACATTTCAGTTAAATTTAGCATTTTAAATTTAGGCATGAAATGTTCGTAAATAAGCTGCATTTTCTTTTACCATAACAAATCAAGATGATAAATCTTTATACAAAATCTTGATGGAAATACATCTAAATGGGTATACTCCAAGAAAAACAAAACAAAGTGATTCCATCTAAATTGAACGAAAAATCATTATCTTTGATAAAGAATAAGAAAAGTATTATCTTCTTAAGATAATCGAAAACAAAAAAACGAAGCCTTCAGAATTGTTTAAAGTGATAAATGACCATGTCTGATTGACCAATGATTTATCTGATGCTGGGCCAAACTGTCAGTATTCTTCTTAATAAGGTACATCAATCTTGATCGCACTTTTAGAAACGATCACTTAATGAGATCTCAGATGTGACAGATTCATGTTTATTTCCCCCTCTCCTATAAAGATAAGATACCAAATTTAATTTCCCTGATGGGAAATGATCTTACAGAGTCACTAATAACAATGTGTTACATTACTAGTATTGTTGAAAAAAATACCAAGCCCGTCCCTTAAACCCCCTCCTCACCATTGCATCATCACACTTGAATACCACAAATCTGAGGGTCACTTATCTTGTCCATTTTTCCATCCGCTTGGTCTCTTGTGTCACATTCAAAGAACAAGATCACTTTGTCAGAACTTCATTGGAGCGATTATAATTAGGACTTAACTAGCCGTATTTAAACTGGTCTACAGCGTAAGTTTCTATTACATAAGAAACACCAGACAAGAGTTACTGCCCTTTCTATCTCTCATCTTTGCAATCTGACCAGGCTCTATATACAGTAACTGTTGTCTGGCTGCAACTATAAATCTTTCCCTTGACTTCCCCCAAAAATAGATAACGGACAGTTCCAAAACTAGAAGCTGGTCAAGTCCACTTAAGAAATTCGGTAGGTTAAGGGAATGAATACATTCCATGGAGTTACCTTGAATGTAAATGTTTACAGTTATTAAATTATATATTAACAAGAGTATTTTTTTAGGTATTACGCTCCTATCATTTCCTTGGAAGTAATCATCAGGAATTTCTCGCTCAAAAGCAATCTGGTAAGCTCATCAGTCTTGGTATAGAATAAATGGAATGACAAAGACCTTAAAGCAATTACAATGAAATATAATCTATACATAATAATATTAACAATGATCCACATTTCGTTAACCTTTTTCCTACAGTGAGGAAAAAAAACCAGGGATGATCTATAAAAATTGCAGACTCACTTTGATTTGTCTATATAAATTTATTTTAGTTTGATTGTGTTCAAAGCAATATGCTTATAAAAACACTCTGGAATCCGTTCCTGGAACAAACCATTAGTTAGCAATTAGTATAGTTTCTTGCTCAAGACAGGGTTTCTGCCCCAGACAGGGTTTGAACCCATGCCACGCAAATCCTTAGATTACTAGTCTGATGCGTTAACCACTCAGCCACGTCACCACGGTTTGATTGAAACTGCTCATGACCAATAATGTAAAAGTGCAACATCTCTCACGCTTGTTTAGAGCAGCACTCAATCTTCAAGCCTAAAGTGCTGGAATCAGTGATCAAAAGTCAGTTACGACAATAGTTTTTTGTACATAGCTAGGGACAAAGAATTTCTAAAACAGGAAATATCTGTGACGCTACAAGCTTCCAAATATTGACAAATATTCATCGCGCTCCCAAAGTCCCTGTCCACGACCAAAATTCATACTTCAGCAGAATTGGATTTTTCTTCTCTCAGAATTAATATACCCTCGGTTCATAACTCAGGAGCAATTCATGAGCGAAAGATTGAAATGAATTGCAAAGGTCTTGTCACTTTTCCTTCACACTCGTATAGATCTACACGCCTAATATAATCTATCAGAATAATTCTTGCTTTTTTTTCTTCTCCCAATTCAGCGTAGGAAAAGTAAATAACTTTTCTCAGAATTGTAAGGCACTATGATCCATCAAAATATTCTAAGTTGGATGTTTTGTATGGGCAAAGGAAAAGTAAATAAGTTTTCTCGGTATTGTTTAGCACATAGACAAGCATCATTCCCGTCACAACTGACAAATATGAATGGAGTATATACACATTCCTTGACTGCAATATCTTCAGATGAATTGATTTCCCACAATTACAATCTCCACTCCAAGTGGAAATTAAACAATTGTTTTTGTCTCTCTCCCCCCATCTAAGAGGCAGCAATTTTCCCATAATGCTTTGCATCCTTTACATTTTTGGTTTCCACCATTGAAGAGTTTTATGTTACAAATTTGTCATTTACAATGGCTTCTGTCAGTGGGAGAAGGGGATTATTGAACAAATGACTGGAATAAAGTAGATTGTATTCTGGATTAACAGATCTGTCATACATCAATTTTATCATGATCAATATAAACAGATTTTGTTGGCTCTTTCAATTAAATGAATATTTTCCATATCAGCATGACAGAAGGGCCTGCAGCAGATAGCTTGAGATAGCTAATCTTACAAAAACAAAGCAACAAAATGGTGACAAAGTGTTGACATATTTGACAGCGGCATTATGCGCATAAAAAAGCTCATCAAAGCTTGAAACGGCTAACGACTTAACACCAACAGTTACGATTGGCCCAGAGATTAACTAATATGTTCCATCAGATAAATAAAGACCCTTAAATATATACCTGCAGTAAATTCGAACTTACACCTGATTTGGTGTTTCGAAAATGAAAAATGTACAACAGTAAGTCAGTTATACCACAAATCATGATTAGAGGTAAAAATTCACAAGAAAACTCCTGGGGTTATGTAAGTGCAAACTTTATCAAAATTGAAAGAATATCAAAAGTTAAGCCAAAAGTATCTAAATTTGAAAACATTATAACCTCCACAATTTATGATCCAACAACAAAGTAATAGTTTTAAAATTTGTAAATAAGATAGAACATTTCACCTAGTTCCTTGAACTCCATGTTGGTATTTTTAAGACAAAAGCGAGGAAAAAAAAAAAAGAGGGGAAAAAAATCGGTTTTGTGTAAGGATTATTGTGTCGTCTGCTTACTTAATCAACCATATTGTTATCATAAGCTATGTAACACATAACTTAAAAACACAAGCTCATCAATTATTGCAATGCATTTTTACAAGCATAATTCATTACAAAATACTGGAATTTTACACAAAGAACAATTGACGTCTGTGTAATTACTTTTGGAACAGAAATCAAGAACCAGTAATTGCTAAAGAAACCATTAAATTTAATGTAAAACTTCAGTTTTATAATTCAATGGACTAATATCTTTGCCAATACAGATATAATTTTAACTGTGGGAAGACTGAACACTCGAAAAATAATTACAGCTTCCAAATTTTAAACAGGCAATGAAGGCAAAATGAATGTTGTAGATACCGTATATCAAATATTGCGGAAACGGAGATAAGCCCTTTTTTTTTTCTTAGGTAGGATGCTATAAATCTAGGAATTCAAAATGAACAAATAAATACTTTATAGAAAACAGGGAGATTTATTATCCATGGACGATCATATAGACAACATAAGCATTTCACATATTTCAGTAAGTGCGAACATTTTCCAGAAGTTATATAAGCATAAAGCAACACTGTAACATAATCTTCGAGTTCGCTGAGTTACGATATAAACCCTGGAATTACGACCTTAAACCCTGAAAATAACAAACCAATCAGATTGATGAGAATACAGACCTGACGTATAAACACGAAAAACTTGTGAAAACAACACTCAAATCAAGTAATGGCTAGACAGAGGACATTATATCTGCCCGAAGAATACAACTTAATCAACGGATTCAAATAACCAATCTTTTTTCTCTTCAATATTTTTCTCCGATTCGTAACCGAAATTGATGACATGCCAATTCTCATTGAAGGTTTATCAACGCAAAATCTTCATGAAAAGATATTTGTGCCATTTATTTTGAGAACATTTACTTCTAAATCACTGAAGATAAGACAGCACAATATCCTTTTTCCAAATTTATGTTGCCATGGTAACAACAGTCTTCATTGTATGTAATCCATAACATCTTTTGGGGGAAAAGGAACCAGTTTCTAACTCCTATCATAGATTGAATTGATTTTCTGTCAGATAATATTAGACATCTAGGCTGATTGAAATCCCTATAAAGTGGCAAACACGATTCTTATTTGTTTCCAATCCAAACACTTAATTCCACCGATGCGTTCCTGCACGCGATTTTCAAAGACAAACGTCATAACAAATTCCATTATAGCTCGAGTATGCAAATACAAAATGGTAGGTAAACAATAACTCTGCCATGATCATTTCATATTTTATTGTTTTGTCATGTGAAGCAATCGTAAGTAATCGGACGACTTACAATAAAACGTCGTAACTTCGAAAAACATTTTTGTAGAAAGTATCGGTATTAACATGCTATCTATTCTGCATTTTTATTCTCAGATTTCTTGGGGCATATAAATATTTTTTTTAACATGAAGTTATGGCACAATTGCAATTTATGGGTAAGACATTTATGGAAAATATGCAAATTTTGGCGGAAATCAAATATTTTCTTTACACAGTGATCGATGGACTTTTAAGGAATTGCGATAAGAATTTTTTTGCAAGCATTTCAATATCACTGTAATATTGGAAAATATACCATTGTTATTCCACTGTTTAATCAATCGTAATCCGTCATGGATAAAGTATCTTGCCATGATAATTTTTTTTTCACGAATTTTGAAATCTACAAGCATCGCATAAATAATTAATTAGTCATCTCATAAAAAATGTAATATCGTTCCATCATAGCGTTAAGATTTTCAGTTAAAGCGTGAGACAGTCGCTGATATTTCAATATTCAGTACTTTGATGATAACATATTAGGGTCGTTGGTTCTTTAGCCAAATCGTAATTACGCGAGGAGACAATTTCCTCGAAAGTCGATTTCTTCCATCCAGGAAATAGGGCCGAAGATAAACAAAATTACAATGAATATGAAGGAATTTAGCCGTAAACCATAAACAGATATCGGAACAATTACTGCCGCAAATGGTTTGGTAAACTAAATTGGACCTTTAATGATGAAAAATTCCATCCGAATGAACACTAAGCAGGGATCGCTAAACGGTTATTAGTTCAATTGATATAAACAACATGTCTGAAATACACAGACAAATAAATTTAATTCTTTAATGAATTATTTTAGACTCTATAAAAATGTGACATATTTATAGTAACATGAATGGAGCAATAATTCATAATTAATCTACAAGGAAAATCTTCCCCCCCTCCCCTCCCATCTGAAAAGCTGGTAGATAGATGCTGGAGATTTTTGACATGTATTCTAGGCGGCTGACACCCTGATTCTGTGAGATAACGCACCAGGAGTTGTTAAACTAATAAACAATCTCTCAGGTAAAAGCATTGCCAATGACATTAACAATTTTTTTCTGCTTCGTTGACAAGCATTTCTCTCTCTCTCTCCACTTTTCATTGCCATTTTTTCCCCTCCCTCTTGACAAATTTTATGCTATCATGTAATGCAAACATTTCATACAATTTTATCTAAGAGGGGAACCTGCCTATATCAATGCATTGGAAAAGATAACCACTTGTTACTAATTTAAAGGAGATATAATAATTAAAACACTGAATTTTCACAGGTCTTGAATTGTCACCTAATGGGTACTAGAGAATCAGTACCAGGTTTGATATTCAGGCCGGCCTGGATTTATTCAGGTGGCATATATATATAGACCAGTCAATTGTACTTCTTGCATTATAACAGGGTTAAAATGTATCAAAAATACCGATTTGTTATACTTGCAGAATCATTTGTACATGTCTATAAATATATGAATGAAATTACTCTTACTGTTTCTATGCCAACTAAAGTCTTACATAACATACTCTGACAGTTTCTTCCGAAACATCTTATCAAATCTTTCCGATGAAACACATGTACATCATTTTTTATAGAATATAGATATACTTTTATAATCCTATCTCTAAATTAAGAACATATGTAAAGACAAAAATAATCTACACTATTCCTGGTGCTTGAAAACTTTGTTTAAACTCCAAAAGCATGGTTTTAACAAAAGTAATTACTCGTTAATGATGGTGGGGGCGGGCATTCCCTTATTACTTTAACAGCATATTCTCGACATTTCTTAAATCTTTTACTGCCGCATTAATGCCTCAGAGGTTCAATTTTCCTACCTATGTAATAATTTAATTTCACAGGAAATGTAGGTAACTCGAAATAACTGCAAACGAGCCAAGAGGCTCATTGCGAGCTGCGTCTTCAATTTTTGAAAAGTTCTGGAAGTAATTTCTAAACTGTAAATGAAGTTGGGAGTTTTGTATATTGCAATACGGAAGGAAATATTAAAAGCCGACAGGATGATTCTTTCCACATGTCAGTGTAAACAATAACTTCAGGCACATTTCATCAGTCAACAGTCTTCCTGGTTTAAGATTTATGATTCTACAAGTACAACGGATCAATGGAAATGAGGAAAAACCACAAAGGAACTGTAACTCTTATAGCCCTAAATTGATACCAATGTAAAATGTTTGTCGAATTTCTTGGACACAGAGCATTTAAATATGTCAGAGGCCCTGTTCCTATTAATAAATTTGGGTATATTCAGAAAATACAATGACTGGAAGAAATTTTTATCTTATATAAGCATTAATTTCATTCAAAACAGACCAAAAGTTCTAAGAAGGGAACAAAAGGCAATGTAAAATCATAAGTATACAGGCTAAACAGAAATTGCTGAGAAAGAATAGAATGGATTTAAAAATAAATGTCCAAAAATATTTTAAACAAAAAAAAAAACGGATTTTGGTAAATTTGTAACAATTATTCACAATCAGGATTAAAAGTTAGTTTTTCAAAAAGGCTTTACACATCACCTTATGAAAAGCTTTTAAGATGACCTTTTTCGATTATCAACAACAACATAAGGTTATGTTTCTCCTGCTACTCAGCAATTTCTAATATTCAAAGAGATTTTCTGTTCAATAGATTTTCGCCCTCCGTCAATAAATTTGCTTGGCAAAGCTATTCAATCATTTTCTTTTCTTTACGTCAAACGCTAGGGCATCCTATTGTTATATTTCTGAAAACCATTCCATAACTGGAGCCAGTAGAACAGCATTCTCTGACTCGACCCATCTATCAACATGGATGAAATATTTCAAATTAGTCTGGGAGCAAAAAAATACTAAATTATGAATACTTCTGGCCTTTCTAATTACAGAGGTGCTGATACAGACTGGTTTATGACAAAGATTGGTCGCCTTATACTCAGTATTTAATACTAACCAGTCTATGATTTTCGCACCAAATCAATCACAGAACCAGTCAGAATTTTTTTTTTTTTTTTCAAATTTTTAACTACAGAAGAGTGTGCTATGGTTATTTTCCACCTCCCTGCAGGATTTATTGCCAGTAATTATCTCTTAAAGAATCTCTATGTACATTTTCTAAGTAAATTAATATTACATATGGGGAAAATCAACATATGGAGCCTTAACAATATTGCATTTTCCTCTCATTTTTACCTTCAACAGATGAAAAATTTGCTGAGATCTACCATACTTATATATATAGTAACAATGAGGTTCAGTTTATAATCCAAGAGTTAAGCACAGTAAATGGTATCATGGAAATAATCAAGCTGAATATGTGAAGTATTTAAGAAGCAGCCCATTTCCAACACTTCCGAAAAAATTCAATCTTAAGTCGCAGAGTGGCCCTAAAGCCCTAATTCTGTACCACTATTACTCCACAAGAAGCTATAAATTTAAACAACCTTAAAAAGTTTCTTGAAAACCCTTAAGTTCATCTGTAATATTATATTAACATTTTAATTATTCTACAAATACTTTTGTTAGTGATACAGGAGTTTGTGTTACTTTTATGTCAACCCTACGGCAGTTGTACAACCAAATGTGTGCAAATGGATTCCATATTGGGAATTGTTTATGTCAAAGAATGTTCGAATTTGATCCGGAATTAAAATTGAAAGTATCACAGTTTAATGACTTAAATGCATATAACTGCAATTTACTTCCTATTAACAGGAAAAACTCTTTCAAATTGATTCATTATAATTATATGTTTCTGCGACTGTCACTGAAATTTCAAAGCAATAATCAAATTAAAGAATCATTCATTAAATGTCACAGGTGTAACTTAACAATTATAAATCCTATGTCTGAAATGAATTCCTACGAGGTCAATCTCTGTTTCAGACTGGGATTTTTAAACAGCTTTTTTAGAAAAGAAAATCAAAGTTATGTCTGAAAATAGAAATCTCTGTTTGGCCCCCCAATGGACAGGGAATATTCTCTCCCTGTAAACAAAGCATGACATAAAATATAAAATCTCCGACTGGTTCTTTATCTTAGCACCAGATATTAAACATATAGACAAAATAATGTATAATCTGTAAACCAGTCTTTAAATTTTTCTCTCTCTATGACTTGGCAGCAGACACCAAAAACTACTCAACTTATAAATTATATAGAAGCAAAAATGATAGGTTTAGATAATATACTGTGAAATCTTTTAATTTTGTGGCCAGGAAGATTTGTGGTTTAGCAATAAAACCAGACTGGTTTTAGTTCTTTTAAAAAAAAAACTTTTAAAAATATCAACAAAAACTGTTTGCAACCACCTATCACACAGTCTACTGAATTCATTTCACCACAAAATGATCTAATTTCACAGATGAGTTGAGTTTTATTGGGTTTTAACTCAAGGTGATATAGGGGCTTTCCAGCTTTACTGGTGAAGGATGACCCCAGGTGCCGCTCTGTGCATAATTTCAAGCACAAGCGGGGACCAAAGAACTCCTGGAGTTCTGTATACTTGTCGGATAGCTTCCTCACATAAAATATTCAAACCCCCCGAGGGGACTAAAAATAAGCCAAAACAGTGGGGGGGCAATTTTTTTTGAATAAGGGACCGAAAACCACTCGAAAAGGACACAGGTTTGAAGTGAAGGAGTAACCACCGCCCAAAAAGGCACCTCATGGTTTAAGTGAAGGGAAATATACCACTCGGCCCTTGGGAAACACCCCCCAAGATTAAAAGGTTTTTCTTTAAAGGGAAATTAATTACGTTAACTAAACCAAAATTCTAAATTTGAATTTAGACAGAAAAAAAAAAACTAGAGGAAAGTTACGATTTTAGTATTGACCCATTTTTAACCCCAAATCTCTGAAAACATCTTTATTACAGAAAATTTTGTTAAAATTTAAAGGAGAACAACAAAACACAAAACCCCAAACAAGCCTTTTTGATGACCAAAATCCACAAAACTTCATTCTTACAAAATCAAAACATTTCACAGTATAATTATTACATATATATTGGAACTGGCATCAAGAAACTCACCTCTATGTCTGTTTGTAGTTTTATCAAACATCAGCATAGCATCTTCTATCTGAAAATACACAAAAAGATACACAAGGATAAGTATACATGGCTTAATTAAATGGCATCAAGTTACTATATCATTTAATTAGCTCATTTGAATATGTCAAAGGCTTCTGAAAACATTCTGATAGTGTTGATAATGTGAGAGAACACACATACTGTTATTACTCAGGTATCTATAACACAATAGAAACAAAGAAGCTCTTCATCTTATCTTGTGACCTCACTCATTTTAATTAACATTTTTTTATTATTAATTTTTTTTGTTGTGTTTTACATGGCATCAACATAGTATATAGGTCATATGGCCACTTTCCAGCTTTACAGGTGTAGGTAGACCTAGGGTGTCCCTCTGTACATTATTATATGCACAAACAGGCACCCGAGTACAGCCACAGACATTCTGTAAGCAAGCTGGATAGCTGTCTTAGGTGTTGAATCTGTAGACCCTTGCAAAGCTCAAACCTACAGCAGTGAGTGGCAAACTTTTATCTGATTAGTCCCTCTGCGCATTATTTCAGGCACGATTGGGCATCTGCGTAAAACAACTAACAACCTTCTGTTTGGAAATAGCTGGAAAACATCCTCAAATGCAAGTCCTTTTCGAGTTTTATACTGATGTCAAAAAGGAGCAAATGATGTCATAAGTCGGCGATGCTATAATTATCAAATGGTCTAATACCAGCTATATTTCATACTTTAAAACATTTTTCTGACCATAACAAATCAGATCACACGTCTTGGCGTGATGCGATGTAGGTATCATTTTTTCTATAACACTGTAAATTACCATTTTACTTCGTTCTTCTTATAGACGCCAGCACTAAGTGGTGTAACTGAACTTATGCAACACTATATAGACGGTGTGAACATGTATATTTGTATGCAAATAGATGTCGAGTCAGACACCATTAGCTACCAGATCGTTATACCAAAATGTGAATCTGTTTATATACCAAGAACAGACCAATCAACAGTCATTCTGTCAGAAATCTAGCCAATAACAGATAATCTAAATGGTAAATATTGCCAAAATCAAACTTAAAACATCAAACATTCACTATGGGAAATGATTTATAGTGATCATGATCAAATGAATGGCAAGGCCTATACCACTTTTGGCATATAACAATGAAAATGTAAGAAAGAACACAACCTCGAATGTGCATGAAGAAAAATTATGGTACGACAAAAAAGAGACTCGTGTTTACATAACTTGATTGCATATTATCTATTAACCTTTTTATCTCTAACGGGTACATTTTACGAACTTCAATCGTATCTCGCCAAAGACAAAGTCATCTGCACAAGTCTCTACTGATCTACTGACAAAACTTAATCGTACTTCATCGACAGACATTGAACAGCTAAACAATTCCTCTAAACACACCGCAAACAGTTTTGCTCGATCGTATCGGAACACCGTGTCACCAAAATGATTACCACTGTTCAGCGGTAATGAATATCAAACTTCATCTGACTTGTGTCTTCCGCAAGACAAAACGGTCTTTTGACAATATGCCTTATCAAGATAAACTACGTCAGACTGTAACGCATATACGACATGAAAAAGCACTCAATTAGAACAAGTCTATATTCATTATAACCACTCAATATGCTTTATTATCCGATCATTTACAATCATTAGAAAATTCAACATAGCTTTTTAACGAGGAAAAAACGTGAAGGTCGTGAAATATAAAAAATATTTTAAGGTTTTATTTACATAGTATCTCTATGCTACTTTCACAACATTTGAAGGGGTTCTCCTTTTTTGTTATAAAAACTAACACACTTGCACATGTATAACCCTCTTATATTAAATATTGCAAATTACACATGGGTGAAAGTTGAAAATTCTAAAAATCCTGACATGAAATTACACCATTTCCAAACAATTCTCAATCAAGGTCATTGAAGAAATTTAAAGCAGACGCATGCATGTTAAAACTTTGTCCAATTTTAGAAAAATAATTTAACTCAACATGAACTGTAACACTAAATACAGTGAAATGATCATCACAGAGTGAAATATACATGGCTGAGGAGAACTTATTCCCCTTGTTTGACTTGAACCCTATTATAGCTAACCTGCTGGGACCAGTGACTAAGCCTTTGCCATCAGTATGGAGCCAGGCTGGCCTGTGCATCTGTGCAGTCTAAGCTATATATAGTCCAAAATTGAAGCTGGACAAGTTGTTTTAAGAAATATTCAACAGGTTATAGGTTAGAAGATAATACAGTATCAATAGTGACACCGGGGGTATAATGAAATAATAATTACAAAGGTGAAATGGAAATGGCTAAGCATAATAGGAATTTTTTTCTTCCGTTTTGACATGAACTTTGTTAACGTTACACGACATGTAAGGCCATGGCATCAGAACTGCAGGAACAGGTAGGCACTATATTACATACAGAATGAAGACTGACAGCTATTTTGTACTACACGTCATGTTTCATGTGTAATAGTACAATCTACACGAGTAATTAAACTTGTAATATGTGCAATTCTCAAACCCTTGTTCGACATTCTTTCCCGTATCAAGAAGTGACGAAATTACATGTTCCTGTCCACAAGAGAGATTCACGATTGACATTAACATTATTATACATGTGTGACTAAGACGAAAATAGAATATAAAAGAAAATAAGCAAGAAATACGCAACGTGAAAAGTGCTCCTAACCTAAAGACTTCCTAAGATATTTCCTTGAGATAATCACCAGTTTGTTGCCAGTTTGTTGTGTGCAATATTAATTGTTTTAGTATTGTCAATGACATTTATGCACGTGATATAAGCATGTCATTAGCACTTACCCGCCCACTTACTTTTCTTATAATAAGTGCAATTTGCACTTTAATTCATCAGACAGCAAAATCAAACTTCACTTGTTAATTCAGTGTCACATTAATTATAAACCACTGCCATACAATATCTGCTAATGATTCAGTTTCTGCAATTTGAAATGACGATAACAAATTCGATGTTTATCATTTTTCATCGTTCAATTCATTTTTCACGACCCATGTTGTACATTTCGATTCATCACACATTTATTACGGAGTTTATAATTCATTTCCAAATGTAACGCACCTGAAAAGTGACAACAGGAACATGTAGTAATCCTGACATAAACCTAGTGATCTCGGTATTGGATACCCCGATATTTTGTTCTATAAATGGATATACGCCACCATCATCAATTTCCCGTGCTACAGTAATTGTCCATGTCTCGGTGGTTTCTCTATCATTAATGACAGGTTCACACTTTTCAGGGATTAGTGAAAAGGAGTCAGGTATCAGAGTTTTGTATTTTCGACAAAGCTGATCCGAGGCCATTTAAAATTTTAAAAAGAAAATTTTTTTCTGTCATTTCAATACAAGATTGTATCATTTTTTGTAACCACAGCTTTGTGACTGTTTTGACTGGTTTGTTGTATTTTTTGTTACCTCACTTAATTATCTAATTATAAGAACAAAAGAGAGCATGTTAAAAAATTAAGTACAGTTTAACTTACTTTTGTCAAGAATCCATTATTCATTATTACTGCTAATTGACTTAAACAAAAAGCCAATTAACAAAGATGTTTAGAATGGCTGAAGATAATGTTAATTTGTATTTTCTTGAAACAAAATTGGCTTCAACTTTGCCTCCAAACTTCTACAACTGGCTCTTTATTTTGTCCTAGTATACAGAAGACTTGTCAAAAGTCAGATTCAAACCCATGGTCAATGAATTTGTCCAGCTTTGAATACCAATAGTACAGCTTCAACCATCGAAAAATGTATTGGTTTAAGCTACAACATTTTTGGCCACAATGCATCACAAATTTTAACCTCAGACTGGTGACCAGTAACACTCCAAAGACTGCAGCCTGGGTACTAAAGCAAACTCTTGCAAACCAGTCAAAGCCTTTGTATGGATGGCTTAGTGAAACCAGTCTGACTTGATCCCGGCTTGATTTCTTATGACTTACAACCATTTTGCATTAAACTCTAAAAAGTTTTTTTATTTCATATTAATTCAGCTATTGCATCCATGCTAGAATAAAATAACTCATCTGAAATGCAATAAAACGGTATTAAACCATACTTAAAAGGGGAGTAGAATACATAAAATCAGGCAGTAATGTTTGCGTTACAAATAAACATTATTAAACTTCTTTCAAATCTTTTTTCATTTACCTCTCATAAAGAATGGATAACAGAACAATTTATAATCAACTTTTGCCCCCAAAATTCACAACCGCGTAAAGTTTACATGCTCGCAGTTGCTGAAGCCAAGCCAGGGATGTACTGACTTACCCAACTTCGCTCTCAGTCACGACAAACACCAATTTTTGTCTTAACATTTACCTCTACAATCATGCAACCTTAAAATGTTTAAAGATAAAGACATAATCTATGTAAACATGCCAGCACAAGATTGAGTCATCGAGAAACAATACGCCTTTTCATGACCGTCAAACCAAAAAATCAGTTTTTACAATAATTTAATTGAAAATCTTGGTGACCTATAAACACCTGTTTCAACCTGGGCTCGTCAACTTATGCAGCAAAGTTTGACAAAAGAATTTCAAACTTTTATCTCAATTTGTGACGCGTTTACGTTTTAAGTAACGAGTCATTTTACATGCAAAACATATTAATTATAAGCAATAATATTCCACACCCGTGTATTCTATTAAACATGCCTTTTCATATAAAACGCACATCAATAATAAATATTCAAATCGATACGAAATCGTTTAAATTACGTCAATCAAATATTATAAATATGATCTTGGATCAGTATCATTGGAATGTTTTTATTCTATATGACCACGTCTGCCAATTATGCAAAATGAATTTATACTCTAATCAGATCTAATTTGACAGTATTGCTGACCTACAAGCCAATTCACTTTTAAAACAATTTCCGGAAAGATTGTTGTCGCAAAAGAAGACAATTTTTTTTTTTTGATTAAGCATTATGTAAATATTTTTTGCTTTGGATTTCGGTCATACAAAATAAAAGCATGGAACTTTCAACACTAAGAAGCCAATACCACCAGTCTGAGGTGGGGAATCCGATATCAAAATATCAAGATTCTGATATCAAAATCATTAGATTTCCATAGCAAAATATCAAAATTCTGATATCAAAATCACTAGATTCCAATAGTAAAATATTAAGATATCAAAATAAAACTTTAGTGCTACACCATATAGAGCCTTCTGTTTCAGACTGCAAAGGGTTGATATTAATTACACAAATGACAAATAGAAACGCATTAATAAAATACAATACAGAAACTGTAAATTGTGTGGACCTTACAGTATTAATGGTCAGTGGAAGGCATTTAACAACAACCCAATTAGGAAAATGCTACATCAATAGAATACTATAACACCCGGGGGACGTTAACATATGAGAAAAAAACTGAAAGTCACTGACTTTGATATCAAGATTCAATGACTGCTACAGTTTGCTGAATGAATTTAGAGTCGGCTACCATAGGTCAAAATAGCTGCCTAAAAATGCATTTACGGGCCGGCTGCCGCAGGTCAAAATAGCTGCCTAAAAATGCATTTACGGGCCGGCTGCCGCAGGTCAAAATAGCTGCCTAAAAATGCATTTAGGGGCTGGCTGCCGCAGGTCAAAATAGCTGCCTAAAAATGCAATTAGGGGCCGGCTGCCGCAGGTCAAAATGGCCGTCTAAAAATGCATTTCATGCCTGCCTCAAAAGTAATAAAAACACTGTTAATGTGATAAAGCCAAAAATGATCGCCTTAAAAAAGACCGTCTTAAAATAATACAGTCAAGACTCAATACATCGGAATCCATTATACTGACAAATTCAAATAACGACAGTGAATTGGTGGGAACCAATTTTTTTTAACGTTATTATAATCCTTTATAACGGAAAATTCGTATTCCGACTCCGACACAATAAAATTGGAAACCAAACATGTTATTTTCTATACAATCAGTACCCGTTACACTGACACTTGGTCAGTCAAGCGTGCGAATAAAACAAAAGCCGCAAGGTGTTAAAACAGGTATTGTGGTTTGGTCAGTTGATTGTTACACCTTATTACAATACCAAGGTGTTGTTGTCAGCAGAATTTTGTTACACTAGCCAACTTATGACAACAAACAGTGTGCAATCAATTTTTAAAGGTTTAGGGGGCTAGGTGGCGTGGACAGTAACATGCACTTTACAGTACCGTCCATGAACAGGCTCAATCAAACCGAGCCTGCAACATTTTCAATTTTGTTGTGTTGGACTTTCTTGAGGGATTCTGTTTTTCTCTATTTTTTTTTAATTTTCAAAAGTCCTATTATTGTATGTGCTTTTTATTTTATAAAGTTTTATCATTTTCATAAAAATCTTTAATTGTATTTAAGTTGTTATTATTTTAATGAAGAAGTTGTATTATGTGTATGATATGTAATGTGTGTAATGAAGTGAACACATAAACACAAAAATCTTTTTCATTAGATGTTTATTATAGAATCTGATCTAAATACATAATTTTCAGATACCAGTGACTAAGCACTGATGAATGATGAAATTCAATATACCGACAAATTCGATATACTGACATATCCTTTGGGAACCAACAGTGTCGTTGTAATGAGTCCTGACTGTATCATACAAATAACAGTCATTTAATATCATACTTTACAATTATAATTCAAGGTTTCAAAATTTATTGGCTTTTATAATCTACATGCAAAATAATAAAATGATACTTATTTTGTTTGATACTTAGAGGGAGAAATCATTTCCTAACATGCTTCTTTAATAACTGTTATATGATCTTTTTTCTTTCTGGCAAACCAACATCACCTTAGTGCAGTAACAGGTTAACTCCTTTTGAATTTTATAGGAGTTAAGCCGTTTCTGCACTAATATGACAATATATTGGGAAGTGCTGACATATTTTGCGCGAGATACAACAAAACCTATTCCTTAGCAATTTGATAGAATAATCATCGATTATACCCTGATTCTCAGGACCTATACGCATGTAAATGGGAGTTAATTTTCTTTTACACTATTGTTGATTACCATTATGTCCCAGAATAAACTTTTCTTTAGAACACAAAGGACATAAAAACCTTGTCCCAAAAACTATAAAATGGAAGGACATGGGTGATAAATTATCAGCTTCTACATCATTGCTACTATACATCCCTCGTTCATTATTCTTAGAGGTATATAAATTCCTCGAGACGTAGGCCCGTTATCGACTCTGCCGCTAAATTGTAATTAAATCTTGCCTTTCCCAAGCAATTTTCTTCTTAAGTTAGTTGATTAACATAGGTTCTATTTCTGATGATGGCACGTCAATGTCACAAACACCACTCTCGAGATCGGGAAGCAAACGAAAACATATATCGTAAAAATATAAGTCGCCGTTACGATATAGATTACCATCACTGCTGCCGTTGTCTATGCAAAGAATCTCCGCCCACTTTACAGGAATATTTAAGACACAATTACATGACTTCCGTACTTTTAAACCCATTAAGTTAACTTTCTGTACCTCCGTATGTAAATTAAGTTGAAAAAGATTAATTACTACCAGTGCAAGTCGTTTTTGCAGGAGAAAACGATAAGTAATTACGTACCATTACAATTCTGAAACGGATTCTAAATTGTGTAAAAGCCACGCATGTCCGTAAGTTTCACCTCATTACATCGCGGCTGAAGTTTTAAAATACAGTACTTAACAAGGAAGACTGCCAGGACAGTTACTAACGAATCTGATTTGAATGTCGTAATGAGCTAATTTAAATTTAAAAGTTTGCGAAAATAAAGTGAGAAATGATCCAGACAAAACCTACGTTACTTCATGCAGCGCTCTCAAATTGATGTAATACCTATTTCTGGAAACAAACAGACAAAATCTCTTCAATTTATTCTGATAGAATCTCTTAAACTATTCATACACGTGATTTCCTAAATGTTAATGTTTGTAAAAAAGTGTTTTTTCTATAACAGACCATGGTACAAAGTTGTATTCCACTGTAATTAAATCACTGTCTATTGATGTATTTAATTAAGTAACGGCTTCGTCAAAAACCAATGAAGATAAAATTTTCACATTATAAAATGAGCCGTGTCATGACAAAACCAACATAATGGGTTTGCGACCAGCATGGATCCAGACCAGCCTGCGCATCCGCGCAGTCTGATCAGGATCCATGCTGTTCGCTTATCAACTCTATTACAAGTAGAGAAACTGATAGCGAACAGCATGGATCCTGATCAGACTGCGCGGATGCGCAGGCTGGTCTGGATCCATGCTGGTCGCAAACCCATTATGTTGGTTTTGTCGTGACACCGCTCAAATGCCAATATGAAATGTATCAATCTTTGACCAATCTTGCAGTCAGCTCTCTACAAAAAAGAGAGCAATTTTCCTCCCCATCAGCCGAATCAATAATAGAAACATTGTGCCTATGACCAGAAAAAGCTTTCACAGGGAGATAAATAAAAGGATAACATAAAACAATAATTATTTTTTAAAGTTGTTACAATGGAATAATTGCTTTCATCTCGCTTCACTCTTTCTGACACTCGGATAGCAACTAGGAAGAGAAAATGCCTTCGCTGCCAATATGCAGGATTGTCACTAGGAAGCTACTGTAGGTCAAAATGGCCTTCTAAAAATGCATTTAGGGCTGGCTGCTATAGGTCAAAATGGCCTTCTAAAAATGCATTTAGGGCCGGCTGCTGTAGGTCAAAATGGCTGCCTAAAAATGCATTTAGGGCTGGCTGCTATAGGTCAAAATGGCTGCCTAAAAATGCATTTAGGGCTGGCTGCTATAGGTCAAAATGGCCTTCTAAAAATGCATTTAGGGCTGGCTGCTATAGGTCAAAATGGCCTTCTAAAAATGCATTTAGGGCTGGCTGCTATAGGTCAAAATGGCTGCCTAAAAATGCATTTAGGGCTGGCTGCTATAGGTCAAAATGGCCATCTAAAAATGCATTTAGGTGCCGGCTGCCGTAGGTCAAAATGGCTGCCTAAAAATGCATTTAGGGCTGGCTGCTATAGGTCAAAATGGCTGCCTTAAAACACATTTAGGGCCGGCTGCTGTAGGTCAAAATGGCTGCCTAAAAATGCATTTAGGGCCGGCTGCTATAGGTCAAAATGGCCGTCTAAAAATGCATTTAGGCCGGGCTGCTATAGGTCAAAATGGCTGTCTAAAATGCATTTCGTGCCTGCCTTAAAAGTAATAAAAACACTGTTAATGTGATAAAGCCAAAAATGATCGCCTTAATATAGACCATCTTAAAATAATATCTTACAAATAACAGTCATTTTATATCTTACTTTACATTTATAATTCAAGGTTTCAAAATTTATTGGCTTTTATAATCTACAGTAAAGACTGTCTTAGCGACCCCCTGTATATAGCGACGTTCTGTCTATAGTGACCATAGTTAGGTGCGCCGAACAGTATTTACTATATAAATGGTCTGTATGTAGCGACTCCCTGTCTAGTCCGTACAACGACCATGATTTAGTTCACCCGTTTACGGTATTTGAGCCAGTGAACAGCGACTTTTGCAAGGGGAGCATGGCTTGAACTAGGTGACGACTTTGGCGAAGAAGTCGCCTTGCGGATCAGCGACTTTGCTTCAGTCGCCCATTTTTATAATTTTCCGTCATACTTATTTTACGCCGCTGGGTCTGTTTATAATTTGTTTACCTCTCAATTACAACCAATTACCGTTAATCCGCTAATTAAGAACGCGTGTCAACATCAACAAAGTTAAATACACGCCGCAAGGCAAGAGTTCACTATGTTTATCTTTCTCATTACGTATTCATGCGATTGACGAATCAGAACGCGCGTTGTATCTACGGCAGTTCGCATTGACCAATCGGCGACACGCTAATACACTGTGGCTGTTTGTTGACAATTACAGAATATGGCGACAAATTCAATCAATTTTCGCCGATAAAATGATTAAAGACACATGCATATACATAATTGCTGCGGTGTTTTGGCGAGTAAAGATAAACAATGCCAAACGTCTTAAAGGTGTGGTTATGTTTGAAACCTCGATTGTTAATTTTTTTCGGAGCACTTATCTGTAGAAATTATGTGGAGATTTGTATCTAATGTTTTATTAATACATTGAACTCCGTAAAGTAAACAGGTTGATTATACAAAATTAAATGTCTCTACAGTAACATCTCATTAGTAAAATTGAAATTAAACATTTTTTTACAAACAGATTTATCAATATAAATTACATTTTAATGACTATGTAACTCTTAGATACTAATGTTATGGTGTAGTTTATAATCTTAACCAATTATACATGCAATTTTAAATTAAACCCTTAGTATGGTACTATCCTGCTTTTCAACAAAATATTGGTATGATATGTTCATATATCCGAATTATATAGAGACTGTCCACAGTGACTCCCTGTCTATAATGACCTTTTTTCTTTTCTCCCATCGAAGGTCACTGTAAACAGTCTTTACTGTACATGCAAAATAATAAATCATGTAAAAATCCAACAATAATTGTTGTCAATTACCTTAATTGATGGATGTGTATAGTGTTGAAACTTTTCGCCATAAAAATTCATAACTCATGCATATAATATGTCGTATATAAAAAAAATAATTAAAATTAGACAAGACTAATAAATCATTGTTTTAATAAAGAGTAAAAAGCTTATACAGCACCAGTAACAACATATTTGTCATTCATGAATGACTTTTCAAAACTAAAGATATTTATGTTAATGAATTTCCTTATTCTATAATCGATGTGATGTTATAATTATGAGCCACCTCACGACAAAACCAACGTAATGCTTTTGCGACCAGCATGGATCCAGACCAGCCTGTGCCTCTGCATACGTGCAGTCTGATCAGGATCCATCCTGTTCCCTTACAATCCCTATTACAAGTAGAGAAACTAATAGCAAACAGCATGGATCCTTATCAGACTGCGCGGATGCGAGGCGCAGGCTGGTTTGGATCCATGCTAGTCGCAAACCCACTATGTTGGTTTTGTCATGACGCGGCTCATGTATATATATACATATATGAATTTTATGGACATATTTGAACTCAGATACTATGAATAATAAATCTGCATATAAACCAATCATTCAGAGAGGAACTTATTGTTCTTATTAACAAATACCTCAATTGAGCGCACTTTACTCTTCCAAATAAAAAGGAAGAATCTATCTTGAAATATCTTGAAATAGAAATCTAAACAGCCAATTATCTATGATTTAAGAACAATTTCTCTTCTTGTTTATGGTTTGTTCAAGATTTTAAATTTCCCAATTATTCTATTCTATATTTCTTAAACCTATCTAAAGTTCAATTTACCAACTTTATAGCCATAATGCTTAAAGCTGTTACCCAGAATTCCATAAATGTTTAATTTGTTTTAGTTCTGTATCTTCCATTATTGTTTAAGTTCTGTATCTGTAAGACATTAAAATACGCACCAATATACCTTTCCGCACTACCAAATTCAATCCTTTCCATATTAAACTCATGTAGCGGCCATGCCCTGCTTTATATTTGCAAATGTCTATTGTGTATGCAAGGATTTCAATATTAAAATGCTCAACTTGTGCGATCAACAGAATGGAATCAGGTCAGAATGCGTACAAATGGACAGACGGCTCAGTGGTCTGTCGGCCAACCTAACTAGAACATTCATTATTACTGGGACCCACAATTGAAATGCTCTATATCCTGGCACTTGACTGTGCATTGTGGTATCTGGAAAGTAAATCTTTCGAGAAAAAATGGCTTTCATGTATATGCAAGCAGCCTACCATTAACCTGTTAAATAAAACATTGAAATAATCATAACCTTAAAAGTATCGCGACTGATGTTTCATTAATGAATGCCGCTACACTTCTATTAGTGAAATACTCTATTTTCCTCGCAACTTGTAATCAACTGCAGCATTATGGGTAACCGCATATAATATTTTCATTAAACAGCAACCAATTGGTATTTTAATAGACCACGCTTGAATAACTACCCGTGAGAAATCAATACGACATTGTATCCGCGGTTATTCAAGCTTGACAGCTTATATGTATAAAAATTGTAAAGAGGTGTAAAAAAACTGTTACTTCAGTACTGTCAAACACACATCAAATTTGATTAATTACCATTTCACACATAAAAGTTGGAATTAAAAGTATAATGCACTTAAGATAATTTCCTACTTGACAAGGAGAATTAAGAAATCTGATGTGGCTCAGGTATAAAGAAAACATAGATCAACGCTCGGATCTCTAGACTAATTGAGGATTACTAATCGAAAACGTCATCTGACTTAGCAAGACCCATCTTCAATTTGACAAACTTTCTTATTCCTGAAAAGAATGCTTTTATTCCCATGCCATATGCAATTCAAGTTTGTATTCTTATAATAGTAAGACTCAAACCAAAGACCTGAGTCTCAAACCAAAGACCTGTACGCCAAAACATGACTAGTTGGCATTTTTACCCGACGAGCAATTTTGATCATGTATACAACAATGCTTACACATCAATTGCCAAGATTCTTGATGCTCAGTTATTCTAATAATAGCATTTAATATACATTTATATACCATATTCTTTTAAAATCAATTATACCACACTGAAGAACAATGGCACAATTGTGCTGCCTGAAGATAGAGTTAGAGAGAGAGAAACAAAAATATCCAAAACAATTTACGTTGTAATGAAGCAATGATTGCGGAGCTGTGTTATATTGTTTACTCCCCGGGGATCTCATAATCACAATCAGTTTATTACACATAATATTCTATCTGAATTACTAATGACTATTTTCATTACATCCCGTCGTCAACGAGCAATGATCTGACATTAATATTTAATACTAGCTTACACCGCTGGGGTATTGTACATCCTTTCTTTGTTCCCGCCTCTCTCCAAAGTTCGCTCTCACTGCCTCATCATTTACAATATCTCCTTTTTTGTAAAAAGACAAATTGACATCTATTGTAAATGGTTAGGTGTTAATTATGATTTAGGTCATTTCCTATTTTAACATCTTTTCATCGGTACTTTATTGATCTTCCATAATGACGCGAGATGCGACGATTAAAAAAAGCCATATATATATATTTTCCACGTATACTTTAATTTTAGAACAGACTTTTCGTATAGAGCAATCTATTCAATAAGTATAACATCATAAAAAGCTCAGGCCGTCATGTATTTCCAAACGTATTTCCAAAGTTTCGATTTTCTTCTTTATTTAGAGATTAAACCCACGTCACGGATGCGAATATAATCTTTGAAAAGGGCAAAGGTACGAAAATAAACCCCATCCCATTGCATCATAAACATTCTCAAGGATATGGAATATATTCTATATATAAAAAAATTATCAATAAAGTTCTCATACATTTGAATACGACTATAATCTCACAAAAAAATCGCCTTATTCACACGCAGCTATTTATTCCAAGCAGCTATTTATACGAAACTGTGAAATTGGATTAAAAAAGCTACAAAACCTGAATACTAATACAAATTAATCTAATCCCGACATGCTTTTGAAGATTGTGAAAAAGGACCCTATTGATACTGGTTGGGGGAAAAAAAACCTTTTAACGAAGGGTAGTAAAAATGCTCTCTCTCATAATTAAATTAAACACATCTCCTTGTTTGATTATGGTTTCTCTTAGTGGTAATTTAAAATCAGTATAAACTATAGTTTTTGGCAATGCTTTATGTATGATTGAACTGTTTTTCTTTTTCTTCTTCATTTATTTGTGTTATGCGGTCATTGACAGGTATCTCATAATTAGCCGATGCTAGGTCGGGGGCACTGACGGTACAACCTTGCGTGTCTATAATGCCACAGTGTAGAGCTTGACTGAGCTTGCACTTCTGTACAAACTAACCCGATAATAAAAAATTTAACTCTGGTTAAATTTACCATTTATAAAATCAACACCCTCCATAAATAATATAAATTGATTCGAAGTACCAATTTAAAAACGGAACAAGTATGTAACATAAGATATAAAATCAGCTATATTAGGGTTAATACAAAGTGCAAGAACAGTTTTCTGACTACACCAAGATGATTGAGTTGATTTATTATTCCAAACAGAGTCGATAATAAAGAACATGTTTAAAACTTTGATTATTGTACTTTTTTTCCGTTTATACATTACATTAATTATGACGACAGTCGTGTATTATACATGTGTGCAAGTTGTTGCTACTGTAACCTCTCTATAGGGACAATGATACATGTAATGTGACAGGCAGCATGTAAACACGATCTTGCTACAATTTTACAACCGTTACAGTAGTCATCATTACATTAATTATTTCCTGTCATTACCACTGCTATTTCTAACACAAATTATTCTCAAGGGCCCCCACTTGTGTATGATATAATTATTATTATATTATGTGCACCGAAGAAAAAAGTAATGTTTAAGCGGCTTGTCACCATAAGGGTTAAAGCGGCTTGCTACCATAAGGGTTAAAGCATCTTGCCAACGTAAGGGTTAAAGCGGCTTGCCACCGTAAGGGTCAAAGCGGCTTGCCACCATAAGGGTTAAAGAGGCTTGCCACCATAAGGGTTAAAGCGGCTTGCCACCATAAGGGTAAAAAAAAATCTTCAAAAGCAAGATTAAAGTAGCTTGCTCAATTCCATAAGAGTAACGTAATAATCTTCATCAACTAAAAATTTCATAGGGAAAAATCTTACATCTACTCTGTACAATATTATAGATAACATTCTCTAAGTCACTACATAAACTATTACAATCTTTGTTTTCCAAGGTCTATATCCTGACCAGTTTAAAACAGAAAGCCTTCGTGAATCTGGCAACATCGATATGTGTTTTCCTAACATTAAAACTTGAGAACTCTTCTCGCTACAACAAAGTAAAAGCTCTTAATGCACTTCCTATTGCAGTCATGATTTAGGTTATTAGAAACTCGTGTCCTTAGGTCATCACGCTACATCATGCCGATTTAGCAAAATTCACGTAAAACTAACTATATACGAAAGACAAATTGACAAACCATTTCTTTTATAGTACAAGAAATATGTGGTCAGCCCATCTATATATATATATTTGTTGAGAAGGTCATTTTAGAAAATCACTCAATAGCCTGGATAAAATATTTGTTATCTCCCTTTGACAGACAAGATTGACCAGTGTCAACATTGTGTTATCAGAAATGTAAGATGTAAAATCTGAAATGGTCTATTTTTAGACCAGACATGTATTAGCATATATGCATCGCAAAATAAAATGTAAGACATTTCACTATTATTGACAGCTGTTCAGCCTTGTCAAATCAAAACTTACTGAACATTGCCCTTCTTTTCATTTCAGAAACATCATACATGCATATGTTCTCAGTTGGCAATCATAAAATCAGTGCTCACTATCAATAAACAAAGATAACATGATTCTGTTTAATTCAATCTCTTCCATCTTTATAAGTTTAGCTCGACATTATCATTTATAAACCTAATTAATTTCTGTTACCACCATCCAGCCTACATGTATATATACAAACATGCCTTAGTGCTAAACGAGGCAACGCACCTGCCAAATACCTACCTATAAAGCTTATCCTAAAAGCCCCCCCTCCCTACAGGATTAATTAACATTCACCCCTAATCACCATGTCAAGATTTAGATAAAAGCTAATACAGGAGTTAAGATAAATAAGATAAAATCAATATCGGACATGTTATATCTCACTGATCTATCTACAGAATTCAGAGATGAGGCATCTGACCGATGTTAGAGATAGCTCCTGTATAAACAAACATGGATTTGTATGATCTAAGTGAACAAACAGATACCTGCCTATAAAACATGCTCTATCTGTAACACTAACATAGCACAACTTGTTCCCTGTTTGCCTGATAAGTATCTGTTACAATATTAGACATCTACGGTATGGATGTACTCAAACTGGTCATATGACACACAATAGAAGTGACACCATTATGTTCGGCAGCCATGATGAGACTGATTCCAGGCTGATTTCCATCTTGTGACACCAAATCAGTACTTCTTATGCAAATGGCAGGAGGTGTAATATATCATAATAAACTTCCCATGAAAGACCATTACTACAATATATTACTGGTGCAAGTGAACCTTTTGTTTTATTGGTCACATTTTCCACTGTGTAGGTTATATTAGTAATTTTCAAGCTTAACTGGCGGAGCAGCTCGCTCAAGCAGAACTAGAGACCTCCCAAAACCCAGCTGCAGAGATTTCTCCAGCCGGACAGATTTCTCCAGCCGGGCAGATTTCGACAGCCAAACATGTTCCTCACATAAAAGTTCCTAGCGGGATTCAAAAACAAAGCCATGCCATGCAAGGCAAGTAACTTGAAGTGTCAGTGACCAAAGAAGATCTGCAAGTATTTAATAATGCCTTTGAATGAGGCATTACAATAACATAATTTAGTAAAAATAAACAGTATTTATATTTCACTCGACCTTGACATTTCATAGTTTAATTACAGAACCTATAAACATTAAGTATGCATAGCAACAGCTACCATGATTTTCATTCCAATTTAATTCCTTTATCTAAATTAAGAACTTCTAATAAAAGAGCATGGTGTTTTCAAGTTCTCGGCAAATATTTACCATCTGTTTAGTGAATGTTGAAAAGTTAATTAGAGCTTAAAACTACTTTCTCTTATTGACAAGAGAGAATGAGCTATGAAAATTCATGTTTCAACACTTTTTAATTGATCTGGCAAAGGGTAACGAACGATCAATGCTAAAGAGCAAACTCAACTGATATTTCAAAGACCAGTGTTTCAGATTTCAAATGAATTACCTTTAATGCTAACACAGTCTCAGTTAATCAAGACTAACCAATGTAACCAGATCATCAAAGATCATGCAAATTTATATTGTTTACAATATTCTTTGAATGCATTGCAAATGATAATAATGCCAGAAGAATGGTTCAAGTTTCAAAGCAATAAATATCACTCTATTATTGCACAAACTCAACTAAAGGTAGGTGAGCAAAACAACTGAACCTTCACATTGAAGAATGTTTTAAATTTGTACATCAAATTAACAAATGGTTGTATGGCTTATTTTCAATTTTACTGGCAGAAGAAGAGCTGAGGTGCTTTACCAGTTACTGCACATTATTTCAAGCACGAGAAGGTAAGACTCTTAGCACAATCAACATTCCAAAAGTTAGCTAGAGCCAGACAATGCTTCCAATAGCAGAATTAAACCTGCAGCTGTGAGGGGCAAATGATTTTAAGTCTCAGCAACCTTAAACTCTCAGCCATGGAGGTCCCAAAAGTCTCCATGTGCAGTATGTTTCTGTTCTTTTTCTTTTTTTTTTAAGGTTTTCTTTTCTTTTTCTATTTTCATTTTTGCAGCTTTTAAATGACTCTGACCTGCCAGTGGTTTAACAGTAACAAGATGTAGTACAGATATATATTGACATTTTGTTATCTAAGGTCAATCTGTACAGAATACTTGAGATCACTATCTCATCAGTGATCTCATCAACTAGTATCTCATATAGACTGACCACAACATTGATTGTTATCTGGACAATGTTACCTGTCTTATACTTCAGCCCTATCTTCTTCTCCTCTCTTAAAATTTTAAACATTTTGACCATAGTACTTTAAAATTATGTATAAATATAATTATATATAATATATATATATACATTCTACATACAGAATTTTGTGCTAAACAGTTTTATCTCCCTTTCTTTGTTATATGACTTACGATAATTTTGAACAAAGTCTCACATGTATTTGTATGATGCAGTAGCCCCTTTCACAATGTTTTCAAGGCTATTCCAAATATATATATTATACATTTTATACTGTTATAATGTTACTATTTATTCATCTCGGCCTAAACTGTAAGATCACAGATCAAAATCGGATAGGCAAATCATGAAATACAACTCATCACTAATAATGTTTTCCCAAATCACTGGGGAGCGTTCATTATCGAAATATTTCAGTTCAGAGCAACATGATTTTGCTGCAACCAAATCAGAATATGAGACCACAATTGCTTATAATGCTGTTAGGAATAGTATGTAGAAGCCTGTTAACTCAATATCTCGTTAACTTGAGCCTTAACTCTTGAGCCATACTTAATATTCATAAGGCAATCAGGGAGAAACCATAAAATATGCCCTTTGTACTAACAAGGTTAACTGTCCAAGAGAAAATCAGTAGTGACTGCTGTCCCAGAGATATGTCAATCAAAGCTGTCAATCACATCATGCACTTGCTGTCGGTAAACTGTTGACAGGTACACTAATGTAATTAGCATAAAGACATTAGCAATGGGGCAGAATTATGATAAGGTGTCTGGAGGGACTAATTGGTTAATTGGGAGATGATGAATTGGCCAATGACATAAGTGTATATTCCCATGATAGTGGCAGGTTTTTCTCAACAGGTAGCTTGTTCTTTCATTACCACCAACATGATCAGATAAACTGACATGTTATCATGATGACCACCCTGGAAAAAAGCAAGATTGTGTATTCTTCAAGATATTACTAGAAATGTGTTCAGAAAGAGGGCCAGCTAGAAATGTGTTCAGAAAGAGGGCCAGCTAGAAATGTGTTCAGAAGGAATGCTATGGATACCCCCAAATCCCTTTGTTTTGAGCCTATGAATGGACAGTGTAACATGGCTGCCCCTACATCCCCCTGTTTTGTCAGTAACAGTGTGATGAACAGGAAAGGGCAGATCTTATATGGCCCACATCCCCTCTCATCAAGCAGTGGTAGCATAAGAATATCCTATATATGATATTTAGGCAATGACCCTTGATTTGGTTTTTAAATTTGAATATAAAACACACTGGAACACTGGAAAATGGATCATTCAGTACTTACATAGTAAATTACAAGAAAGCAATTACACTAATGGCAGGCAAAACAGAAATTACTCTTCATAGATTAAGTGCACATTTTATTAAACTATTTTTTCAAAACCTCTCCCAAAAAAATCTCCAGCCAGATTCTAAATATAAACCATTATAAAATATCATAAACACAGCACATAGAATAATATGTAACATTATTCTCAACTATGAATTCCAATCAAGCACACTATTACATTAAGTTATAAACGGAAATCGAGCACAGTCGATTCTTTGTTAGAAGAAGTAACTTTGCTCGGTGTAAATTATTATTTTGCAATAAAATATAATTTGTTTATAGTCTAGAATAATTCTCTATCAAATGTTTTTAATTCCTGTACCTGTCAGGCTAATAAACCTACACATAACTTACTAATTTTCACATACATTTCAAGCTGGGAGAATAAACCACAAATATAGGAAGAGCCTGTTCATGTGTTTTGTAGATTAACAGAGTTTCAGTAATAAACCAAAGGGGCATTAACCTTAGGGTGGAGTGTTCCTGTAGACTGAACCAGTACTCACCCAGCGTTCGCCCACAAGTAACTGACAACTTCTCCACAAAAAACCTACTACACTGGAGGACAAACCGGATTAGATAAATATTCCTTGTATATTGTCTTTTCATTGATTATAAGCTTCACTCTCACAACTCCAACCTCATAAACCTGAAGACTGCAGAGGTAAACCTCTAACTACAGAGTGAATCAAAAGGGCCAGATTTATGCATAACTGTAGAAAAGTGCTGACTCAAAATAGTTAAAGTATGAAAACAACCCTGTTGCAGGCTCGGCTTGACCCAACCCGTTCACTAACAAGGTAGTGGCAAATGCCAGCTTAATCGTTCACGCCCATCAGCACCCGATTAAGCAGAAAGTCAAAATTCAATATATAAACAGTGTTTGATCTAGAATTCTGGAACATCCGCATACCGTATATATATTTTCTCTTTCATAATCAACGTACTTCTGAGGCTGACACAGAGCAATTATTACATTAATGCATTTCAACCTTTATCAAATAATTTTAATCGATTCAATACTGTGCAAATGGGAATATTAATTTTTTTATCGTCTATTTTAAGAAACCTTTAATAGGCTTTAGATGAAAAGTTAATTAAATTAACATATGAAAATTAAAGTTCACAGCATATTATGAACTAAACTGAATTTTAAACATTACGAATACTCCCGTGAATGCAAAATTGATCTATGTGTATGTTTTTTTCTATTTTCAATGCAATGAAAATCAGATTGAATAATCGTACTGTACCTATTTTTTCTATATCAAAATTTGAATAACTTTCCTATAAATAACACAGTAATTAAATGAAATGTTTATCAATAAATATAAAATGCCGGTTTTTAAATAATCTCTTTATCCAAAAATAAAACTGTGTGATTTCAGTGCAATATTGGTGATATCGTACTCCGTTTTTTATTCTCCTTCATTTGTCATAATAATTAACCCATTCAAAATCAAATGATAAAAAGAACTGTTCAAAAGTCCTTAACCCAAGTCAAAGGCTTAAAAGAAATCTTAATTGCCAATTAGTGTCTTAATATTTTCACCAAGTAAACCTTTAATGCGAATATAAAGAATAAATTTCTATACATTCCGTTCTATTATTGGTAGGCTGGTTTTTTTCTCGGGGAGAAAGAATTGATTGCTTTAAAGAACACCGTCATGTTCTCTCTCTGTGAATTGATTGATTTGTGGTGAAATTCTCCGAAATCCTGTAATTGATATTAAAGGAAGCTTATCTTTGCTATAACTTAGCACTGAAAATAATCAATTATCTCTTTTCCATGTAATAGGGTAAAAGAAGAAAAATTGCTTTTTCTCTACATTTCTACATGTTTTTTCTCATCTTTACGCTCATCTTCCCTAAACAAATCCTATGTGTTTAATGATGTTGTTTTGAAATGGTTGTTAAAGCTGTAGCAAAAACATGAGGAAACTTTCAAAATCTTCAAAACAAGACACGACTGGTATAATCAGATTATGTTTGGAGCAAGAATTCTAGAAACAAGTTAAAGAAACACATCTGAAACATAGTTTTAGGCTCAGGCATGACTATAATTTAGGATTCAAAACCTGTTCTTACAATTTCTCCACAAAAGGTATTCACACAATTAGGATTACATTAGTCTTTAAGTCACCTGAGTAAAGAGCCAAGGCATCCTGTACATGCATGCATTTTGCATGACAAGGCTTTAATCTATACTGATGGAAGCTTATTTTTAGTATTTTCATACAGAATTCCCTTAAAATTTGAATGGACTTTTCCAATTTCAAAGATGGGCAAATCCATTATACAAATTAAGTGAGTTATGGGTTACAGAAAAAAACATCATCATAATAAAGAATTGATGTGAGCCATATCTATGATCAAAGATTGGCTAATAGTCTGAAGCCAAGGGGAGACTTTGAATATAAAATGTGTATAATTTGAGGCGAATTATCTTTGATATCCCATCAAACTGTCTTTTTCATATCTAGAAACTACCGCAGTAAAATTAGATCATGGAGTCACATAGCTAAATGTCTTTCTTAAATTGACGTTTGTTCTCATAAGAATCGGGAGAAATTATCTTAGGACATACAGACTTTTTTACACTTGGGTATCAATTAAGCTTTATAAAGTCATAAGAATTCCTCATTTCTTGAGCATGAAAGGAAACCTTGCATTTCTATAGGATCAATTTCTCTTCAATTTCTTTTTTATGAATGCTATTATATGTCAATTCAAATTTATATTGATATAATGATATCAGGCTTAAATACATTTATGAATTTGTTAGTCTAGAATACTACAGTCAAAGATCTATGCATAAAAGAAGAGGGCAAAAATGAAGTGTACTGGTATGATTTATAAACACTTCCAAAAAAATTAATCCTTATTTTTTTTCGAAATGAAAATCAAGCACAGCATTTTGATATCATGTAACCAATCAAACGGTTTGACACATTAAGGAGGATACTTAACCAATCACAACTAGTTTAATATAAAAAATAAATGTCTATCATTTTAAATATAGCATTCTCTGAAAATATTAAATATGTAAGTTAATCCTTAAATCTAAAATTAATATTTATTTTCTTAAAGAAATGAAATGTGAAGAGTACTCATTGTATATAATTTATTATAGAAACTAAAGTGGGGCAAAAATAATGAAACTGTATATAAAACCAAAGTGGGGAAAAAAATTAATGAAACAATTTCATGAAATTTTATGGCGAGGATTGTTGCCCTTTTCTTGACATTTTACAATGTTCTGGAGCTCTGCATGCTATTTGAAACATGCAGAGACTATTTTAAGAATGATACAATTAAAATATCCCTTGTCATTAAGCAAAGCAGAGGTTTTCTCTACTATAAATAATGTATGAGTAGAAATACTGTCCTGGGATATTGATTGCAGACAGAAACTAACTTACAAATTAAATCCTCATAACCCCCCAGGGTCCCTTATAAAATCACATGCCATCAGGGGTTGAATTTGTGTACAAGCACATTTGCTTATACGGTAATTGGGTTTTTGAGCATTTTACTTCAATTTTAGTTGTATCTTATACCTATTTCATTTTCTTTTATTGAAAACTTCTTTCAGGTTAACTTAATAACCGTAACACCAACAATAGTTCTGAAAATTAGATCGCTGCTAAAAGGTTCGAATCTGGGTATGGATGCTGAAATTTATCAAGTTATCTTGCTATCGTACAGAAGGTCTATGGTTTCAACTGGGTGGCTGCTGCTTCAAAAATGCCAAAAGCTATATATTTATATATGTACAAAGAGGGGCTGACCAGTCTGGCTTTCCATTTCTACTGCTTGGAAGATCGAAAGTGACAAAAGTTGGCATAGATCTACTATAACTATAACTATAACCATATCCCCATTCCTCACCGCCATTTGAAAACATAGACTAAGTGTCAGTTATTGATAAAAAAACCCCTCATTTACGGTCATGACAGCTTCCAATGTGGATGGGCGATAGGGAAAAAGATCTTTATCAGAATTTGAATGATTTTAGAAATTTTTTAATTTTAATTCCACATCTTAATTGTGAATCGAATTCAAGGTCAATGATATTGCTAGGATATTTTATCTCTGTTCGTTAACTATTTAATATATCGCTCTTCCCACGGTCACCCTCGGCAACTTCTTTGACAACAAATCCTAGTCTCTTAGGAATGTCCAATGAAATGACAAACTTTCATTTAATCTTTCATTTAATCAAAGATTAAATACATACGAAAGTAGATCGACCTCAAAGAGGGGTCTGTAAGCAAAATGATTCAAATTGTTTCTAAAAAGCACTTTGGTTAATTACGCTTTTTTAATATAAGTTCTGCGTTCTTTAATTGAAGAAATGACAGAAAGTTTACAACCATTAGAGGTTTATTCACGCAAGCTTTTTCTGCATGAATGCCAGTATACCCACGATTGTCATGGTGACGGCAAATATTTCTCGTTTTATTGATAGCGGCTTTAATTGAAATATATTTTTCACTTTCTACATGAATGATCATTTCCTAAAACCGACCAAATCTTATGAAGATCTACCGTTAGGGCACGTTCGGCAAAACTTTGACAGTGAAGAGATAAATCAATCTAAATTGATTTTTATACAATATTCTATTAGGAAATAATTTGTCCTTTAGATCAAAAATCACATTCAATTTACGCTTTTATAGCCGTCTAGAATGATAATTGTAAGGATAAACGTAATTTTATCTTGAGGAAATGCAAACGCACATTCAAAGTTTATATATAAAGCATATGTTGCTAAGATTTTTAACTCGGAAGTCTTGAAAAATGTATTTATTCAAGGGAACTGGAGTGCAGTAGACAGTAATTATATATAATACACGGGGCAAAAAAACAAGGAAATATCTTAGCTGCAGTAAAGATTGTTTGATCACTCCTATTGAAATTGTACTTAAAATATTATTAAACGACAATGCCCTTCTACCTCTATTTGTTCAGTGCTGACTAATGGATAATTCCTTCACATAAAAAAATAAACCATTACCAATCTTAACGTCCCTTGACGAAAATCGACAAGAAATCAAATTTTAATATTCATTTATTATATTGCACTTAAATTAATTTTTAGAAAAAAAATTCCGTTCGAAACATTTTGAAAATTTCTACGAAACTGATTGCGCCACATTTTTTGCTCTGTGTGTTTCTTATTTCCACAAATGAAATGCATACTTTAATTAACAGTCATCAAACTTTCATGTATGGAAATCCAATCCATTAACAGTGTTCAAATATTCACGATGTCTCTCACTGTGACATTCTACTTAATAAGCAATGTCATGTTTTTTTGTAACAATTGTAGCTTTAGTTCGATTCCGAGGAAGAAAGAGAGGACTTTATCTAAAATACAGTAAGACACACACTGTCAGGCAATGTACATCTTGAACCACAAGTTAAATGGATTAAAGAGTTTATTAATATTAGCCAAATTCATACCTGGTGAGGAACCGACCTAAAAAGCATCTAAAAACCAAATTTGTCCAAACAAGGTGATGTTTCTGTAAATGATGTACGAATCTTTCAGGGGAGAGTATAAATGGCTGGAACAGCCAGGAAGATATTGCACACAATCCAGCTATCTATATTGCTGTTCCAACTGCTTTTTTTTTTTTGGTATTTATCATGACAGATAATAAAACTTAGGTTATGAACTGTAAGTCACATTTAATTATAAATTTTTACATATTACATAATACCTCAAGACCTTAACATTGCACATACTTTAGAAATTCATGAATGGCGGAAGACTTTGAACAAAAAATCACTTATATTTTATCAAAAATATCCCCCAACAGCCTTTAAAAAGTTTGAATGATTTGGAAGTATTGTATTTAATGACATTTTTGTATTTCAATTAAAAAGGTGAGAATATTTTATCACAGCTTTGAACAGATTTAAATATCTCGGATAATTTATCACTCTAGTAGAAACCGGATAAAAGAAGGTTGTAAAAACAAATACTTCACAAAACGGCACAATGGGTTAAGGTAAAGTGCTTTAGTATATCAAGGTCAGATGAAGGTATAAATCTTGACACATATTGAATAAAAGCCACCTGGCAAGGAATGTTACACTTTCACTCTTCAATGGAGGAGTCAGAAAAAACACACCATCTTCACAAAAGGAGTCTGAAATATCACACTCTTCAATAAAGAGGTGGGAAAAATCATAATCTCCAATAGCCTGGTGGGGTTAAAAAGCGATTAAACATTGAAAACATTGATAAATAGCCCTAGGATTACATTAATGGATGCAATTTCTCACAATGCAGGGGTGTTTTACCACCTTTAAAAGCAACTTCCCTACAAGAAAATACTTGAAAATCAACATGCACTTTTCCCCATAAACTTTATTTACATCAACTTTTTTCCCTCCCATTCTTTACATCATTTTTTTTTCTTCCCATTCTGCAAAAATGAATTATATTTTTTTGCCTATTTTTAGAGATTGTCCCCTTCCCCTAACTGTGAAATGATTAATTTTTCCGAATGACATGTATCTTTCTATAAATAGTTTTTTAAAGTGCAATTTTCTGTTTAATTACTGCTGTATATATCTCTTTAAATTTTCATCCAGAAAAATAGCTGCTGCATCAAAAGTACATTAGTCTGTTAAACCAGGCAATAAATTAAACATCAGCATGATGTGTTACTCATAAATTGTTTGGTATGACAGTAACCAACAACAAAATAACATTTCTCTCAAGCAGAAAATAACCTAGAGATGAGGGTAAATAGAGTTTATAATGAACTGGGGGGAGAGGGGGGTGATTGGATGGTTTGCTGCATATACCTTGCTAATGTGACGATATTTTGTATCAATTATGGAATTATGAAAAAAATAGTAGACAGTGCATTGCAACTTAAGTGTGTAACAGTGGTACAGTGTTCTCAGAAACAAACAATTTACTAGTAATGCCCTAGATTCGACAAGAAATTTAGAAAAAAAATATATAATTAAAACAGTTTCCAACACCTTAAGCAATTTACTTTGCGCCTGAAACATCTTCCATATGGCCTAAATGAAACTTCCTAAATCCTGATTGCCATCATTAGTAATTGAAAGAAAGTGGTGAAGCAAAAAAAAAAAATCCATCCAGAATCATTATGTCAGAGAAAAAATAATAAAGCATTTACAATTTCAGAATCCCAGCCCTGTTTTCAGTGCTTCGATTTCGTAAGTCATGCAAGAAAAGTATTCATCACATTTTGCTCACTTTTTTTTGTTTCCCCTTTCACCTAAAGAGATATTTTTCTTGATTTGCTTGTTCATTAAATGAAGTATTTGCATGTAGCTTAATCATTCTGGACTGTCTTTTCTTCACCAATAACAGTCCTATTTCCACTAATAATCTCAATCCACATCAGCAGACAAAAGCATTTCTAGAGGTTAAATGCAACTTTTATCATTTTGCTCTTTCCGCTTAAAAAAGTTAAATAAATTCAAGTGGCGTCTGTTTATCCTTTGTTAATTCTAGTGGTGACTGTTAATACTTCATAAATTCTAGTGGCAACTTTTCATATTATGTAAATTCTAGTGGTGACTGTTCATACTATGTAATTTCTAGAGGTGTCGACTGTTCAACCTTGTAAAATCTAGTGGCGAGTCAACGTTTCGTACAATTTATCCCAAATATTAATTATCATTAATTCTTTTAAAGAAATAGATACATTTTTTAAATCTCTCAAGCCGGACTGAAATATTCATCCAATTTATGAACTCTTATGCCATTAATTGTGATTCAGTGACCTATTACAGGTGTCTTATAATTCAATTAACTAAAAAAAAAAAATCGACATTTAAAAGAAAATCAATGTCAAGTGGCTTTTTTTCTGTCATACTCCATCTGTCTTTATAATGTCAGTTCCCTTCTTACATTAACCTAAATTCTCACCTGTTTGTAACACAGGCTGCCCTAATTTTTATTAGCAAAACGAAAAAAGTCATAGACATAAAATTATCATCTCTACAGACTATCTACATTCTTGAGTATTTTTTTCTCCCACTATAATCAGGCATGCAGTTCTATGCACTACAGACTGTGAAGGAATTGGCAAAGGGAAGACAAAAATGTGAAACATTCGTTTATGAGATTCCAGGCCCATTTCAGCCGCCACTTAAGCAAAGAATCTGATTATCCAGCAGTCGAGATGGAGTATACCAGTATATATATCTGCGAAAAACGACTTCTGTACGTTGGCCCTATCTGTGAAACTACACGCATTTCCTGATATATTTATCAGTACCATCGTAAAAAGTAGGCATGTTCAGTAGGAGAAAATGTTTTATTGTTGAATTTATATATCTCTAATTGCCACCAGGTTTGTATGGTAAAAAAAGTTTTCACATTCCTGAGTAATATTTTTGTTCTATTCCTGGAGAAAGCATCACTTTCCCTGTTCAAAACAAGACGTCAATTAAATGTCTGGGAGATTGGTATCCTCTTTTAAACTATTAAATTATCTAGGGTAAATTTGTACAAGTCAAGTGCAAAAAAATAAATCTTTCTATATTTATTTATAGCTCATTGATAATTAATAAACGATGAACTCTTTGATCTTGACATTTTAGATCATTTTTTTGACATTGTAAATCTCTCATGGTGCACTAAATAGAGTCCTTACGACCGAGGATAACCCTTGCATCATCGTGAACTGTTGTACTGACTTCACCTCCCTGCCACCCCCTCAAATTTTGATCAGTCAATTACTATTTTAATGGATTTTAATTTACTTGAACTGTATAGCAAAAGGTACAGATTTTGGTCAAAATGTACAAACAATGCAGAAAAACAATATAAATCTTATAAGTCCCATTACATTCATATATATTTCTTGCTTTGTCTTCTTTTTTAACGCCATCTAAAAACTGCAAAATCCAGACAGGAAAATAATATTATATATATAACATGAGAATTAGTCATGAGAATTATTTAGTAACCTGATATAGGTTATATGTTATGGGCTGGTGGCGTACATCAATAAATTCTGTTCTGTTCTGCTCTAGTACAGGTTTGCTTGATTGTATTTGCTCTTTCATAGTCTGCTGATTCCACAGTAACATTGCACATTTAGAGAATATCGTTCTGAACCACTGAATTTAATTAATCAAATGCACCACATCACTATCATGATTATTTATCTTTTTATTTTTAATGATTTTTTTTTCTTAAATTAAACATGAAATTTTTATAGGACTACTTTATCATTGTTTTGCTGTATAAATTACAGCTATTGTAAATATGCATTATAAATGCAGGTGGATGTCAAAGGGCACGACCACACATGACATTGGGAAGGCAAAATTTAACGGAATAAAAGAAGCTCTGGGATGAAACTTCAATATCGCAATAAATGAAAATTTCTGTTTAAAATTTTAGTTAGTATAAGTTATAATCAATTTTGAAAGCCGAGTTTCGTTTTCTTTTCCTCATCAAATATTGACGGCTACAGTAAGCTAAAATGTGCAAAAACTTATAAGGTTCAATCTCGTCTCATTTGAGCCACGTGTTGAATAAATCACATAAATTATATTTATGAATTATGAATATATATCTCCAAAGCATGATAAATTTATGCAAAGTGATCAAAGTAATAGCTGCTTCAATGCGACTCTCAAAGTAAATGACAAGCTATTCACCTGAACACATTTTTAATTTAATCCTAAAGATGGTTAAAATATAAATAGTACATGAAGCGTGAACAGTCAAAAGGATAAGAGAAAGTAAAAACGTACATTTAGTTGGGTATGTATTAAGACGTTATATGTTTAAAAGTGCGTCTAAACTATTTACGGTTTAATGACTCTACACCTACGTAAATTACGCTATTAAATTCATTATATTTCAATGTCATGACAATCAAAAAATATTAGCTTTCAGTTAACGGAGGATATTTTATATAGAGTTAGAAACCTTATACGTCTTGTCTGAACAAGTAGTATTTCATAGATCGCTCAAATGCTTGCATCATTAATTTAAAGCTTCAAGGTAACCAGGACAATTTAACTCCCTTAAGTAAATGTAACCTAGCCCCATTCAAACAAATCTAATCCATTTCAAATATGTGACTTAACATTTATCTGAAAACCTTTGAGTTTTGAGTGGCCTTCTTTCAGAACGAGAACAAAAATATTTTTGCAAAATTTCAATGACCTTAAAGTGATGAAATGATATATTCAAGGTAATATACTTCTACTGTACTGAAATGCATTTATAAATCTTGATTCAAATGATGATTAGCGATGAGTCAGTTGAATTGGAAATAAATTTCGCTTGAAGAGATAACTACAGTAAACCCCTGACTTATAACGATATCATTTGTAACAATATAAAGACATACAAGTTATAACGATTCTGTTGCCTTGGTCCGGACTCTTGTTTTGAAATTGGTTGCCCCTCGGATATAATGATACCCAGAATAACAATATAAATTTGACGGTCCCCTGGATATCCTTTTAAGCAAGTTTACTGTACTGTTTAGAAAGGAAAGTCATACAATTATTTTCAATTCATTGCCGCCCTAATAAATATGCTGACTTAGTTTATTTACTCAGGATGCACCGTTATCCAAGATTTGAATGTATTTTCAAAGATTCACTAAAACAAATCCGTTTTCTGGAAGAAGAAATGTCTGCGCTTTTTGGAAATGCCAATCTTTGCCTCAGGTTACTGCAGACTTATTTTACCATCATTTGCGACATTTTCTTTGACAATAGCTCCGCATTATTGCAATCGATGACACTATAGTCACAACAGATTTGGAAAGCTTCCCTGCAACTGATACTTTGGACAACGGGACAATTACAGGATAATGAAAAGGAATTACAGGCATTCCGTCGAGTATTACGGAACTTCTTATAACTATTGTAATATGTATAATGTCCTAGTTTTTCCAAAACAGGAATCAATACTGTTAATTCGGAAACACGTTTTTCTTCCTTGCATGACACTGTCAAGTGAACCTGCATCTTGCACTCGGTGAAATATGAAAACTGGTGAACCACAGAAGTTAGTGAAATATGAAAGTTTACAATATCCCTTTTAAACTTTTCATCTTAACAAATAACTTGCTAAATTTGTATAATGGACTAGCCCTCCTTTGAATTTTGAACTGTTCTTTGTTTATTTTAGGGGTTTTCATAATGAAAAAAGTTAATCTATAGCAAAATTCCACAACCTTTGCAAGATGACCTGTAATTTTATATCTGTGGCATAAGCACATAATTATCATCATTGCCAGAATTCACAGCAATGTTTTTTAACCATATAAATTGCCTCTGTGTCATTAATATAATTATATTCTTTCATTGTTATCATTCTATACAGGTCAAATACTCATTACTATATCAGATGTTCATAAAATTTTAATATTAACGATGTTTCATTCAACAGCATTGCAGAGTTTTAACCAAGAAAATTCGGAATTCCACCAATCAAAATTATACGGACATGTAATTCAGCCCCTTTGTCTTAATTTGCATGTTTTTACCCTACATTTTCAACTAAGGTGACTGACCCCCATCTTATTTGATCTTTGCGTCATCTTGATGATTTATTCCTCGGACATTTATCATAACCATCTCCTAACAGATTACATTTAACTGTCCTAACAACAGAAGCTTCGTTCCTTACATTGAAAATCAATACAATATCTACAGATGTTTCTTTCAGTGTGTGTTATACGAAAAGAAAAAATATATAGGAACTCGGCTTTTTTTTTTTTAATACACGTGTCAATGTAAGTTTTCCGTAGCGATTGTTTACAGCATGCCAATGGTACAGATGTTCATTTATTTCATAAACGACTTCTTCATGCCTTTGAGCAGACTAATTAGCGCCATTTGACTTTTATCTACAGAGAGCCACGTGTCTTACATATCTCAAGTAATGAAATCATAAACATAATTTACCCGACTATAACGATATTGCTTCTTGCATGTAGACGCACACTTAATTTCATATTTGATGAAAAATTATTAATAACGCTTGTTATTGTGAATTCTTCTTCTTTATTTTTACCATTCTTATGTTCTCATATATGCAAGTACTCTATTATCTCTCCTCAGTGTCATGGTACATGAAATGGAGAAGAATTTCTTTACAGTACTCATTCTATTTTCATGTCTCTTTATCATCCAGTTCTAAAAGGTCAGTGTGTGTTCTTTGGAAAAGGGTTAGTGTGTGTGTTCTCTTACAAAATATCACAGAACTGTTTCCTTATAATAATATATGTTTTAAACTGAATATATGAACCAGTCTTGATATATTAGCATCTGATTGGTTGATTCAATGATTAATATTGAAACTGACCAATGAAAATGCAACATTTTGAGACTGGTTTACAAATTCAAATTTTGTTCTTTTGGAATGACTGGTAAGGAAGCACTTACTTTTCCAAATGTTGAGAAATATTTCTTCACATCTTCTACTGTGGTCTGCGCAGACAATCCTCCTACAAATATTTTCTTGGTCTTGGTCACCATCTGGAAAAGGAAATATCAATAATATGAAATAGGTGGATACATATAACCTTGGAAATGCTGAACCCAAAGATGGACTGCCTTTGCCATAGGAGTATACAGTCAGACCAGTCTGCAAATAATTGTGCCATCTGACCAGACTCTATACATCAGGCTGACCAACTTCAGAATTATTTATTGGACTGTTCCAGGGCAGAAGAATTTATTGGACTGTTCCAGGGTAACTTCTTTGCACAATGTCAATGTACTTATCAAAAGCATGTATATATATATATATCGCCTACTTTAATGCAGCAACAGTTTAAAATCTATTCAATTGTAATAGCAGAACAATGTTCTTTCAAAAATCTTAATCTTATATATACATTTTTAGAAATTTTGTTAAAAGTTTACAAAAATATTTATATAAATTCTTTCAAAACTGATTTAAAAAGTATGTAGTAAAAGCAACAAGAGGCTTCCCTTTGTGTATACAAATGAATGGCAGTCAACTTTTGACACTTCTTTGCGATCACACTATTATAAACCTTTCAAAAAAACTTTCAAACCCTGTCATTTTCTTGATGTTTTAAGCCATTATTTAAAGTAGTCAGAAACCAAATTTTCTTGTTCAGATGAGTGAACATAAACAACTTAGTGATAAAGGAAGATCGGAGTATGGTATGAATGATAAAATCACAACGGTATAATTTTGTTCGGCCTGTGTTTACATTATAATAACAGATGACCATCTTACCGAGCTAGTTCAGCCATATCTACAAAAATAACAGTCTAAACCTTTGTTGTCAATATGAACACAAGATTTTAGTACTCTCCACAGTTAAAAATACATACATCGATATTATAATAAACATTACAATCGAATGGACCAAAAAAAAACCTAACATACCACCATACCAACATGCCATAAAAGTATTAAAAATAAATCCGGACCAAAGTTTGATTCTTACGTAAGTGATTGTTGAATTCTGCACCGTAAGTGATTGTTGAATTCTGCACAAGTGTAATCAAATACCAACATGATCCCAGTTGGGCGGAAAGAGTCCTAATATTCACGCGCATACACAAACCACTTTTCATCAAGGTAAATTTTGAAGTGCGATCTTATAAAGTCCTTTACATCAATGAAACTTCCAGGAAAATATCAGCCCATCTTCACGGATTAGTCTGCATGTCTTGAAGAGGAATGTTTGGACAGAACAACCCGTTTTTCGTCTCTTGAGGGGGATTTTGATAATGGTAAAAGTGACAATATCAGCAGGACATTGAAGAGTATCTTTAAAAGCTTAGTGGTACAAGTACCGAGATAAAAAAATCAGAACAAACCCACTTGAGAAAAGTGCACAGAAGTGAAAAATGGAAAAGAAAGAACCGAAAAAAACTCTGCTTATCAGTGCAGATGTGTTTTATATAATTAAATTTATGACACCTGTTTGAAAGGTTTAATTTTTACAACAGGTTCTTAATTAAAACATGCCAGTGAACAAACAAAAGAATATTTGTCTTTACTTCAATCAACATCTATCCGAAGAAAACTTAAAAACAAACATGGGTTGTAAATTAAATCAAATAAAAGACAAAAGTAGATGAAATTCATGAAACAACAAACAATTAGTGTGTGTATGAAATTTATTGTTAAGATAACTATAGTTTACATCTCTTAAGTTTTTTTATAAAGAAACTGTTCTTCATTATTTTTGGAACTTTATCCATTGTTATTCTTAGATATTTCAATTTTAAATTCAAAATGTTGAAAACTCTGCAACGGACAGAGTAGTCTCGTGTCTGCATGGTCAGACAGCGAAGACGTGCCGAGTTATGACCGCAAATATTACAAGCAAAACTTGCCTTCATGTTGTATGATTCAAAGACTTCAAGCACACCTTAAGGTGCATCATTATTATTACCACTTGCATAATAATTATGTACATGCATTATATAACTAAAAGAAAGTGACAAATCATCAAAATCTGGGGAAAAAACAACAACAATATAAGATCTGAAAGATAATAGCATTGGTAAGTACAGTGCACCAGTTACCTATCAGTAAACTACATGACTGTCTTGAAATCAAAGAAGCTATTCTCCCACACTACAAAGACCAAGGTGACAAAAGACAACCTTAAAATTACAGTCATTAACGTTCGACCGCCCAAGAAAAACAAGGCCAAACAACTTTCGACCCTATCAGATTGTGTGAAATGAAAACTTTTTAATAACCAACGAAAAAGATCTCTTCATGATTGTAAAAACTAAAAAGAAAAATTCGCTTACGTTTTTGACAAGTCTTTTGTTTCAAACAAGAAAGCTGACCTTGGTCTAAATAATGATTAAATCTATAATGTATGTTTTCTTTTATCAGAGTACCCGGTAACAATAAAGATTTGAATAAGTATATTCGTGTCACTTTCTCTTCGGTTTTAGCGCTTTCATTTTTTTTTTCCTCGTTTTTATTTTGTATCTTAACTCATTTGAGTGTAACTGAATGACTGGTTTGTAATTTGCATAATGTAGATTGTATACAAAGTCTTGACTGCTGCTCAAATTTTATTAAAAGAATTATAATAATGTGTATATATACAACTAAAAATGGTGTTAATAATTCAAATGCAAGCATCTGATAGGGATATTCTCAAATTAAAACAACCAATGAAATATTGCTTATGAGGGATCAACCCTTTTCCAGACTTTTATTCCAGACTGACCCAAAACATGATTTCGTTGGAAAAAAACAATTTATTGAAAATGGAAAGCGGCCATTAAATACTTTTCAAACGGAGATGAAGGAAAGTAACGTCAGAAATACATGAAAGTCTTAGGATGACAATTATTGTACTGAAACAAAAGTTAAATAGGAAAGCGCTGGAAATAAAACCATTCCAGAAAACGATGGAAACTTGATTATCGATAATGACGTTGAGTTTAATTACTGCCACTGCACACGCCTTGTGTAAGTTGCTCTTTATTTAGATTAAAAGGTGTCGTGCCTGGCACATATACCAACAATTAGGAAACAAAAGCCTTAATCAACCTTACAATATTTTCACTATGAGCCAATCAATTGATACGATCCTATCATTAGAAGAGAACAAACTGCTAGCTTTTATACACGTTGTTAGAAATTTACTAAATACACATACAATCCGTGCTGTTGCATATTTGATTGTTTTTTATTTGAATAGAACAGCTGTTCAGTGATGTAAATATCGTACAAAACCTGCCCTAATACGATCAATCTCGGGGACGTAAAATGGCGTAAAATCAATTGGTTTATTACGAATGAATTACCCTTAAAATAGGATAAGACATGTAAAACATTTGTAATCAATGAATAATGAACTGTACACTAACATTAATGAGCTCGGATCAAAAACAGGCAGAAAAATGCGTACAAACTACCATCTCTGATAATACCAGCTGTTTAATTGGATACGATATCTTTGATATCGCATTTTGTAATTGATAAATCCAGCATACTAGACTAACTTAACTGTAACATTCTCTAATCATAGGTATTAAAAGTATTAAAATGTTATCAAAATAAAATTCAAAAAAACTTGAATTAAATCTTTCCAATCTTAATATAGAATAAAGATTGCTTTCAAAGTTAATGGCCTTTTCCATTAATACAAAATGTATCAGTTTTATAAATGTTTTAAATTTTATAAAAACTTTTAATCATGGCAAAAAAAAAACTGTTGTATTTTCTATTTTTTAAATAGGAACCAACACCCTTTAATTTTTTTCCCTCAGCTTTACGTTTTAAACACCTTTCTGATTTCGCAGTTACCGAAAATAAATGTTTAAGAAGTGTTATAACCATTGCCAAATTTGTACATGTAAAGTACAATACATGTGCTGACAAACTTTCCGATATATATCACAATATAATGGCCGATCATTATGTACAATTTGAAAGAAATTACTGTCGGCAACAAGTTTTGTTTTCACAGTTAGGTACAGTCGACAAACACTGTATCTCCAGATCACAATGCATGTTTGCTTTTCTTTTCACCGTTACAAAACATGAAAGGTTTTCTCTATGAAAGCTATGTAAACTTTGACATAAACATTTCCTTTAAATTAGAGACCTTCTTATATAAATATATCTACAAGTGGATACAAAATATCAATAGACAAAAACTGCGTATTTACTTATGAACAAAAGTTGAATGATTGCAAGGCAGTTAGAAAAGACCAGTGTCGAACACAAACGGAAAACTATGTTTATTCTGTTTGTTCTATACAGAACGTTCTCACGCAAGAGGTTACGCAATAAATTCTTACTTTGCAATAATATTTCATTTAATTTGTACTTATATACAATACCTTGGTTCATATTATAAGTCAATTTTAACCTATTAGTCATGTCTTCAAAGTCACAAATACCTTAACAATAACCTCAGGCTTTCAGATTCATATCTCTAATAGACGCAAGCATCTTTTGTAAAATGGGAGAAAGAAATTGCATCTTTATAATATAAATCTATATAAACAAAATCGCAGCGACATATTCATTCAATTTAAGTTACATTTCTACCATTTCTTTCTCCTTATAAGATGCAAATGCACTCACAAACAGATAAGAAGGTTTTCTTAACCAAATTGCCTTTCAGAAGAGAGGAAAAAAACGTCTTAAAGTAAAGCATCGTTCTCTTTACTCTGTAGAAAACGATACCTTAACACTTCGTTACCAAAAATAGATGTTTCTAAGTCTCTGGCATTTCCATAATCCGATCCAATTAGAGGAAACCGTTAGAGAAAGAAGAAAGATAGTCGATAAATATTGAATTTTTATACCATCACAGATCCTGACGTCGCTTGATCCGAAAGCAGAATCTCTGCCGGGCTGAGTGAGATATTGTCTCTTATGTTTATTTGATCAGTCGGTCTACCATACAAAACTAAACAAGCATTTTATACAATTAACCAAAGCATGGCTTAACCCCTAGACTTCCATATATCATATTACAAAAATAAAACGACCAGTGATAAATCAACTATAAATGTACAAGTTTTATCAGCAGTATCTTAATAAGATACAACCAGAAATAATTGAATGACAAACTTTTTTCTATAAATCAAACGTATAAACGAATTTTTCTACATTAACCCATCATGCTTTCCGATATATACAGTCATTCAGTCATTATATTAATGCCTATGCACCCAAGATTTTTAATTTCTAACCGCATCTGATATAAAACAGTGCATCCCGTTTTTAGAATCTTCAGGAAGTGCGTCTAGTTTTTGTGCGTTTTTACCGTAATGGCAGCTGGAACAGGTTCTGAGGCTTTAGATCTCAGCGGGTGCGCATCGTCTGTTCAAATTTCATCTTCAAAATCTTATCGTTTAAAACTTGATGATAAGCATTTGAGATATTGAAAAAACTTCTTCTTAGTTAAATCGCGAAATGAAATTAACGAGGTTTTTTTAGTCTCAGAAGATAGATGCTATCTCAAATTGTAAAGGTTCCCACAACAGCTTTACTTAAAGAAGAACATTGCATTCCCAAATATATCAAACTTATCAACCTTCATCAATATCTACTTGATAAATTATCTGAAGAGGAACTTCAAGAATACACCAGCAGAAAAAGTTTCTTTCTTTTCTCTTCAACAAAGAAAAATCCCCTCCCAACCATCAATGGAAAGCATATAAAGATTAATAGATTATTATGTAATTTATATAGCTTCAAAAAAATATAGAAACTTGCTAATGGATTCTCTCTGATGTCACTTTACTTAATCTAAAACCATAACAAATAACACAGTATGGTAACACCAACCAAAGGTAGAGGTCAGAAAAAGATACCAATACACCAACTATCTAAAATTAATCAGTCAATCACTTTGTAGCTATGTTAAATGATAAGAATTGTGATGGAAGCATGAAACTTAAGGTATGATGGATGGACAAACCAACTCGATGTTACAACATAAATGTTCTGCAACCATAAGGAAATGCAATCATCCTTTTTTTTCAAAAGCTGTATAGTAAGGAAATTTTGCCTTCTTTGCGAATGGTATATTGAGAACGACTATCATTCTATTTTTTATTTTCCATATCAAAACAGCATTTCTAGGTCCGCCCAATTATTATCTGCAATAATTTAGTTCTCTAAATTTATTACATTAAAAGTGCCACATTTGAAACGTTGATTTGTTATTTTTAGTCTGATTTTACTGGTCCTTATATTTGATATTAAATCACAGGGAAAGTGATTTTAATAGCGATTGTGTATCAATATCAGTGTTTGTGTTTTGTTTTTCAAATTCCTGCTGCTTCACCAGCTGTGATAAATGAGAAGGTGCAGAATGATTGATAGATATAGCAGGCACAAAACTCTACACTCCGCAAGTAGCCCTAGAAATCAATTATGATTAATTGATTAATGTTTCATACGGATCACAATTTTCACCTGATTCTCTGCCAGATACTACCTGCAACTTTTGTTTTCATTTTACAGACAATGGTATTCCATATATTGGCATTCCTGTTAAAACTTTTTTTCCAATGACTCTTTATACAATCAGTTTGAATGTACAACATAGTAATTAAAATTCAATTTTTTAAATAAATTAAAAAGAAACATTTGAAAATGCATGTTATAGTAAAAGAAAAATCTTTAATATACATGTATAACCACATAAACAGTAGGGATCTAGAAAGAGGAAATTATGTGAAGCAGTGTGGTGTCATCTCTTAAACATTCACCTTGCAATGCATGCATGTCCTTTCAAACTTACAGCAAGAACTATAAAAATCTGGCATTTTTGTAAACCTTTTTAAATCATCTTCTATAATGTTATCAGAATTTTAACTATTACTTAAGGAAAACCACATGCTTTAAATCAGAACAATGACAAAAACATCCCCCTCCCCCATGTTTGTCCTGATTCTATTACTATTTTCCTTTAAGCTATAACTGGAGTTGTACTATTCACATTAAAGAGAGAAGTTTCTTGCTTATCATTTGCCAGATCTCTAATCCAAGCAGATCACTGCAGACTCAACTCCTTCCATTAATCAAACAGATAATTATAGCTTTTTTTAACTCCAGCTAATTCCCTGAAGAGTTCTTACTTCATGGCAAAAAAAAATACAATCATGCACACGCTCTGGCTTTCTATATGTAAATAAAGGATTGATTGTCAAAAATTTCAGAGGATCATAAATGCGGCTAGAACTGTGTCTCTGAGTAAACTTTCAAACATCACAAAGAACTCGAGCACTGACTCCTGTTCTAATATCTACATGATCTACGTGATATATCTGCAGACAAGAAACAACATACTTACTAATGAACCAACTAATTTCTGTCAGCGAGTGCAAAAATCTTTAAACCTTGAGAGGACATGTAATCAGTACATCAATATCGAGACATTAACAAAATATTAGTTAAGCCACATAAAAGCTGATGAACCCTACTACTAAGCAGACGTCACACAGTGAATAAAAAATGGTGGGAATTGCAGAGTGCACTGTATTTCACCATGATGGTCGGAGGAAAATGAAGAATTACATCATGTCAGAATCAGTTTCAGTTTTACACCGGATCCTCCAGTTTAGCACCGGATTTTCCAGTTTTACACCGAACCTCCCAATTCTACACCGAACCTTCAATGATTACATAATTTTACAAATCCTGATAATACTACCATACATATAACTCTGACCTAAGGAATTTGATTGGTCAAAAACAAGCACAGAATTTGCACTGACCAATGAAAATACTAAGATCTCAAAAAAATTATTTTTAAACTTTCAGGCCAGTAACACTTGATAATTCAGAGTTTGAAACTTTGAGCAAGCACAGCTATCAATAACCGAAGATATTAATGAGCGAAAAAGGGGGGGAAAAAATCTTGAAATACATCCAATTTTTCTCTCCATAAATAAATGGATTCGGATCACCAGCATCAAACAGAAGCCATGATACATAAATAGCCACTTACAGTATCAGGGACAGAAGTTGTATGACAAGATATGGGGGGAGCGAGGGTAACATTTGACATGTACCATTTGCTGTATACATTTATCTCACAGTCTGTGTCTAGTATCATACTCCCCTAAAAATCTCTCTCTGGCAAATGCCAGATGTTATTTTGAAGTATGTAAGAAATTTCCCATCTACCCTTGTATATATAGATATTACATGTCATTTGAAATGTTAATAATTAGACTATTAATGTCTGCTTAACCTTTAGCCCTTAGCCTTTGCCATCATGCACTTCTTGTATTTTAATACTAGAAAATCCCTTAGAAAGAAAACCTAACATAGGACAATATTTTGGTCCATTTTTATCACCTGACATCAAGTATGATTTTTTTTCTTCAGAAGTCTCAACACCTATTTTTACTACATTTACATCTATTCAAAGAACGCCTGCTGTGTCTATTAATCATTGCTCATTTTAATTTCCTCATGATTCTATTCAGAGTATAAATCGTAAGTTAATGCTTCAAAGAACTGTAATGGCAGAGATTAAAGCTAGAATGATGCTAGGAATATAGTGGCGTGAATACATGTTGCCAATAACGTCCTAATAACAATCATCCTCATAATAAGCGTACTTTAATTTCAACTTTTGATTGATGAAAAATCAATTAGAATAAACTCTCTTAATCTTAAAGGCTTAATTTGGTCTTTATACAGTGCTTTCTCATTTAAATGATATATTTCAATAAAAACCATGTGAATCTCCATTACAGAATATGATTTCTCCAACTTTGAACATAAAACATTGATCTTGCCAAGTTCATCTTTTATTGAAATCTCATAGTAGCATATATATGATTCTAGGCCAACTTATTTAAAAAACCACCAAACTAAATGGTCAAACTTATCCAACTAATTTAAAAGACCATCCAACTTATCTAAAAGACCACCAAACTAAATAGTTCAACTTATTTAAAAGACCACCAAACTAAACAGTTCAACTTATTTAAAAGACCACCAAACTAAATAGTTCAACTTATTTTAAAAGTTCAACTTATTTAAAAGACAACCAGACAAAATTGGCTTTGTGAAGCTGACCATTTTGACAGAAAGTGCAATACAGGTTTCGGATCCACTGCATTCCATTGCTTTTATTTCTGGATCTTTTCTTAAACAATTTTTAAAAATCGGAAATCGAAAATTTTTGGTAAAATATGGGCTCTCAAAACTAGTTACTGCTGTAGTTGCTAAAAACAAGGAATTTAAAACAGTGACCTCCTTCATGCATCAGCTACGACTGTACATGTGAACAGCTGATATTTTACTTGTTCTTACGTCACACCATTTCGTTTCAAGAAATCAGACAAAGGTAACTGACAAGTAAGGAATGCCAAAAAATCCTTCTCAACCTTCTCCTATCACTATGAGAAACCACAGGGCTGGAATTTTTACATACTGATAATTGTTATACAATTGCTTTATTTTTACAAGGCGTTTGTTAAAACCAAAACATTTCATGTTTTACTCTAGCCATGAATGTTCCCCCTTGTTTTCAGCAATCATGATTTACGTGCACCTACAATCAGTTGCTGGAGACAAAAAACACTTTGAAGAAATGACGTTTGTTTATACATAAGTAGTAATTGTATGCAAACTTTTTCGTAGGTGTAATGATAATTAATAATGTTGTTCTTCTAAAAAATGATTTTATCAATATAAACTCTGTCCGAACTGTTCGGTTGCATTAAAGTTAACAAAAGATTATACTTTGCAGTAATATAATAACAATTAAAAAATATGCGATCTGATAAATATCATAAATGAACTTGTAAGTTCTTAAAATCTTGACAAAACCATTGCATTCATTAAGAATTTTTTTTTTAAATAATGTACTAACTGAAAAGCAGACAGTGCAGACCATGATCAGATTGCCTAAGTGTGCAGGTTATCAAGGTCAGCAATGGTCGAGCATAAGCGCAGTATCTGAACATTGCCGCAAGCAGGCTTAGGATTAAAGCCATTTCTTTTACAGAATCATCATCGGAACATCATAACATGGTAACTTTTAGACTACAACTATCTGATGTATGGCACATGTCATGTAAACTTCCCACTTGATTACACGTTATCTCCTTTACCCCATAATTACATGACTATGATTTTTTCCTCTTTTTTTTTCTGTCTTGGTTTTTCAGACTTCATTACTTTTAATCATTTATAGTTCATTCTACTCCCAGAGAGCACCAGATAGACAACTTGGTGAACTCCTTATTTGCTTCCGTAAAAAGCACTTTGAATTGTTCTAATAGAACAATAAATACAGGACATGTGTTATATCAAAATAATAACTGAACACTGCATAATGATTCTATAAGAGTTACCTTAAAAAATGATTAAAAATATTAGTTTAATACAAAACGACTTTAGAAACAGAAAAGATGGTTAGAGGAAAAATAATTATCAGAAAATAGGGGATCTTAGTTTCACTAATGCACCTGTTACTAAACAAAATACAATCTTTAGTCAAATAAACCCAACGATTCTTAACTCCATTTTTTTTTTAAATTTTATCCATATGTTTCGTATTGCCTAACTTCAGAATGTTTTGACAAATAACTTACTTTTGAATGCTACCGCCGATCAAGCAATTACCATATGTTAAAATCAGAAAACCAAATTTTTTTGTGTCCTTCTCTAAGAACAGAATAGTTCTCAGTTTTATTTCATCAAGCTGAATGAAACAAAAGTGTAGAATATGAATTAAATGAAGTAGAAAGCTAACCTTTACAGTGGTGTTGGTAGAGCCTGGAGTAAAAGCTGCATGTGCTGGAGACATCATATTTCGAAATAAATGAAAATTTCTTATAAAAATCCTTGTGATAGAGCAAATAACACCTTGCCTTTTCCAAACAGACAAGACTTAACAAAGACTAAGCTTGAAATGACTTAACACCAGGGGTGCGAGCCAAACAAATATTTGTTCTAAAACTGTTAAAAACGCCTCGGATATCATCTATTAACATAATTATGGTGCAATTTCCTCGACTATTTCTTTTGTCTCCACGTCTTTTTCTCATTTTTTTCAATCATTTTCTTTTCTTTAACATAACAATACAAAAAATTGAGAAAAAGTCATTTTTGTGATGATTTTTTTTTACTGTGCAAAAGAATGACAATTAGTTAATGAATCATCGAAAGTTTTCTTTAAAGACTTCACAAAGGTGCTTCTGACTAGGGAATCCTTAAGAAAATTGACACACGATTGAGAGGGTAGCAGGCAATTATTTTTGACGAACGTTTATCAGACTGGTTGACAATGGTATGTAATATTATAATCCACTTCAAGGTTGCCATTGTATTAAAGACAAGAAATCGTCAAATTATACCTCATTATTACCGACAGATAAATGGTCACTTTCCCTCGGGGAATCACTGACATGTGTACAAGTACGAGGGTGATAAAACCGACAGTTTGTCACATGAATCCTTTAACAAATTACCTTATTTAGCATATCGCTCTCTCGTAAAAATTCTGACCAATACATGTACCATACCCACTGCTTATATCAGATGTGTTGTGTAATAATTGACATTGTGAATTCAACACTATTATCAAATGTAAGAAATGAAAGAATTCATAAATGTTGGCTACTACACTTTAGGAACCAGAAGCTGGTCTCCTGGTCACCCATTAAGCTGAAGTAATACCTTCTAAGGCTCCTATCAGTCTGCATGCAACTAAACCTTTAAATCATTACAGAATGCATATTTACTGTTGCTGAAAACTTCCAGGACTTGCAATGCAATTATTTTCGATTTTTTAAAAATTTTCATCAATGTCATCGTAACTTTTATAATCAAACAGTACTTAAATTCAAGACTTTGTGAGAGTAAAAAAAATAACAGATTATTCTAATTCTAATAAAAACAAACCCTAACCAACATTTAATGACATTGTTTATGGCCGTATTTAATTTTTTTTCTTTTTTAGAAAAAACAAACTTCAGTTTTCAGTTTTTTAATAGCATTAGGGAAATCAACGACCCTTTGTGACTGAAATCTTTAAACAGTTATAATAATACTGCTCTCAAAGGGGCTTTCAAAAATTCTTTATATTTCTCTATTCATTAATAAATTACATGGACAAACATTATATATCGGCATAGTAAATTACCATTTATTTACAGTAAAGACCCGTTACACAACTGTGTGAATTTACCGCGTTTTCCTTTATATAGAAGTCTAAGCTTTTACTTTGGAAGCCAAATAAGAATTATTCTTAAGTAAACAAAAAAGTTCAAAGTGGCATGAAAAATCGACAATATTTCTAAAGACCGTACCATACAAGAAGCTTGTTCAAATAGAAAACTTTGTGACTTTATACTAACAACAATGGGCGCCCCTGTTTGCCTACACTTCTGACCTGTGTTTACGTTTACAAAGAATAAACAAATACCCTGTTGAAGATTTCAAATATTGGACATGTACATGGCTCTTTGCCATGGCAACATTATATACATGTTGTTACTTGTGATTCTTTTTTCAGAATAATCAAAACTTTATAAATTCAATTTCTATATACATGTACAAAGTGTATTATCAAAAAAGTTCCAATTTAAATAAAAACTCCTTTTTTAAGGTGATTAAATTAGTTTTCGGTTTAATTTTTCTTCTCCCAAAAATTACCTCAATCCCTAACTTTGTTCCTTGCATTGATAGCTTCATTTAGTGCACTGATGAAGATTAGCTTCTACGCAAAACTGACAAAAAAACGCTCTACAATCATTCACTTTCTGCCAAATGTTTGCCACAATATACCGAACAAATTGAACAAAATCGATAACATATCACCTAATTTGGTATTTGCCACAGAAAGAATTAAACTTTGAAATTGAAATTCATGTAAAGACGTTATAAACACGAGGGACTTTCCTGACAGTTTAGCACACAATGATTTATATGGCCAAATTTACAGTGCTAGCAGGCAGTAATGGGATAAATATTATAGTTCTTTCCAAATTTGGCCATCATTTTCTACTTTGTTAAATTTCTGAAGAGACAAAAAAAATTAACAATTTTAAAAAAGAAACTATTTCTAAAACCCCCCTACTGCTCCAGTTCAAAATAACAAAATGTTTAAATGAGTTTAGTTTGTGAAGAAAATTAATGCAGTTATATTTCTTTGTTATGTACATTAGTAAATTAAAGTGACTAATTTAAGATTAAATTAACAGTTGTTGAAATTGTCACTTTTGCCAGTTGTGACTTCAATTTTCTTAAGTCAAGCATTTTCTTACCATGATCATACTTGATCATGATCATAGAGAAGACTTCGTTGTTGTTTTTTGCTTAATCATGCTTTCTAGCAGCAAATAACAGAAGACAACATTGTAGATTTTATGTTTCGACAAGCTCAAGTGAAATTGCCATTTCAAGTTAAACTAATTTACTCTCTTCACTTATCAATAAATGGGTTTTTAAGTAAACATAGAATGTCAGTACAAACTGGATCAATTCTTATTAGGTTTTCTAACCATCTCTCAAAAGCAGATATTTGCAACATAAAGAGGACATCAAACATGTATTAAGAACACGAGATACAAAAATTAAGTGAGCACAGCATTATGGGAAATTAGTACAACAATGTGATGTAAATTGTATAGTAATGGGCATACTATACAAGAAAAGAGTTCTACTTCGGTTATTTTTTAGTTTCTGCTTGGTTCGAAAGTTAATTTAGTACAACAATGATGTAAATTGTAATGTAATGGACATACCTCTACCATAGTGCAGTAATGCATTAACTCCTATTAAATTATATTAAGAGTTAACCCGTAACTGCATTAAGGTGACAATACTCTACAAGTAAAGAGTTTCTGTTTAATTTATAACTTAGTTTCTATCCATCAGAACAGAGACCACAAAAAGCATTGGCATATACCAAAAAAGTGACACAAAAATGTCAAAAGGTTACCAAACAATGCCAAAGTATGCCCATTCAATGCAAGAAATTAGCTAAACAATGCTAAAAAGTAACCAAACCCTGGTTAGCATTGTCCTTCCATTAGTAAGAGAACCTGGGCAAGGCCGCTAAAGAAGGCTGTGCAATTCAAGTCCTTTTTGACTGGCTGTTTAATATACAATGTATGTATCAATTTGGGACAAATTTGAACAATGCCATATTTTTGTGAAACCTTGTACCTATTATATATGTATAAGACAGTAGTAGGTTTGGGAATACAATAGAGTACGTACAACCCTTATGGTTTGAGAGAAATCACCATAACAGATGCTCATTTTAATTTTTAAGGACAATATCAACATATTAAAGTTTAGATAGAACATTCTTTTCTGTAATTTTTGTTCTTTTGTTGTAACTGCTGAGAAAAGGAAGAAATTCACTGGGTATCAAGACGGCAGGGGTCCGATGGGAACAGTTTAACATTTGATATTGAATGCTGGACTGTGATTGAAATGCCGTGCTGATTGTATCTATTATCATGCAGGAATACCCATCCATAAAAACACCAACTTAATCACTTTCCAACATGAAACACAATTCTTACATGAAACACAATTCTTAAGCTAACTTGCCTATCATCAGAGGCAGTGGAAAAAAGAATAAACCTGACTTTCACTGGGGATTCAGAGGGGAAACATCAAATCAGTGAAAATTCAAATACAAAAACTGAAATTTTATTGTTCGAAACAACAACACTTCCTCGGCTTAAAATTTCACATCTTTTCTCTCTCTTTTTTCTGTGATATTCTTCTCTTCTGCCGTCAGCACGATTGTTGACTTAGGATTTTCCACCCATTCAATCAGGCAGGGTAAACACAATAAATTCTCTATCGGACCCCTGTATGTCCAGACAATTTTCTCCACTCTATCAGCCCGCTGCCATTGAAAATCATGATTCAATACAACTGGACATCTAGTGACCAGAGATGATAACAGGGTATTGATTGTACAGCTATCAGCTATAATTAAATATCGCCATTAAGCCAGCTATACTACAAACTGACTGTTTTTAGCATTATCTGCTCAACACAGAAGGAATTTCTGGCTTCGTTTTGCCCCGCAAAGGCCAGATAACGTAACTTACGAATGAGTGGAAAGTACGCAAACATTACACTAACTAAATTCCAACCGATCCGGTTTATAGGAAAATTGATAAAATGATATTTAATTCGGCTTTTTAAGTCCACCTGATTTAATTTAGTCATGATTAATGGTGAGGTTTTCTCTATGTATATATATACACTGGGAAAATCGGTGTATTTTTATCAATAGCTCTTCCAATTTCTAAACCAGTCTCTTGCCATTATCAAATCTTGCTAGGCAAAAAGACAAAAATCAATTTGATATATGGGTGAATTAAGTATGGCTGCCGGAACTGTTTTATATTAGAAGAAAACAGAAATCTTTTTTCTGTCTTCGGTTAGGTGAATATCTGGCGGTCAGTATCGCATATTGTCTCCTTAGTGCAGTAACGGGTTAACTCCTTATATAATTTAATATGAGATAACCCGTTACTACACTAGGTGACGATTTATACATTTACATTTGTCTCAATGACCAACGTCTTGCCTTTAATTTGTGATAAAGTCCCACTGATGATCAATTACTGATCACAAAACCTTCTATTGAACTAAGACTTTTTTTTCATTATGTAAAATAGATGGTTCTCCGGAATTTCTTCATGATTAAAAGCTGAAGCTGTGTCGGCTACCAGAGGACATGGGGAATGTAACAAACAAAGTCACTATTTCCCACAATGCCAGTGGGACAGTCATTAATTATCTCAGATGTCAGTACAAATCAAAAACCCCTTTTCTTCTAAATTTTGTCTTGTCCACACTGATAACATTGACTTAGCTAATCATTGTACAAGGGATCATGGGATTTGAAAAGCTTTCAAATAAGCTGTCAAAGTCAGCAGGTCACTGATGACAGTTTAAATACATGTGGAGGATACAGAATAATTTTTGTATCGCTGGGCTCTTTAAATGCCGATTTTTAACAGTATTTTTTCATTTAACAGTGTTTTCAACCATTTACCACATAAAGTGTTCCTGGATATGAATCTGTTTCTCCACAAGTAGGTGTCAACTTCTCTACCTTATTCATTTCAAACATCAGTGGAGAACTGATCATATATAAGACATGTTGACCTCAACAAATATTCAAGAGAATCATCCATAATAAACAAAGTTCATCCCAGTGCCCAAACTTGGGAAACCAAAGTCTGCTGACCTAGTACTCTTGCTATCAACCTAATTGGGTATGGAGTCTTTTAAATACAAACTTAGTCTGGTAACGGCAAAAAATTTAACCCATGTGACCAGTGCAGATCAAGATCAGGCAGCCATTTATTTGATCATGGACAACACTATTCACTTAATACATGTGTTAAAATTGTCCTTATGTTTGATGAATGGTTCATCCCAAAATGAAAGCTCATTATAATCAAGACAAGTCCATTTAAGATAATTAGGGAAGGTAAGGGCTAAATTACCTATAGATGAGATGATAAATTGTACTGAAAACTTAAACCACAATATGTCATATATTTGTCATTACATAATACACTATCACCAGCCTGTTTATCAATTTGCATTAAGTGAATGATATATTAATATCAAAATGAAAAGGTAGCATCGTCTTTACGAGAAGACTAAATTTCATTGCTTTATGTAATGTAAAGAGATCACAATCATTTATCAAAATTTCGTTACTTATATACAAATTTGAACTACAAATGTAACATTACCGTATACATAAAATCGGTAATACCTAGGTCGTCTCGAAACGTAACGACTATTGTATATATCTGACACTATTTTATCACTTGTCGTTCAGTACAGGAAAATGTCACACACTCCTTTTGAGGCACGATTACGACCTAACAATATCTGTACAATGGATTTTCTTAATCTTATACCATTACAATAGTCAAGTTTTCTATTCAGGACCCTTCTTTTCATTAAATAAATATTATTCCAGCAAAACTTAATCCCTTCGCATTTTAATACCTTCTCGACAAAAAAAAAAAATGTGTCAGTTTTTTGCCTTCTTAAGAAACAATATAAACATTACATCTAAATCTGCAGACTAAAACCCTTTCTAAAAATATTGTCAGAAGTAAATGCTGTTTAAATATAGGTTTCAATAGAATGAGAGTTTATGAATGGGGTTTATTAAAATAATACTCTCTTCATCTTCATGTACATTTAGATATTTCCTAGTTTTATTAACTATAAATATATATCAACTTGTTAGACATTATTCTTTATTTTTTACCCCCTTTCATTTATGCAATGGACTTTTCCTGATTTTGACTTTGGAATATTCAATTGTTATTAAATGGGACTTCAACATACTGTTAATAGTAGTTAGGCAATGGTAACACTGCATAATTGTGCAAAGGCTGGCGCCTGGCTCTATCCTATTAGAGAAAATGCAAACAGTAAGCCATTTTAATCATAATCATGGAAAGGGTACAATTAAAAAATTCCTAACAGAGTTGCCAAAGACAACAGAGTTGTTCACATCAGGTAAAAGAAACATTCTTTAACTAACAAAACAATATACCAAAACAATTTTCAATATAACCACCACTAATTGGTTTGAAATTTTATATAATCTTTTATTATGGGGCACGTCATAAATATATTGTTATGTTACGATGTGAACGAGGAAATAGGAAAGGCCCGAGTACGTCATCGACTTACGCAGGATTCTCAGAATACGTAGAGACTACATCAAACTAGTGTCATACTGTGCAAGGTGTATACTATCATGAATTCATCATTATATCTTCATATAAATCAAAGAGAAAACGCAAACAGTTCCCCGAATTGCTCGGAATGCTAAACGAGCCTGTTTTTTTTCTAATTCTCCCCACCATGATACCTATCTAGCTAAGTCGCTACAAATGTTCGTAAAACAGTAAAGAGAAGTCTGTCTACGAGAGTTTCGTATTTTTGCCTTGATCTTGAGCGATGACATTATACGTTGTTTGACAAATTGGTGCGTTCTACTTGAGCATCCTTATACCCAATTTCTTAATATCATCATAACACTTCTTATACATTACTGAAAGGTATAATATATTAATATGTGTACTAAACATGCGGCATGTATCAAGGACATGTATATGTATATCCCTATAATATAGAAGACAGGGAGTTTCCCTTGAAGCGGAGGATGGCGTCCTCTTAAATACCAAGTTGCAGACGACTTAAAGGAATAGTACAACATTGACCTTAAGTTTCTATAATTATAGCCTTTTTAAAGTAACAATGAAAACAAATATAAAATTGTGTGGGTTTTTTTTTCTTTTGTCAATTTACCGTTTTTTTATTATAGAAAAAAAAAGAATAAATAATTTACATTTGTATTCTTATTTTCATATTAATTTCAATAATATTTTCCTTCTCTTTTGACCAGGATAAATTCCTAACACTAAGCCAGAAATGATCTTTTGAATCATATTCCAACCAATCGACAATTAAAACATGGAATATTCAGAGCCATCAGAAAATATAGATATATTCTAAGACACAAATCACTTTAAACATAAGCCAACAAAATACATATCTCGCATGCCCAGATGACAGGTTTAATACCCTCAGCATTAAGCAAATGTTGCAGCTAGATTAAACGCCTTAAGACCGATTCATTAAATTATTTCTGCGAGAACTTGGACCTTTGTCGAATAGTGGAAACTTTCTTCCCTGAAAAGAATCCCTGAGATTTTTATTTATCTACAGGGCTGCCAATGTAATCTAAACTACAGATATGCTTCAATATTTCGGGGGAAGAAACCATATTGTATTAACGCGTTGGTAGCCAATACTTCTGTTAGACGCATTTTAAACAGTAACAAAAAACTGAACGCACTCGTGCTGGAAAAACCAAAAATCGAGAAAACAGCTGTGCACAGTTTCTTCCTGTTTCCAACAGAAATACATAATGGCATCTGGTTCAGACGAAAAAATAGGCAGAGAATATGAAAGAGTGCGTGTTTACTTTGCCATGAAATGCAGATTAATTTATAAATTGTTAAGAATTAAAAAACGCAAAATAAACCATGACATTGCCGTATCTCCTCTTATTGTTACATAAACAGCTTCGCACACATAAAAAAAACCCTATCTTATAAATAACTTTGCTTCACTTTCAATCTATTCCAGTGCTTTAGGTTCTACTTTATCAAAAGATTTCATTTTCTGGGCCAAAGAAAAAAAACAACATACAAGCTATATGTCCCAGTGGAAATACAAGACACGTACAGATTAGTAAGCAAATGAGAAATCTTTTTTATTCTTTTTTTCCTTCAGATTAAATTTTCAATTCATACTGAACCAGCAAATTAATTGAACACTATCAAGGGAAAATGGTTCTTCGCTATTTAAAAACTCATAAAACTTTCCCTTGTCATAACAATGAGGCCTGTATGTCTAGAAAATATTACCATAAATACTACTATAAATATCAACCAAGTAAATGTAATAAAGAAAAACATCATTTCAAGAAAAACTCATTATCCAGTTTACATTTTCCCCTATTCGATCCCCATGCCATTGATATCAAGATTTACAACAACAACACAAATTAAACTTTATGCACATTAATAAAGTTCAGGACACTATTGCATTTAACCCTTTGTATATTACTTTATTCCATATTTACATAAAGTATAACTTTTTTGTACCATTTTTTTACCTCCTTAATAACTGTCACCTTCCATTTCATGAAAGAAAACATGCATATATAGCAATAATATAACAGTGTAATACTTAGAAATTGTCAGAAACATCAGTTCAAGCATTGCTTCAAACCAAAACAGTAAAGAAAATGAGAAAAATCAAATCTCGAATGGAATTTTGCCAGTCTGCTAATTCCCAGTTGGATAAATCGATGTTATTTTTGAAAATATTTGTGTTTGGAATTATGGCCCTGAACACTAATGCTAGATAAATACACGAAAATATGAAATACAAGATCAAAGAAATGAAAACATACGAAGCTGACTAAATCTGATGACAGCAGGCCAACAGAAGAAAAACCCAACAACTTCTGTCAATGAATATGAAAGTGGATCGCAAAAAAGAAGTGAACAAAAGCACAACTGCTGCTGTCTATATACATGTTATCGACAACCTTTAACAATTTATCTTTGAAAAAAATAATTATAAGATTAAGATTCACGTTGTATACCTAGCACATGTTTTCATCATGTTGAACACTGTGATAAATATATATCATGATTCATAGCTTAGAAAACTGTTTAAAGCATTAAACTTGAATTAATCAGAGCGAAGTCAAAAATTGGAAATGAAATGCTTACCTTTGGCTGTGCTTTTCTAGGGAACGCCACTTTTGGGTCAACCTGTGGATAGACATAATAAATGTTCTCCATTCTTGACTCTATTCTGAACTGGCAAATATATTCAATAAATTTTAATTATATTCCAAGGCTCCCGCGACCGGTTTAACACGAAAATGCAAACAAATTAGTTTGGTTATAACACTGTGTTGTTCAAATATACCAAAATCCACCTTGTCGAGTTAAAATTGCTTTAGTTAATACCGTTTGCCCAATTAGTAAATAGAATGTCGATGTGAAACCATAGGAAATCTATCACAAAAAGATGTATAAAGATGAACTAGTATGACAAAACAAGTCCTAAGTGTCGCGGTCAGGTGCGTAAAATCGGTTGCACTCGAACGATTATATTCTCCTTCCTGACACAATTTGACATCTATATGATACCGAAATCTCACAAAATGTGGCAGGATCAGTCCTATGTATATACTGTTGGAGACACGTATATATTAAATATGCTACAATGTAAATGTGCGACTTCGTTAACAGTCCAAAGAAAATTGACTTGAAAATTTGAACTGGAAGAGTTTTAAACACGCTGCTTCTATTTGAACATGTACAGAAGGGACTTACGTAGCAGATGGGGAACAATGGTAAGTGACGCCCTCTTTTTTTCAAAATTTACAAACCCGCAATCATTGGCAAATATTAATAAATATGAAATCGAACTTTTCTTTTGTGATGTAACCGTTGGTTCGTTTTATTGAATAAATAAGTAAACACACAATGTTTGAGAAAACTTAAGCCCCCTTCCTGAGTTGGAAATAGCGTACAAAATGCCATAATGGCTTCAGTTCTAAATATCTATTCATGGCGTTCAGTAGACCTTGTAGAAAGTACACAGGTGTAAACATTTGTGTATGCACAATCGTCAATCAATTATAGTTGAAAAAGCTTATCAAACAAACCGTCTTCTACATGAAGAATCTATTAATTTATGACAGTAAATATAGCCATATTTGACCTCGTTGACTGACAATAAACACTGTATACATAGCTCACAAAAGTGGTCATATAAACATCAAAAACAAGTCAATAGTGACAGAACAACAAATTTTTCTCTTTTTTTCGACCAATCAACATCATGTATAATTATAGATTAGCATAAATCTGACCTATCCAAAAACTAATGTGTAACTTATATTATGAATTCATAACGTATATATAATGACCCGATTTCTCATATATACCATTGATAAGAGTTACATGTAATAAAGCAATGAAGAATAAACATGGTCTAAAATTTCTTAATGTCATCTCAGGGTGCAAATACAGTGGACTTTATTCAAACAGCCTATCAAAGATGAAGTGATCATGCTCATAAAAATGTCTTACAAGGCAAACATCTCTTCACAGATGGTAGTTACTCTATACAGATTACTATCATTTTCATTTGACCAAGTACATATTATAAAATATTTACAACTGACTTGGTATACAATGTATAAAATTCATGCAAGAAACTTCACAGCTTATGAAAGCTTAATATCAGATATCTTAGACATTGTGAAAAGAGAATGACATAACATTATCTCCCTTTTCAAAAATAAAATTTGCATGAAATAAAGGCAAACTATTGCACTTTTTCCCTCGACTTACAAAACTATTGGAAATTGCCCAAAAAAGGTGGAGATTTCTAGCACAATGCCAGTTATGAGGCTTTTTTCTGATTGTATTTTTCATTAATATATAGATGTACTTTTAGATCAGAAAAATTGAAAGCTTTTAAACTTTTCTTATTTTCAAGTACCATTATTTATAATTTAAATAAACAAGGTTTTCAACTTACTTGTTTTCCATCCAGTATATGAGGTCCATTTTCTAAGCACTGATCTACACTAATTGGGTCTTTATATGTCACGAAACCAAATCCCCTGAAAAAAAACAACAACATAAATTTAATGAAATATCATACATTTGACATTAAAAATTATTCTTTAAGACACATCCCACGAGAACAAACTAGACTAAAGAGCAGACAAGAAGCACTAAAGTGAACTTTTCTTACAGTTCTATGATTTTGACTGACTTTGCAACTGATATTCTTCAAATTGAAAATCACATATTTTTCAAAAAATATTTACCATTGATATAGACATTCAGTCAATGGTTATTGCAAAAGATGTGTGAGTGGTTTGTTTGTTTGTATTTCTACATGTAGATGATCTATTACTACAAGTAAATTCCAAGTTTTGAGCAAATCATTACTCAAAAGACCTGCCTGTTTTAACACCAATTTTAATACAATTTCACATTTTTGGTCATATCTCAACTGTTTACTTTAAACCAGCTTTCCTGGATAACTAACCTGTAATGTTTGGGATCTAGTAATTGTCACAGAGAAATTTTGTCTTACCGAAGGATCAAACCTGAGTGACCTATTGAGCTAAGCAGGCAGGCAGGCTGGCAGAGGACCAAACAAATCAAAATATAATATCTGTTTAATTTTGTCCAAAAAAAAGTGTATTTTCATATAAAAATCGAAATTATCGCACAACTAAAACCAGATTAAGAAAGCCTACTTTTCTTTCAGTTAATCCTTTTCCTTCAGGGAATTTTCATTTTTTCTTCATAAACGGATGACACGAATTTCCAAGCCATGGAAATATATTTTTCATCTTTTTGTTTATAGGCAGGGCAAAATGAATTTTGTCTGAGATATATACATATATATATATATGGGAATGTTTTCTCTCAGGCCGCTAGAGAAAAAGGAGATAATTCTAAATAATCTAATCTTAGACTGATATCTTTCAATGACCATGAACAAAACAAGAGAATACTGCCATTTATGGCAAGAAAAACAAATGCAAAAATAAATGTTTTTTTGTGTGTTTGAAACCATACAAAGACGTTTTCTAATTAAAAGAAGACAAATTAATTTACATTATACAGGACTCAATATTTTCGCTCAAAGTTGTATAAAGACATTTTTCCAAGGCACCAGTAGACCTAAATATTAAATTAAGGAATTTTCTAAAGACTTCTGAAGATATTCTTATAGATTTTTTATTAACCATTTGATTATACCGTTTAAGATGTTTCTTAATTTTCAATTATGCAATTGGAGATGTTCTCTAATTTTACAATTATACCATTTAAGACGTTCTTAAAATTCAATTATATTATTATTTAAGATCTTTTCTAAATTTTCAATTATATTATAAACTTAGTGGTTTTTCAAACTTAATTGATAGCCTCTTGATTTTGGGGAAAATTGTAGCTAAAATTGCTTATCTGGGAAGTAAAAAAGCTGGTTTGGAAAACTGCATGATTTTTAAAACAAAATTTTGATTGAGAGGCCTCTGTTATATAAGGTGAAAAGTCATTGATTAATTATAATAATGTTTGATTCTGCTGAAAGTTTTTCCTCATTTAATTGGGAAGATGCCTTAACATCCTGATTTTTGGGAAAAATTGCAAATATGGGATGTAAAAAGTATGTTGGCATGCATTAACATAGACATCCACAAAATTAAACTAACAATCTTATTTTAACTGTCTGGCAACCTTTACCAAGTTCCCATTTCACTATTTTTTTAAAGAAAGTGGGAAAAAAAATACAAATATGAGGATATGCAGCTCCTATAAATTTAGGCCCAAAAAAAGTTCTGTTTTGTGTACCTGTTACCTTAAAATTCTTTTTTAATTGCCAACCCTCGACTTTTACCAGCCTTTCTGATTTTTACATATCATAATATGTAATTATATAATGTTATAATTGTATAATAAATTATTACCAAACTGTCTTTTTTTAGGGTTTGAAAACCAGGAATAGAACTAATTATTTTATTAATATTTCCCCTTAATGTGACATGCAATTTAATTTTATTTCGCTTTCAGACTGAAGTATTGGTCGAGCATCTGGGCTGGTCGAGCACAGGTACTGTGACTCTATATATATGGGAATGTTTTCTCTCAGGCCGCTAGAGAAAAAGGAGATAATTCTAAATAATCTAATCTTAGACTGGTATCTTTCAATGACCATGAACAAAACAGAGAACACTGCCATTTATGGCAAGAAAAACAAATGCAAAAATAAATGGTTTTTTTTGTGTTTTTGAAACCATACAAAGACGTTTTCTAATTAAAAGAAGACAAATTAATTTACATAATACAGGACTCATTATTTTCGCTCAAATTTTTATAAAGACACTTTTCCAAGGCACCAGTAGACCTAAATATTAAATTAAGGAAAAGTTTCTAAAGACTTCTGAAGATATTCTTATAGATTTTTTATTAACTCTTTGATTATACCATTTAAGATGTTTCTAAATTTTCAATTATGCAATTGGAGATGTTCTCTAATTCTACAATTATATCATTTAAGACGTTCTTAAAATTCAATTATATTATTTAAGATATTTTCCAAATTTTCAATTATACTTCAAACTTAGTGTTTTTACAAACTTAATTGAGAAGAGTACATAGCCTATTGATTTGGGGGAAAATTTTAGCTAATATTGCTTATCTGGGAAGTAAAAAAGCTGGTATAAGTTCAGATTTTTTGGGAAAACTGCATGGTTTTTAACACAAAATTTAAATTGGGAGGCCTCTGTTATATAAGGTGAAAAGTCATTGATTAATTATAATAATGTTTGATTCTGTGCTGAAAGTTTTTTTCTCATTTAATTGGGAAGAGGCCTTCCCATCCTGATTTTTGGGAAAAATTGCAAATATGGGAAGTAAAAAGTATGTTGGCATGCATTAACACAGACATCCACAAAATTAAACTAACAATCTTATTATAACTGTCTGGCAATCTTTACCAAGTTCCCATTTCACTATTTTTTAAAGAAAGTGGGGAAAAAAATATAAATATGAGAATATGCAGCTCCTATAAATTTAGGCCCAAAAAAGTTCTGTTTTATGTATCCCTATTAAACTTCTATTTTAATTGCCAACCCTTGACTTTTTACCAGCCTTTCTGCTTTTTCAAAACATTAATTTTCTTACAAAATATGTAATTATATAATATTATAATTGTATAATAAATTATTACCAAACTGTCTTTTTAGGGTTTGAAAACCAGAAATAGAACTAATTATTTTATTAATATTTCTTAATGTGAAATGCAATTTAATTTTATTTCGCTTTCAGACTGAAGGGTTGATTTGTGTTAAATTTACAATAGCATCAACAAAGATATTTCTAAATAGTTTTTATTAACCCGCATAATAACCTAAAAACACTCATAAATTTGACATTTTTTATCTTATATTGCAAATTCATATGACCCATATTCTACTTTTTCTATTCAAAAACTTAATTTGATCCCATTTTTAAACAGTTTCTATTTAAATGATATTTCATACAATTTTATCAATCATAAAAGTTTTACACATTTATTGACCATAATCAAGAAGCTCTGTTGCAACACAACAATTCAATATAACCCATTAAAACATTCAATCATAGAAAATGGTTGCAATAAATAGGTAATACACGCTTATAATAGAACCCATTTGAAAGGGAACTGTGAAGGACTCTTAAAAAATACGCAAATAAGCCATTATCCAATTTTATTTTTTCACTCTAGACTATTTTATCTTATCGGTGAATATTTGAAAGGAGCTAATGAACGCTTTAATTGTTTGCACAGCGTATTAGAGAAAAATTTCACAGTGAACAATGGCCGAAAATTGTGTGTACACAGAACACAATGGATCAGTGTTCTATATTTACATTTAATATTCATTTTTCATAGCTTGAAATGAAAGGGCCATTACTCGTGTAAGTCACAATGCAAGATTTCAGTCAAATATTGCAATTACATTCACGATTTAACATATATGTAGGCTTTAACGATGCAAGGTGGACCTTTAACTTGGAGAAAATTTTAAACAAATATTACATTTTTATCTTGGAAACAAACGTGAACCAAAGCCCTATCATAAAACGTAATCTCCAGATTAGTTCTTATATTCATTTAAAAATTTACGGGTTTTAAAAGCAATGGCGGCCCCATGATATGGGTTCATGATAAACTCCCCATATCAATTACCCTTCAAAGAGTACTTACTGTCAATTTCAAGCATGCAAAAAATGCATTTCAATATATATGGAAAGATAAAGAAAGGAAAACTAGTGAAGGTTAAGACCGCTAACCCTTCGTTTCACGATAAGATTACAATTTCAGTTCGCTAATCAGGTCCCAGTTTGCGAGATTGAAGAATGTTTAAGAGCTACCGTCTAGCTGAGTCACTACTGTTTTTCACCGACACGAAGGCTTCTTAACGTTTTACATTTTGAACATAGGAACACATGTACCAGTGAAACCAGCTACGTTCAGCAGGAATGCATGTATTAAGGTATGCGTAAATATCCTAAATGATACAAAAAAAAAACATGTACATATGACGATTTATGTAACATCAAAGACGTGAGCATATTGTAACACATACTGTACGATGCAAAGAACAATTAAGCAAGCATTCTACAGGTACTTAATCTCGTTTACATCGACATAAAATCTGGCTCTTACAAAAATCTGCAGCTTATGACTGAACTGATTTTATATCCTATTAACTATGATATAACAGTAGGTCACATAAATTGATGATAATGATAAAGCTAGGGGGATTAAACTGAAAAACCTATCAGGGCTATAGATCTGGTAACTATCATAAATTCAGGCAAAAATGCGGAAGCCACAGAAACATTTTACGTTTTCCGAACAGGGTATGCTGGGAAAACACTTAACAGTTAAGTGAGTGGGTAATAAGAATATCGTAGAATACGAAGCAGTAAAAGAAGGAACTCAATGCATCATGGCCTTCAAAGAACGAGTGTACGCTCATAGTAACTCATTCAGCCAGATCCTCGAGTTAGTACAGATTTGAGTTGACTCATCATCACGACCTTGTGTTATAAGTTATCAATTCAAGGTTGTATTACATTACGTCACATTTGAAATTGCTGATGAAGGGGTTTTATGAAGGGGCCGAGACTTTACTGAGTTTACTCAATAACAAACGATCATAATCATTTGGAAATGAACCTAAAATGAATATCATACTGCAGTTTCTGTAGAAATTCCGATTCTTTTTCAGAAAGGACAAACTGTTATGTTTAAGACGATCATGTAACGGATTATGTCTTTCTTTTTTTTTAAAAATGAGACCTTAATGACTTTCAGCATGCAAACAAGTCATTGCACTCGTCCAACTAAAGTAATAGTTTATTTGAAAGATATTAACCATTAATATTGAAAAAATTCAAGATTCGATGAAAACGAAATGCCGATTTTTTTGTGCCATGTCATCTGTTAAAACAATAAACCTGTGACATTTTTAAGAGCAACTTAAAGTGCAGCATTGCTTTTAAATTCTATGCAACTGGTATTGGTGATTAGGGACTTCTGACCTTGTGAATCAATGACATAACGACATACTGTCATATTGGAGCAATTCAAACATTTTACGACCATGATTCTGTGAGAAGATATAAACGTGCATTAAAATAAATCATCTAAAAATGTTTAATTCAACCTTTTTTTAACCCCTCTATTGAAATAGATATACTGTAGTAGAAATAGCACAGATTGAAACGTTCCGCAAAATGTGTCATTCAATTGTACGTAAGATTAACGGGTACAAATATGAAACTCGAGTCAAGTCATTCAAATTGACTATTTCAGAAACTCTATATCCTTCGGTATATTTTGTGTGTACTACCTTCTGCCTATCATCCTTTTAACTCTAATTAAACTGTACAATAGATTTCTCGAAGGTCGCAGTTGACGAGCACCGATGCGGGACGGTGGTGCCCACTAGCTTTAATGTGAATTTCTTGTATCGTGCCAAGTCAACCTGAACAAACAAACAGACATCAAAGCTTTTTCAACTGCTGTAAATATTCTACTTCATTTATAATTAATTTTTTTTTCTCGCCGATCATTTGACGTTATGATAGTGCCTGATTTCCGTCATGATGTTACATGCATACCTTCACACATGAGCCATTAAACTGAACGCTACCCTTGGAAAACATGGAAAGTCAATTTATTCTATAGAGCATCACGAGTATACATTTCTAAACTAAACCATGGTAACAAAACATGGACATGAAATTGATCGGTAACATAATTACAACTATGAAAGGATATATAACTTTCATCTTTTGGATAACTCACAGTCACTGTGAGTAAAATGAAAACCAGGGTTGTCATTTTGAAGCGACTGTGGACAAAAATGCCTGTTTCAAATGCATTTGGACCGCTTCAAAAACTAAGAAAATACTCATTGTTGTACTGATAAAACCGAAAATTACTGCTTAAAATCTGAAAACTTTGCATACTAAATGTTTTGCTTTCTCAGCTCTTTAATTTTGACAGAAGTACCAAATTACCAAAAAAAATGTCTTAGAACTTTAATATCAACTTACTAATATTAGAGTCAAAAGTGATTTTGCTTAAAAAATTAGTAAAAAATTATTTCTTAAAATTTCCAAGAAAACTTTCACTTGAAAGCATTATTTATGCTTTATCTATAAAATACAAACTATAATCATATAGAAAAAAGTAAAATGTATAGTGTTAGACGATAACTAATTTCATGATGGCTCATGATTGTAAAATAATCAAAAAAGAAAAAATGAACGTATAAAATTGATTTCTGAATCATATTGTAGTGTACTCAATGCTGACTATATATACCGATAAAAATCAGTATAAAAAAGTGCAATAAAGGTTTCATATCTAAATTATCATTAAAAACACCAATTACAACAGCAACAATCCTGTTATATTAGGCTGACCATAAAAATGTGACATAATTATGACATTAAAGGGGCATCAATTTATATGTTATACCATAAACTCTTGACTGACTAATTGTTCTGAAACTTTTTGAAATTTTCATACATGTGTTAATCATACCCAAATCGTTTTGTGTAACTATAATACATTTCTTTAGCTTAATGTTCAAACGCGTTTATGGGTCAAAGGATCACTCCCATTAACTTTGCTATGGAGCAATATAAATGGATTTTAACTATTATTGTAAAGTATTTTCCCATGACCCATTCAATTTTTTTGTGAGATTTGAAATTTTTTGTAGATGTAATGTATGCCGTTATAAGGAAAAATCTTTGCATCAATATAATTTGTTAATTGATAATTTTATATTTATTATACTTGGAAAATATGATAGTTCTTTACCATTACAACAAAGTGTTCATAACTTAATGTGTATTAAGTATTCATTTAAACAATTAAAACGAAAATGCATTGCTGAAACGTGCTTGAAATTAAAATCTTTATGTATAGTCGTAATTTTGTTTCGTTAGTAATAAAGCTCTATAAATAAAACTCAAAGAAGAAGTTAGCAGATGCTAGTGTTGTTTCAGCATCCAAAGATTTCTTTACAATATAAACTTTATTGTGGTGAAATAAACCGAGAAGTGAGGATTTAGGGCTTGGCAGAAGAGTAAAGAATATAATAAATGGGGAAAAATTAAAGCATAAACATTTTTGGTATTTTTCTGCAAAAATGAATAATTATTTTGCAATAACAAACAAATTTCAGAAGCAGTTCTAGGATCCATGTCATGAAGTCCATGTTGCCTGACTTACACTTTATTAATTAAGATAGCACTTGTCAAGATACACTGATAACGAGGCATAAGTAAATCTGAAATGTTGGTACAGTAACTCATATATGGAACAACACAAAAGTATATATTTATATGTATGTAAATCAGGGGCTGTGTAATGAATAAAGAGTGACTCATATAAAATAAATAAAAAGTTTGTCAAGTAAGGATTAAAACATATAGAACACTAAAAATATCAACACTGAGTAAAAATTAGCCATTCTTTGATTTTATAGTACATCTTTGAGAATAAAATAGCTTCCCGAATCCCCAACCCCCATCTCTTTTAATGTAAAAGGCAATTAGAGTATTATGAACTTTTCTACTCTTCTAATCAAAGAATAAGTCAACTGCAAGTAAAGCCACCTCATTTCTCTTGTCTAAATTACATGGCTAGTATATAGCTCCTTTAAAAGCCATACAACATGCAAGGCCAATGTCAAGTGCAATATAATGCCAATATAGGCCTAAACAATATTTTTGTACATGTTTTAATGTGGGTGTGCTTACAAATGAAAACATTTCCTAGAAAATATTGAGACTCTTGTTACATAGCCTAGTCCAATTTTGGAGACAGTAGATTCATGTAAAGAGAGAATTGATTTTTATCTGGGTATTGTACCAAACTGGAAGTTATGCATACAGAACTTGTTTCATTAATGAAGCAATCTTGTTCCCCGTCATTCATCAACTGTAAGCACATTTGATTAGAAAAGAGAGAGAACATGTTCTCCACTCTGCCAATACAATTAAAACTGAGCACACAGCCATGCTGTCATTTTAACTGAGAATAGTTATAGGCTTTTAAAAATCGAAGCTCTATAAACATGGATGATGGAGTAGTGTTGATGCTTTGCATAATAATGTGTCTTTCCAAAAAAAAAAATCATACATTTTCCATATAAAAAAGGCAAATTTCTTAATCACCACTATCTGTGGTTAAAGAATACTTCTCAAACAAGATTTAAGCATTTTCTTGCCCTAATTAGGCCAGTGGACATTGAATAAAGTGTGACGTCCCAAGGGCATTCAATTATTCTCCTCTGGATGTGCGATCAATTCCTTTAATGGCAACGTGTAAAAACAGTCAACTTAATTGTCATTCAGCGTCTATAATTTCCTATGCAGTGGTCTTAGTTTACACACAAACAGAGCTAGTATTTGAATTGTGTCAGTTTTTAGCTTTTTATTGCTGGGCATTTACAAGGTCATTTAATCTTATTTTTATGGCCAGTCGTCCAGCCTTTGAATATTTTGTTACAAAATCAAGCCAAGTTTTATTGAATGGTTACACGGTGACAGGAGAAATAGAGCTTAAATCTACAACTCTTTAATGGCCTGATTCAGATCACCATAAATATAAAGCAATATTTGTCTTAATGCTTAAGCAAATATTTAAAGATAGAATTGAACATTTAATAGCAGGATTGCCTTGGATTTAGTAGCTAGTCCTACCTACATCTAGGTACATGCTGACTACATACTTACTGCTGAGAAAATAGTCCAACTTATATATTATAAAATATTTATTCCTATACACTACCTGTGTAGTACAATGCATTACCAACTCCAAAATAATTCTTTTGATTATTATTTGCTGAGAAATACTTGAAGCTAATTACTTCAGGCATACCACAATCCAGGGTGTATTTTACATCCTTTTTATCACTATGAGGGCTATAAATATACACGCACCTTGAACGTTTTGTTGTTGGGTCTTTCATAACCATGGATTCCTTAATTTCTCCGTATTTACCAAAGTGCTCTTTTAATTTTTCTGAAATTAAAATACATTAACGTGAATTTTAACAGATTTACGGTACTACAGCTTAGCAATTTAACGATGACAATCGAGAATTCCGCATGACTCGCGGGATTTTTAGCGTAATTAACAAATGTAAACAATACATGTACGCGGCGAGATCAATCGGTTTAAACAGGTGAAATCAGTCAAAATTGCATACCTGCAGTGGTCTGCCAGCTGAGGCCACCAATAAACATCTTCCTGTAAAAAGAAACGGGTAGAAATTGATAAACAAAGAGCCATTTTGAATTTTGTGAACCTATGACCTAAATGTCACTGTCGGTAAAGATGAAAGGCAAAAACATGAAATCAAAGATAACAATGAAATATGTCAATGTAACGAATTAAAATAAGAACTTACCCGGGATCATTTGGTATTTCCTCAGTCCCATTAGTTGGGGATGCAGGTCCGTTAGACTCCATTTTCATAATGTTTTAGATTCTACTCTACTAAACTACACTGCACAAATGAAAACTCTAAACACACGTGGGATTCTCGCTTACTTCTATTAAACATCTATTGGTCGTTCGTGGGTGGGCATTTGGCGCGTCCCGCTTAGGCGCGAACCATGGATGATTGACAGGGAGATACTCGCTTTGATTGGTTAGACATACTGTTGCTTGGCAACGTATAACGGTTTCTCATGACGTCAGTGAATGAAAAGCCTTGATGTTATCATTAAATTAGCATAAAACGATCCGCCTATTTTCTTTTTATAAACACGACTTGATAAAGAACCGCCCATTATACAAGTTAAATTGAAAATAGAAGTGAAAACAACAACAAACAATGCTTTTATTGACTATGTCTTATATCAAAATTGTCTTTAGCTACATCTGCTTAGCAAAAAGGATTAAAAACTTACAGAAGTCTTTATCTAATTGATTTTAGCTGACAGATTGGGAGAATATTTGAACTTAATTGACATTAAAAGGAAGGATATGTGTTGGTTTTTTTTTGCGTTTTAGAGAAATAACAAATATCCTGTCCATCCAACAAAAACCCGGCATTAAAATGAGTACTTTGTTATAACGTTTTGGCAAAAAAAGTGCGCTTGAAATTGGTCGAATTCACATCATATTGATGGGAGTAATTTTATGAAAGAAATAAAAACGATTAATGAAAGGGAGGTAACGCGTACATGCTAATATAGTAAAATAAATTGTATGAAATGAAGCACGGGTAGTGAGATTTGAACTTATAAAGAAGAATTGCTAAATATCTGACAATGTTAAAGATATACTATGCTCATCTTTGGGTAAAATATTTTTATCTTAGAAATGCATTGAAATCCATGGAATTCTTACTGAATATGTTTAATTTGAATAAAATAATGAATAAACTACATTCTCTATTACGAGTCAAGTAAAATTGGTCTTTTCTTTAATGGCACTATATATTCATATTATGACCACCTATAGTGTGTAGAGTTCAAAACATATCATATCTACCTTAAATGATGTTTATTTTATACATACAAAGAGACTGTGTAGAAATTATTAATATTTTTAAAAATCACATTTGAGCATAGTATATCTTTAATACATGTAGTAAATTTATAAAGTGTCTGTGCTTCGAAATACTATTTCACAAAGAAGTGCAGAGATGGTATTAAGTACATGTATATCTCTGGGAAGTGGCTACCCAGTATGAGCGTTTTTTATAAGAATTCATTCCACCCTTGTTTATACAAATATTAAAGTTGAATTGAATGTTTAATTGCTCAGTCAGCATAAAAAATATCATTGATAAATACACGCATGAATAACAGAATTATGTAAAACCAGCGATGTATGCAATGATCTTTCATAAGACGTCATTGAAATGCATGTACATTTCGTCGTAAATTAAAATAAATAATTTCAGTTATTTTTTTCTAAGCGGTGTTGACATGTGTTAAGTTTGTGGTTGCTATTTATATTTCTTTGGGTATCTGTTTTGAACTCCAGTAAATAAATAATCTTACAGTTAATCATTATTGACAATATTGCGTAAGAATCACTTAAACTTAAATAGCTTATTACAACTTCAAGAGCACTACTATTTACGTCACTGTTTGAAATATATACAAAACATTGAAGGACAGTAGAAGAAAAAACGCCGCAGGTAAAAAAAGAATATATTTGGAAAATATGCATTGCTTGCATCCCTTATATTTCTTGCCACTTCATAAACGTATAAATTAAAACAACAACAACACTGAAAGTGATATGACTGAATCAAGAAAAAACTCCGAACTTTTGTAAAATACTGCCTTAGAATGCGTCACCCTTGCTAAAAGATTGAACTAAAATATCAACTGTCATAAAATTTAAGCTCATTTGTATATATATCATTCATGTTGCATAATTCTTTAATTTTTAACAACCTTTAAAGTTGCATGCCTCCAGAAGAACCAAAATAAGAATATCAAGAAAGTCAAATTTTAGAAAATTTTAAGACAAAAAAAAAAAGATTCAAGTAATAAACTATTGTGTGTGATTATTAACTGGTTTTGCAGTATTAATTATTAACCATTATATCTCTACTGCATGAACACAATAAGTACTATTTTTTTGCATATTTTTACGTATCTTTTACGTACTTTGCGTGGATTGTTAGTGCTGTTTGCAAGTTGTAAATTACTCTCTTTGTTAACTTAACAATATTTTACTTTTAAATACATTTTCAAAGTTTTCATGATGCTATAATATGACTTGATACTCTCTATCAAATCATGCGCTAAAAATAAAGGAAGTCAATGGAATTTGATGTAAAACAGAAGTTACATTGATTAAAAATTTGCGGCCTCGGTTAATACATTTTATTTGTTCTCATTAACAGTATAATTATTCATAATTATTCATATAACAAGAAACAACAACTTTGAATTTAAAGGGAAAACATATACACCGGATCGTAATGTTCAACATGGCAATCACCGGCAAGTTTTTGAAGTCGCCCGAAATGTTCCGTTGCGACCAAAGATATTTCGTGCAAATATTACAGAAGTTTAACAACAAGTATAGGACCTGCTCCACTTTAGAATAGAATCTATCTACACGGATGCACAAAAAAACAACAACAACATTTTTTGCAGGCGATTAGCATATACTTATTCATAATACTAGTATTATATATGCTATGAATGCATTTAGCTGTGTTGACATAATGTTATTTTAATTTATTAGGCATTGTGCATACCAATCAATGGGCTATCTCGAAATTGTAATGTTTGTTTAGTTTTGGAATTACATATAATCCAGATGTAATGTGACTTCCAGGTCCTGTTGACCGCGAGGTCTTTGATGTATTATAATAAGTTTTTATAATGTTTGTGTACATAAGTCGCAATGATAAACAATTCCACATATTAACTTACTTACCTATTAACCAATAAGCGGATAAAAGACGCAACAATTGGTGACAGTTGTGAAATATTATATTCGAAACGACATTTATAAAAGTCATCCGAAGACATTTTCAATAAATCAATCTATACGATTAATTCTAGTTTGTTTTAAAACAATGTCTATAATTTATTTTCATCAGACTTGACAACTCTATCCAGATAGAGCCCTTTGGAGCAATCGCAACAGCTCGGCCCTTTCCGCCAACTTCGTGGCACTGAATAATGGTCGTGAAAACCCCAACGTGTATGGGATCCATTTTTTTACTGTTATACTAAAACCAATATTCCATTTAAATTTGTTCTGTGAATTCTGTTGAAAGTGAGGAACAATATCAAGCAGAGCAAATCTTTCAAACATTCTTCAGGGAATTTCCTACCCGAGTGGTTCAGGTCGCTTGCCCATTAGAGGGATTCCAAACTCGCCAGACACTACGAAGTCTTTCATGTCAGGAAGGTATCCCTGGTCGAGTGCTAAGCAAGAGAACAGCTGTCTATACCAATTTTGTCCAGTCTATTCGTATAACCTACGGTGGCACAAAGGTGTCATGTGTGTGTTTTTATTTATCTCGTGCGCACGAGATACTATGTCGTGACCACGAGTTACTAAGTCGCGGTCACGAGATAGTTAAGTCGTGGCCACGAGATAGTTAAGTCGTGGGAACGAGATATTATGTCGTGGCCATGAGATACTACTATCGTCCCACGACTTAACTATCTCGTGGCCACGACTAAGTATCTCGTGGCCACGACATAGCATCTCGTTCCAACGACTTAATTATCTCGAGACCACGACTTAGTAACTCGTGGCCACGACATAGTATTTCGTGCGCACGAGATAAATAAAAACACACACACATGTCACCTTTGTGCCACCGTATATAACAGTACTGCACGTTATCGAATCTTCAGCCGAATGATCCAAATATAATTTACGTTCTTTCATGTTTGGTTACTTGAAATATTCTTGTTTTTTACAAACCACAAACAGACACACAAAAAACTACGTATAAAACAAGATAGTTTGTCTGTAACATTGTCCGTTTAGTTCCATTGTCTGTGACATTGTGACAATAAATCAAATTGGATGAAAAAAGTTTCTGGTGAAAATGAGGATTGCTGTCCAGATCTCTGTTATGTTATGACGTCATCTAGCCAATATCTTTCTATATTATAGAAGATATATTGTCTCAATGATATTGCACGCATTGTCCACTAAAACCAGACATGTAACATAAATTGTATCCAATTGCAGGACAGTTTACGGTAAAAGGCATTCTGCAGTGTAGAGTTATATGGTAAAGTAGAATTATATGATAGTTTTTGATATTATGGTTAAAGAATTATATGGTTTTGGAATTTTATATGGTACATGTACACTCTATTGTATTAATTAACTATAAAATTCTGGCTCTTAGTCAGCTTTTCTGTATGCCCCGTATGTAAAAGAGATTTCGAGCCAATATATTTGAACATATAAGGCCAACAGACTAATACGAGAGAAAACAGGGCCAATATAGCAAACTGAGCAAATAAGGAAATCAGGCATTTTTATTGGCCGAAACACTGCATTTTTAGAATCCTTATCAAAAGACAACAACATAAACAAAACAAACAAAAACAAATGAGTCGCGTCATGACAAAACCAACATAGTGCGTTTGCGACAAGCATGGATCCAGACCAGCCTGCGCATCCGCGCAGTCTGATCAGGATCCATGCCGTTCGCTATCAGTTTCTCTACTTGTTATAGGGTTTGTAAGCGAACAGCATGGATCCTGATCAGACTGCGGTTTTGTCATGACGCGGCTCAAATGACTGTTGAATAATAAGATATTTTATAAATTATAAAGTATTACACGTAGTAACATATACAATGTACACCTATATCATGCTAAATATCCTAAATGGATTTGCCCATGTTTCAGTCTGGATAAATTCATTATTTTTAAGGAAAAAATTCACCAAAGTTGTACCAAGTGCACTGCGCACAATAATTAATCACAAAAGATGTACCAAGTGAATTGCCACAAATAATGACCAGACGACACACGGATGTGCCTGCACTGGTCGCATGGGTAGAATCAGTTGTCCCCAACAGGCCAAGGGTTTAAATTATCACATTTCATTAATTAATTAATTAATAGATAAATAAATATATATATAAATATAAACTTAATTTTGAGCATAAAGTTAAGTCAACGTACATAAGCCAGTGAGGCATAGAACGTACATTTAGTAACCTGTGACGAAATGAAAAGGTATCCTGTCAAAGGTGTAAACCTTTATAAGCTCAGAGCCCATCATGCCAGTCACCAGTACCCATCCGGTTCGTATCAGCCGCTTCTAAGAGCCTCTCCCCTCGGTATCAGTCAAGACATCTGGAGCAGAGGGTTGGAATAAATTGAAGTCCTGATGCTTCCAATGTGACGTTTACTGACGTACATACCTCTTGGCGACGTGCATGCAACGGGAAGACGCGAGAGCTACTTTCGTGCCGATTGCACGCGCAGGTTTGTTCGACCTTTTCCGTCAAACTCCGGATAATGACAATGTTTCGAATGCGTCTGGGATGAGTTTTGACAGGTACGTATATTAATATATATACCTGGTTTTGACAAGAAATGGAAATCTCAGCACTATACTTTATATTAAATTAAAAAGTGCATAGAGGTGTGAGGAAATTGATACGTTTTCAATCCATTAAATTCGATCTTTCACTCAGCTCAGCGGGTAAAGAAATTTCAAATCATAGCAATAAAATTTAAATCTTTAAATCTTATTAAATATTTTTCCTTATTTCCTATTTTACATGACAATACGTCCTTTATGTGCCATGTAGGGTAATAGAGGTACGGCTTTTCACTTGTTGATTTCAAGTTAGATATCTCAATTACCTTTTCGTTTAATCAATACAAAACCAGTTAACATGATTTTCGTGTTTTTATTCCAAGTGTAAAGGTACAATCGCGCTACTTTAGCAATTCCTACGCAAGTTGATTTTGTGACATGGACGTATAGATCATAATTCTATAACTATTACCGCGTCTTGAAATGAGTTTTCAGCTGATTAAATATAATATCAAATTAAACGATTTTAACTTACGATCCCGATATATATTGTGTTTATTGTTGAAATTCTAGGGTACGTGAACAAACAAGTACAGTCGGTTACCGGGAAGACATGGGTTTGAATTCAGACGTGACACAACAATAAGCACGTGTATTATACATGTCAAAATTTGTTTAAACAATGTCACACCCAATATTAATACTACCAAAATAAAAATATGCATATTTTCACTGACGTTCTTGCAGTTGTACTTTGGCATACATATTAACACTTGCATTTTTAGGCGTTTAATAATATTTTCGCCTTTCAAATCTACTTAATAAAAAAACGTGTCCGCCAATTATACTTTTACAACATTTGTAGAGGATATCTTGGCGATTTATACCTCAAAAAATGAGTGGGTTTATTAGCCCGTAGTATGCATATCATATAATAGCATTTAAATATAAATTGTTTTCTCTTTTTTTCACATACTCAAGTTGATCTTATAACGAAAGAAACAGCAAGTGTAAAACGTCACCGCTTGTACGAGTAACGTGCATGACGCATAGCAGCTACGTAAACGAATGAATTTTCAAAAATAACTGCCAGCCTTCAAATAAGAAAAAATAAAGACTTAAAGATCCTGTATGTTGTAACTGAGGTTGTATACCACACTTAAATGAAATTATATAATATGTAAATAATTATGCTTATAAAACAATTTTCAAACATGGAAAATAATTTTTTATTACCTCCCTTTATTTACAAGAAATGTTAAATTCGGTAATTATCTTTATGGAACTTACAATATTGATGAATCTAAATTTGAGCATCATATTTATAATATAAAACCATAAAAAATTGTGTTACAAGATCTTTAATGTTCATCGAATATGTCTTTAGAATTATTAACAGAATATTAAAATAAATACCCTAATGCCAACAGCTGCAGACAATTATGGGGCCTCCGTGGCCGAGTGGTTAAAGTCGCTGACTTGAGATCACAGGTCCCTCACCACTGTGGGTTCGATCCTCACTCGGGTCGAAATCTTTCATGTGAGGAAGCCATCCAGCTGGCTTACGGAAGGTCGGTGGTTCTACCCAGGTGCCCGCTCGTGCCTGAAATAATGCCCAGAGGGGCACCTGGGGTCTTCCTCCACCAATAAAGCTGGAAAAAAAATCGACGAAAAATCTCGGCGGGACGCTCTAGGATGACCCGACTTGAGTGTACGGTCGCCCATATGGGCTTTCCGGCGGCGACCTTAAATAAACGCATTAAAAAAAAAAAAAAAGCTGCAGACAAATAAATGTAACACAACTTAATCAGAAAATGCATCTAAATGCAATCGGAACGTCTCAGCTATTACCAATAACATTATCCGAAGACTGGCGGAAAGGGCCGAAAAGTTCTAATTGATTCTGAAGCACGCAACCACCATCTACTAAAGGCGTACCATTCTTATAGTTGATACTATTCGCAAAACTGGTATATATACTTGAATAATTTAAAATTCATTATGTTTGTTTCAAATACATGTCGTAATATTGTCAAAAGTTCTCCGGGATTTATACCAAAAATAATGGTAATATTTAGAAAGTAAGAAACGTTAATTGGATTTCAACGTCACATACCTCTAATGACGTCAATTTTCACCAAATGAAACTAATTAATATCAAATCATACTTTTGATACAAATTGTCTTGGTGCATTAAACAGCCTCAAAGGGTCACAAAATTATGCCGGAAGTTACACATGTCTATGGATTATAACTGCATGGTCTGCAATGATTGCACGGGTATTCTGTGTGGCCGTCGTGCGGACTCCTGGTCTGCACTGATTGCACGGGTAATCTATTTTGCCGCAAGTATGATAAAGGATAAATAACGACCAGTGTGAATTTATGGACACAGTACATTTTAAGAAAAGGACGTCTTGTCTTATATTTGGTCTTAAACAACACCAAGACGTCAGTACAAGTTTATGGATTTATGGGCGCAATGTACAATAAATCTTTATGCTGTTTCAAACTTTCGTTTTTGCAGAAAATATTTTAAGTCAGTTAATGCTGAAAGTTGTCAAATCAGGTAAATGTATTTTATGAAAGCATCTTTAATTCATTTTATACTTATGCGAACGATCATGTTTTACATATTTTATATAATTGTGACCGTGATGTATAGCGTTATTGTATCAATTTCCTGTAAAATCTTGCTAATTCAGTCAATATCGTTTCCCGCACGATTTTCACGTGCGCATTGTGAGTGCTTTATACCCGAGGAATAAACCATATCTTTCTAACTTATGGAAAATTATGTACGTATGTGCGCTATATTTTATAAAGAAATGACAAAACTATTGACCCTAGGATCAAGCTTGTATCCGTCTTTAAATTCGAATACCGTCGGAAGCTAGGGGGAAATGATAAGTAAATACAGTTTGATAAAACGAACATTCGTGTTTGTTTGGCAAACAAGTACTAGATTTGTTAATCTGTTGTCCACAATGAACATAAAAATATAAAACTTGACTCAACCTGAACGCATTTTTACCTATCTTCTTCAAACACATTTCGTGGTCGACCTAAAAACTACTTAACTGAAAGGAGTATTTGACTTGATGGATAAGGACCATTTTCATTTTTGAAATCCTACTGTATAAAATTTTACGAGCCATTAACTACCAAACTCAATACTTACACTTCAATAAGATTTTCGATTTTCAATAACAACTTTTGAAAAAGATCGTTGAAGGGTTGATAGGTCTGTATAAAAAATGAGAAAGCTATCTGGCCGACTTTACGGCGGTAGTTATAATTGAGCCGCGTCACGACAAAACCAACATAGTGGGTTTGCGACTAGCATGGATCCAGACCAGCCTGCGCATCCGCGCAGTCTGATCAGGATCCATGTTGTTCGCTGTCAGTTTCTCCACTTGTAATAGAGTTGGTAAGCGAACAGCATGGATCCTGATAAAACTGCGCGGATGCGCAGGCTGGTCTGGATCCATGCTGGTCGCAAACCCATTATGTTGGTTTTGCCGTGACGCGGCTCATATGACTGTGAGAGTTTAGAGACATCGGACTAGTTCGGATGACCGGAGTGGTATAAAAATACACGAATGATTAAAATTTTTAGGCAGAAATGAAGAGCAGTCTTAAAAAGTACCAGCTTAAGAATATTTTTCTTTGAGTACATTATCGTATGACTAGTAGATAACCGTTAGAATTTCCATTTCGTTGTTGGATCTCTCCTCTATGTACCAAGATGAAAATATATGTTAAGCATTGGATGATTCCCTTTTACAGCCCTAATATATTTATTTGTTTGTCCGTGCTGATCAATTGTTCAACATAAGTGAAGCTCCGTCGCTACCTTATTTGGCAAAACGTAAGCATAGTTTTGGTTTCGATGGAAGGAAAGAGGCAAAGTTTTGGCTTCGGTGGAAGGAAAAAGGCAAGTTTTGGCTTCGATGGAAGGAAAAAGACAAAATTTTGGCTTCGATGGAAGGAAAAGGCATAGTTTTGGCTTCGATGGAAGGAAAAAGGCAAGTTTTGGCTTCGGTGGAAGGAAAAAGGCAACAGATTTCAACAATGTGTAGCAAAAGGGTTGACAAAATTAAATGCAGTGACTTCAGTAACTTTATATATAGAAGGCACCCACCTTATCTTGTTCGTGGCAAATGATTTTAATGACTTTTACAAGACATTAGATGACATTACCTGATAGCACCGTTAGACTGAATAGCATAAGGGCTCATTATAACAAAGTACAATTTTATAAGTACGATTATGTTACATTTGAACTGCAAATAATAAATGTTTACTTGTAATTCTACAGTGAATGAAAAAATCTACATTCAATTCTTTGTTTGTATAGAATAGATAACAGTTGACAGTTACTCGCTGAAATAAATTTTCCATTTCTTATTAATGATAATCAAATATATTGAATAAATTGCCTCGTTAAATGAAACTTAGTGCTTTGAAGAAAACACGTGCTTTTGTGTTTAACGGTCGACCAATTTTGGGCAAATTAAACCCTCTAATTAGAATGTAAACATTTTTTAAATTTTTCATTTTGTTGCTTTATAGCAATATTCGATTGTTTTTAAAGTTTTTTTTGAAGTTGTTTAAAATAGTATTACATTTTGGCCTTTTCCATTACAGTTCGGAAACAACAATACCACCCCCACCCAAAAAAAAAAACGAAAAGAAAAAAACAGGAGTACCGAATTCTTTTGGCCTTTTCCCCCATATAACCAACCTCTCACGAGCTTCCCCATATAACCAACCACTCAGGCGCATCCCCATATAACCAACCTCTCAGAAGCATCCCCATATAAACAACCACTCAGGAGCATCCCCATATAACCAACCTCTCAGGAGCATCCCCATATAACCAACCTCTCAGGGGTATCCTCATATAACCAACCACTCAGGACATCCCAATATAACCAACCTCTCAGGAGCATCCCCATATAATCAACCTCTCAGGAGCATCCCCATATAATCAACCTCTCAGGAGCATCCCCATATAACCAACCTCTCAGGAGCATCCATATAACCAACATCTCAGGAGCATCCCCATATAACCAACCACTCAGGAGCATCCCCATATAACCAACATCTCAGGAGCATCCCCATATAACCAACCACTCAGGAGCATCCCTTATAACCAACCCCCATGAACATTCCTATATAACCAACCTCTCAGGAGCATCCCCATATAACCAACCTCTCAGGAACATCTCATTTAACCAACCCCCATGAACATTCCCATATAACCAACCTCTCAGGAGCATCCCCATATACCCAACCACTCAGGAGCATGGGTACCCGAGTAGAACCCTCGATTTTCCGGCGAGCTGGATAAATTTCCAAGGTTAGCATGCAGTTGTTGGTAAGTGGTTGACGAAAGTTTAAAAAAAACTTCCGAGTTGGTAAAATGAACATGAATTTATCGGCTATACAATATAATTTTATGAACATCGTAAAGGAACGGGTATGCATATATGAACAATAGGTCATATTCTGAGTATATATTAATCCACCTATTGATATAACAAACACAAATGATCAATAAATGTATAAACAGCACATGCTAATTGAAAGAAATGCAAGTAAAAATTGGTTTGAAGTTGATTGCACTTCGTAAAATAAGTCCTTCCTTTCTCAAACACACTTCAAAGTAAACTAAAAGTGCTCGACGGTTTTTTAGCACGGAGAAGACAAAAAATGATACAATAATACGTGTAGCATTAAAGGGACTCCACCGAAGTTTTTTGACATGATGGGACTGAAAATATTTTTTCCAGAAAAATGTACCATTGGATTTAAGTTTAAAACACTAATCTATGTGCAAAATTTCAGATCATTCGCGCACTTCGTCTTTCCAGAATAATTATTCAAATTGTAAAAAAATGACCTAAAATGAAAAGCGTTTAAACGCTTTTCACTCAAATCGGGCTAAGAAAAGCATAAACATACGATTTTTAATTTATTTCAAAGTATATTTCTTAACTATCTTTGCATTTATTTCTGTTTAAAATGCCCCAGCTCATTGGTGTAAAAAATTGAAATGTTATGATTTTAGAATTTTTAACCTCAGTGGAGTCCCTTTAAAATGAAGGGAAAAAAATCACTAAACATAAAAATTTGAAGAAGACTTTTAGGTTTACGTATTTTTACTATATACTTTGATAAAGGATTATCCAGAAGTTACACAATAAATGACGTTTGACGCATAGTTTCTCATACTAAGTGAAAATGCATCTCAAAATTTAAGCAAAAAAATGACTTAAAGTAGTTGTTAGCATTATTTTGCTGTGTTCTAGACTATCATGTAATAAAAATTCAATTGATACAATCATATGTATATTAAATTATATATTTTTCAATTTGATTTTGTTTTTAACATACTTATTACTGTAAAGTAGTCGTGTAACAAAAATTTCAATCGGAACACCTCGATGATTTTTGATAATCCTTATCCCCGAAGTTTGACGGAAAGGACCGAGAAGATGCGTTTTTCAACTCGTTTTGTATTGCTTATTGAACAAATAAATAACAAAAAGTAAATTTTAATATACATGCATGTGCAACAAAAAGGTTTCATAAATTTTGAAAACGGTGTTAGATCTACCTCAAAGATAAAGATATCTAAAAATTATCTCTGACTAAACATTTAGTTACTATATATAGCTACGCTACTTAAATTTTCTTTTAAAAACAGAAAGATGAGGGCTATTTGTTGCCTAGCAACGAGCTTCTAATATTTGTTTCGCAATACAAATTCACGAATGCTACCATTAAATCTTGTTTCAGATGATCACGTACAATCGCTTCATTGTGTTTACTTATTTTCTTACTTTGACATTGATGGCAAGTTGTCTCTGATTAATATAATGTAGATATATATCTCATAAAGATATATATCATCATGTAGATATATATCAGCGAGAACGGTTTATCATAAAGTTGTGAAAAAAAAGATGAAGGGAGATAACATTGATGACATCTACAGTGACTTTGTATGATGTAGGGATGCTATTGAATAAAAATAATTAAATGTACATGTCCGATGTGTTTAATAGAAGGACTTCATCCTAACACGATCCAATGTTCACTGTGTTGAATCGGTTAAAATGTTGGACACTTTTATAAATTAATTTTTGCTAAATAAGTAAAATGGATCTAGTTTTTAGAATAAAGAAAATCTAATTAAATCACGCCCGCGTCCGTGTCCTTGGGTAAAAAAATGATAGGCGGCACGTAGTGAATGAATGTATGCACGTTACATCTGTAAGACTTGAACCTAAGGTCCATGGATTCAGGGGACGACTTCTAGTCCATCAGATCATCCTTACCCTTAAGTTCAGGACATTACAGAAAGCAATATACATGCATTTTTAGATTTTTACTTTAATTAAAATGTGAAATACATTGAACTACTGCAAAGTGTGACTCCACAACCAAATCGATTACTAAAAGTGCAACCACTCCCCTCTCCTATAACTGCATTAAGACACATTTCTTTTTTGGTCCATTTGAGCATTGTGCCTGTAAATGGCCTTGCGTTCAAAACGCACGCTGTAGGGGGATTTTTTTCAGATGCGTTTGGCTTTAGTTTTTTTTTTTGTTTTTTTTTGAAAAACAAAACAAAACAAACAAACAATCAAACAACAACAAAGAAATAAACAACAAAATCATCACTGTTTTCAGTTATGGAAGATAATCAACATGTCGTCCGTCGCCTTCTTGAAACCGGGGTATGTATATACATGTATATATACACGTCCCTGTTTAAAGTAAGCACTACATGAAAACTTCATTTGAGAGATGAACAACAATTACGAAAACACTTCTATCCGAAGCCCGTGATTCAATGTTGAAGTGAAAAGTATATCTCATTCTATAAACTGTAAGATATAAAAGCAAGAGTTATGTTCAAGTGCTAGCCAAATGATCTTGAAGACTGAAGAATTCTTTATATCAAGCATTAATCTTGTGACAATCTGTAAATCTTAAAAACTCTTGATCACTTTTTTTGTCTCATTTAAGTTTTTCTTTTTCAAGTTGAACATGACACCACCTCAATGAGCACTTCTTTTATTTTTACGCTTTTTAGTTTTTTTTTTGTAGTCAATGTTTATATATACCATAGAATACTTGAAGGCGCGTAAAAAGTACAAAGTATAGTAGCAGGGAAGAAAGTTCGCAATGAAGTAGATCTTCGTCAACAGTATTTGCTAAACATGAGGTTTTTCGGTTTTTCTAAACATGAAACCATTTTGAAAAATTAGGGGCATTGTTTGGTGAATATAAATTAGGCCAGAAGATTATCTGCATTAAGCATTTGATATCTGCGTAGCAACGGTGAAAGCGACTTAGCCAAGGTTGAAAGTAATAAAAGGTTAAGATAGGTTATCTCAATTTTAAAGATTGATTTCTTAAACGAAATCAATATTGTATTAACCTAAGTATTATCTTAAGTCCCATGATTTGGAATAGATAAGTTTTTAAATCAAATTCATGATCACCGGACGCCGACCGGGGGTACATAAATATCGTCAGTTTCTTTTGTTTCTTTAAGCCATGATTTTAACTCTAGCAAGTCTTTACATCAACTTCTTCAATACGGCGAAAAAAGATAACAAAATCGACACTTTCAATACTTATTATCAGTCTAAAAGGTGACAACGTTAGGAACGAAAAAACTAAACCCTATAAATTAAAATAAATAATACTGAAAATTTTGTAACGTTTTTTTAAATTGGATAATTTTTGAGGGTCTATATAATCTTTCAATTTGGAATAAAGTATTTCCCATAAAATTCTGATGTTTTTAAAAATTTCCCGTTAAAAGAACTGACATGTTATATGAAACTTTATTTGATGGTTTTCCCAAAAAACCCCAATGTTTTAAGGGGTTATATAAACATTCAACCGTTTAAAACTGAAAACAATATTTCTGTCAGACAAAATAATATAGGGATTTTTTAAAAAAGGTTAAGGGCCCAGATTGGTCTTTGGGTTGTAAGTTTAAAATCGTCCTACCCTTGGGGGGGAAAGGTTTTTTATTGCAAACAACTGTTTAAACACGATCAAATAACCTGACAAAGTTCTGAACAACCTATTTATACAGCACACGTGTTATCCCAGATCAAATGTAAGTCAAACCTAAAATTTACAAATATAATGTAAACATTACGATTGTCCATTGAAAATTGACTTTACAAACAGACAACATTATATATGAGTTACGAAGACTAACACCAGGTTATATGGCATTGTGCAAACGGTTATTTGCTATATCACATGCTTAAAACGGTTTATGATAAGCCATATAAGTTTTTTTTCTTTCAGATGATTTATGGTGTTTATAAAGAAAGACAAACAAAAACCACACAGACAGCTCAGCATCCTTTTATTTTCATAAGTTCTTGGCAGACATAAGATTATGTATGATTTGAAAAATATGCCATTTATCTTATCTGGCACAGAAAAGAAAACAATCAGAAGTATATTTTACTCTATAAATTTACCAGTGGCAAATCATATGATATATTTGAATCATAGTAATAAAGTTCATCATAGATGCAAACTCAACTGTCGTAATAACTGGCTGTGACGGAAATTGCCGAAATGACTAGACGATTATTCATAGTCTTTACGGAAAGGACCGAAAAGATACGATTGCGCACTTTTGTCTCAGTCGCAACTTTTCAGCCCTTTCCGACAGACTTCGGATTATAGATTGCTTTTGTGTCTAAAATTTTCAGCATTTTCCGTCATATTTCGGTAAATGGTACGAGGGTGACAAACGATCGACATACATGATATTTTGTTTGTTTATAATTATGTCACAAACAGTCTTCTCTGGACACATGATGACTCCCGTCTACAAAAGTGTGTTATGTGACAAAAGACATGTCAAAACGGTGGCAATGGTCGGGTCCTGTGGTAATATTGTCTGACAAGAAATACAGGGGATGCAAGTTCAACCAAATGCCTCACCACCTCCCTACCTTCCACGCTAGTTCAACTAAAATTACAAACACGTCTTTGGTCGGATGTAACTTTGTAAGAATCGGCACCCTGTGACACCTTGTGTAACTTGCACTGTAAAGGACATAATGGAATTTATGTCTCCGCTGCAACCGGAACACCTCAACCATTATTCATAAATCGGGCCGAAAATTTGTGATTGTAGCCGTTGCACAAACTACAAGAAAGTCCTCGGAGAGAATCGTCCATAGGGGTTTCCGCTTGACTTTAGCGCACTTCAGTGCAGTAAAGTTGGAAACGCGTGAATCACATTCCCAAAGACGTGAAAATATGTTTTATAGTTCACTGATACAACATATGCATTTCATTTAATCTTATTTGGTTCATCTTTAGAGAATAAAATTCAAACATTTACAGCTTGTAAAAGACATATACTTTTTAAGCAGACGATTGGAGGGTTGAGGAACTAGACAGAAACATATAAATACAATATAGTACATGTCATATAATACAATTATACTGCATGACCGAGGTTTGTTTGTTTTCAAATATATCTCTCTCGTGTCTCAGAACGCGGAATCAAAGTCTTTACGCAATTTTAATGGTATGCACTTGTGAACGTTTCAATCTTTTTTCAGATTTAATGTCATGAAACGTAAGATATGCAAACATATAAATTAATACCATGGTTCCGGTACGTGAAATGGAGAGGTTCAAATTTCAAACTAATTATGTAATTAATTACCGAAGGATTTAAAGGAACCAGGCCCTGCTTGTTACGTAAATACTAGTCCATTTATATTATATCAACAACAAATAGTAACTGTTGTCAATGATAAAAAAACGAGAAAAAGCGAGATTTCGTTTCGATTGCACTGTTTCAAAGAGACATTTTATATACTCGCAGAAATTATCCTTAAAATAAACGGCTGTGGTAACTTTTTTCTCTTTTCTAATAATATACTTTCGATGGAGGAAGTCTATTAAAATGCCCTACAAAGATATCAAGCAAATTACCAAGTGCACGAGAGTTTATCTTTAGCACGAGCAATTAATATAACACCGCACCGGGAGAGAGAACGCTTATCAGTTTTATGCTTTCCCGATTCTGCTACTGTCATATGAAAATAAAACATCCCAACTGCTGTTAAAGATATCAGACTGATAAAAACCCAAGTAAAACATAAAACAAGCAATCTGGAAAACTGTTTTATGCAAGTATATTGGCACCAATGACGTCACGAGGCACGTGATGCCTGCTGTGCAAAGGCAATCGAAAATCCAAATGTTTAGTCTCCAAGTATTTATTGGGCTAATCATTTGTTTACTATCAAGTGTAGTTTTCAGTATAACACAATATCTAGAAATCATTATAAGAAAAGCATCCTAACATCTGTTTTGATACCAAGAAATTCTTTCCACTTTATGAGTTTTTGAAAGGGGATGAAAAGCCAAAAACCTTTTTCTAATTTCTTTTTAACGAGAGTGAAGATTTCTGGAATCTTTGAGCCCTACAGAAATTCATTATCTGATACCGACAATAAAAATATACAAATTCTTAAAATAAACCAGAAATACAATTTAAAGTATATTTGACCGTTTTCACTGTCAGTAATTTGAAATCAAATTTGTAAATAGACGATTTAACTTTCCTTTACGTTGGTACAATGAAACCATTCAAAGGAGCGCGTTAGCATTCTCAGCATAAATGTATCTTGCTCTTTATAGAAAGCATAACACAAGTTAATAAGGAGAGCACCGGGGTCATTTGTTAGATCCTTGACAAGGCATAAGTTCTCCGTAACAATCTATTTCGGACATTGTGTCAAATGGTCCATTGTTCCTCACCGCTGATTTAGAAATTCAGAAATCATGTTTGCTTAGTAATCGCTCACTTGCGGAGAATTTCGAAATTATACTGGGTAGTTATTCAGGAAAGCCAGTTTAAGGGGATATGACCAATAACAAATCGGCGTAAAAACGACATAAAACAAACTAACAAACAGCCTGTTGTCTTAAATTAATAAAAACTCGCTATATTATCCTGGAAAACAACAACAACAAAAACAACAACAAAATTCTTGTCCAGTGTGTGAACGCTTTCTTTCTATGCTTGTAAGTATGGAAACTGTAACGAAATTGGCTGAATACCTACGAAGTTTTGATGAATTGTATGCTTTTAATGAAGATGAAGATTTATAAAGATTGAAACAACCTAGTGTTGTGTACAATGTCTTTGTCCAATCCCTTGAAGTCTTTGGATCTTTTTTCCTGATACAAACGTCCGCGTCTTTTGCGAGTCTCTCAAAGAGCACAGAACGATGAACAACCTATGTGTTCCAGGACTTGTTTATATATTCTTTTCTTTTTATTACTGTATATTGATCAGTTTGGATACACACAGCACCTGTTACATACATTATCAAGCAAATGCAATCTTCTTTTTTGATTCTCCTGGTCGATTATAGATGTTAATTGTTTGATACCGTACAGCTGTTGTTTCAATTTGTCATAGGTCTCAATGTTATAACAGTCGATCTGAACGTTTTATGACATCTTATAAAAGAAAAGTTCTTGAACTGTTAATGTTGAAGTAATGTTAATTCGTCCTGTTATAAAGTCGAGCAAACGTGGTTTGATAAAAAGATATCTCTGATATGATGTGAATAATAGACGATCTAATAAAGGTTAGGGGTTGTTGTTTTGTCAAAATCTAATTATATTAGAAGTGTTACGTGCGACGAAAATACTTGAAAAATGCTATAGTTCGGTCCAGCATATTAAAAAAAGGGGAAAAAAACGAAGGCAATATGTTTGGCATATCACATTGGCAATGCCGTGAAGTGAATCTTTTCTATGGTAATTCGAAGAATCGTATTTTTGATACTTACTGTCACCAGCTTTTATTAATATGTGAAAAAGGAAGCGTTATCTTAATTAACACAAAGAAAGTCAGAAATGGTGCAACTTGAATTGCAACGTACCCAGCCACAAACAAATACATAATATTCATAAGGGACCCTTGTGAATATTATGTATTTGTTTGTGAAAACACTCAAACTTACTTATCCCTTGGACCACTTATACCTTAGTTATTAACATTTTGTTATGAAAATATGTTTAATTCTCAAATCTTGAGACACAATGGGGGATTACTAGAAAAAATGCCTATCAAATATTTGAAAGACCATGTAGAAACATATAGATAGTGCTAACACTGTATTTTATGGCTGCTGATTTGGAACGGCGCGTTGTCGGACTTTCGCCTTGTCGTCATGTCGCTAACGATGCACGCCAAACGGCGCGTTGGGTCGTGGCGGCGAAGGGGGTCGAGCGATGTCAATTAACCACCTTGGTTCAAATTCAAAGGATTGGCTTTTAATAAAGCCAATGAAAGGACGACATCAGCGGAACAAAACGCGCCGGGTTTGGCGTGCTTCGAACGACTAGAAGACAAGGACGACAAGAACGACAGCGAAACAAACCAGCGGCCGTTTCCGTTTTGTCGTGATCACGCTAGCGACAAGACGAAAAGTCGATAACGATATAAATTGTATTGTCGCTAACGACAAGGCAACGCGCAGTGTACCATAGCATTTAGGCGTCTGATATTTATCATAAACTAATAAAGGGAAGCAACTTCAAGAAAAAAAGAGATTACAGTGTATCGTTTGTTACTTCCCATAGACTGCAAAAAACGCAACAGTTTTTCCAAAATAACTTTATTTGAACCTATTTAGATCAATTATAAGATTTAAAATCATATTACATACTTTGGACTTAAAAACAGGTTACATTATCCATTAAAAATACAATGAAAGTGAAAAAAATGCATTTTTCTGACAGCGTTAAATTGGTCCGGTCGCTTCCGGTCTCCGGTCTCTCCCGGTCTATTTTGACCGGAATTTACGAGAGACCGGCGAATAGCATCATATTTACTGGCCCGGTCAGTGCCGGTCTTCTAAAAATTATCGATCTTTCTAGATGAAAAATGTGTTGATATAAGCTATTTTTTCGTATATAATGTATTTCGTTTCAAATTATTTGTTTTTAATTATGTTTTTTTGTTGTTGTTACTAATTTTATAATTTAATCAAATATATAAATGAATTAAGTACGGGGAATGGCATTAATGCAACAGTCATCTTTTTTTTTAATTATAACATTTTAATTTATAATTATAATTGTTACTTTTTTATGTTCATCAATGTAATATCGTGATTATCAATGGCATTTTTTTTAATGCGTTTATTTAAGGTCGCCGCCGGAAAGCCCATATGGGCGACCTAGTCCAACTAATTGTACTGCGCGACGAGATATTGTGCTATTTTCGTGTCTGGGCAATAAAAGCGAGATTCTGCCCCAGAACGAAAATATCTCAGAATCAAGCTTTGGCACGTCAATATATTTTGACTAATGGGCGACCGTACACTCAAGTCGGGCCATCCTAGAGCGTCCCGCCGAGATTTTTTCGTCGATTTTTTTCCAGCTTTATTGGTGGAGGAAGACCCCAGGTGCCCCTTCGGGCATTATTTCAGGCACGAGCGGGCACCTGGGTAGAACCACCGACCTTCCGTAAGCCAGCTTCTATTCTTAAACCATTTATTTTACTTAAAAAAAATAATCACTTAAATAATTCATAAATCCAATTTGAAACTTAGAATCTCTTAACTAAACGCTAATAACAAATTAAATAAAATGTTTCAAAGTTGATTGTGTCAAAATGTACCTTTTTTAAAATGAACAGTGCTTTTGTTATTTTTAGAACTGAAAGTTTTGTATGATAATAATTATAATAGATAAATAAATAAATTTGAGAGATGATCTGTGTTAATTCATTATTGTAACCAAACTAAGTGAAAACATTTAATTTGGGAAAAAATAACGGCCAAGGGAGGTAATCACTGTGAGGAGTTTGTTAAATAAGGACTCCGGAGTAACGCCCCTTAGTTTTTCTCCGCCATTTGTATCAAGGAAGGTGAGGTTGTTAAGTGTTCTATGAAACGCGGATAAATAACTCTTTATATTGGTATACACAAAGGTTGGTGACTTGTTTTTTCTTTCTTTGTATGTATGGACATATTTATCAGTTGATTCACTGTTTGTGTCGATACATTAGACTTAGAGAAAATTGTTTATTGGAAATATAGTGCAGTAAGTTCACATGTGGGATGATCAGATGATGACATCATTGATGTGTTTGATTGTGTCAAATCACAGTACTTGCACAATGGTCTTTGAAATCTATTTTTGAAACAATTTTGTTTTTAATTGGCACAGCATCATATAGCTAATTTAATTTATCACTGTTTCATTGTGATATTTTTTTTATTTTAACCACAACAGCTGCACGAACAGCACAAGGCGTATGAACACGGCTGTAGTTAAAGGTGTGGTATGAAGGAGTGTAGAATTTGTTGCTGATGACGTAGCTTTTGGAGAAAACATTACCATTCAATGCTACATAAACTATGCATAGTAGTCAAATTAATATAGCAGCTCTAGGTATTTTTATATCATCAGTTCCTCTAAGAGCCCCTAATATACATGTTCATGTAGAACATTGTTATAATTGTGATCATTTCATTCTCTTTCCTTACAGTCCAGCCCAATTATTGGTTACCGTTACCACACGTAAGGAAGATTAAAGGGGCCTTGTACCATAGCAGCTATTAGCTGGACTGTGGAAATATTATGTCCAAAGACTGGGTCATATGGTGCTTTAATAGAGGCAGAAATTATGGAGGTTTACTTCTTTGCAATGATAATGTCTTATAGATTAGTCAATCACTTTGACATTTAAAGGTTGACTCTGTGAACTTTTTTGTTCTGAATCTTGTACAGGGGAGATAATGCCTTATACTTAAAATGGCTCAACTTCTCCACTTGTAATCTAGTGTACGTATTCTGAGTTATATTTATTTTGGGCTAGAGTCTTTATCTAAGGTAGGGTGAGTGTAATAGATGACAAGTGTCCTGTTAATGAACATGTTTATGACGTCACTTTATTGCGGTAAATGCCAATGCATAAAATAACAATAAATCTCCGCATTAAACATCAGCTTTGTTCAGTGCACACTCAGGCACTGCAATATTGGTGAGATTTTTGGTGTGCGGAAATCATATACATGTATCTCTGAATTTATCAGCTTGAGGAAAAATGCAATGTAAAGAGCTTCTGAAGATACTTGATACTGTATATTGTTTCATTCTAGTGGTTATCTAGTTTCCAAGATTTGTATTGGATTTCAACACATTTAAATCTTCTTGAAGACTTGTGGGATACTGTAATAAAAAGAGCTTAGATTTTCGGTATACATGTAAAGGACCTCTACAAAGTATATATATAAATGCCTCGTGGTTAATATTGCTGCCACTAAATGTTTACTAAAGAAACTTAAATACAAAAATTTAACACATTTCTACATGGCCCCGAGCTGCACTGTAACACACAATGTATTTAGCATGATGCATTTCCTAGTAGATCTCTACAAAAGTTATATGAATCATACATAGCCATTGTTTTATAATTACTTATAATTGTTATCTTAGTAATTGACTTAGAGCATGTTAGATACAAGCAGCTTTGAATGTTAAATATTGGGTCATAGAAATATTGCGTCATAGAAGCAACAAGTAAACAAATTGTTATTTTGTCTTCCATACAAAGTACTTAATCTTTATAACTTTAGTTATGGCTAAAAAGCAAAGAATGGGTCAGATTTATGGCCAGTGAGTGGAGGAATAAAAGTATCTAACTGTTTTGGAAACTGTAACAGAACACTTAAGAAAAAGCCTTTGTGAAATAAAAGTGACACTCGGCACTTTTAATGAATCTTTCAGAATCTTTTCCCTACAAAGTACATACTACTTTGTACATGCCTTTTTAGATATTTCGTGTTACATGACTTTGTTGACCTTTATAAACATATAAATTACCCATAGGGTTAAACAGACCCCCAAAGCCCACTCCAATCCCTAAACCCCGCCCCCCTGCCCAATTATTTGTTTGGAAATGTCTAATTCTGATCAGAAACAGACCTGAGTACAAACTTAATAAAGACTTATATTTCTTAAATTAAGTTCACTCCAATGGAAATACCTTCAAGTTAAATTTAAAATTAAAGATCTTACTAGATTTTTGTAATAATAAAAGAACATGGCTGTATTCAGGTTATAAGTATGTGTGACCTTGGTAGAAGGAAGTGTAATTCTTTTTTATTTTCCTTAGCTGATTTAAACTGTTATATTCATTACAACCTTAAAAACACAAGTGTAATGAAACATTGTTAAATGGTGTCTTACACGTTAATGTATGATTAAATCTAGGTCATATGTCTGAAAAAAAACATTGTATGAATGAGGTACATGTAAATAAACTAGCCATTCAAAATGGGAAAAAAATGCTATACTGACTCTGTCATAAGTTAAATACTACACTCCATTGTGTGTATAAAACAGGCTAGCCAGTGTTTTTTAAAAGGTTTATACATGATGATATAATATAACTGGAATTGAATCAAGAATCGGTACTTGTAACTTTTGTCCTAAATAAAGTTTACGGTAGTTAACTAGATAAAGGTTGACTGTTAAAAGTTTTTTTTTTTTTTACTATATAACTTTTTAAAGTTGCACACAATTAGATACATTGTAATTAATTGTAAAAAAAATAATTAAAAAAAATAATTAAACTTAAAAAGACATATGATTGTATGAATAGTTTCAGAGACAAATAATTCACAGTTCAGGTGAACCTTTGTTTTGTGCAAAATGTGACAGAATTTTTTATTTTTATCACAATTCTACCCTTCCTCTAATAGAGTAAGAAAAAGTCATGCACATTTGGTATTTCCGTGAAAAATCAGAAAATTTGTACAAAATTTCTACTCATAAGAAGAATTTTTGAGTTTTCATGATTTTTTATTTTTGAAATTTTGTTTGTGGTCGGGGTCAAAATTTGTAAGAATTTCAGGTTACCATCCTTTCATTTATGTGTCAAGTGCTAAGAATGATTAATTAAATGATTATTTGTAAGAGGTTTACTGAGAAAATACAAAATATGCTGATATTCTCCATTAGTCATAGTTTTCATTTTTCAGCACCTATATTTTATAATTTTATTGAGTTAAATAAAAAATACTGCCTACGTACTACCTAGGGGTCAAGCTGAGGACAGGTACTTGTATAAGTAAATTTTAGTCAAAGGTTACAAAGTCTTGACTACTTATATGTTTTATATGTGCTTGTTGTAATTGAATATGGAAATTGTAATTGAAATTGAAAATTGGTTATGCTTGTATGAAATCATTCCTAATAAAAGTAATATATTTATATTGTAGATTCATTGGAGGATGGAGCTGATGATAAGATGGGTTATTTAGATGAATAAAAAAAGTGGAAGATTACATGACAAGTATTGCTCAAAGGATTCAGTATGTGAACCAAAAACGTTTTTTGTATAACTCGACTCATTTTGTAAATATCTCGTCAAGGATATTCATAAAGAAGTCGTGAACTTCATATTATTCAGATAGAATGGCGTATTTGTTGGTTTGTGTTAAAACAGAAGATACAATCTATGACCGGGCAGTGTTTAGCAAAGACCTTGCCCCAGTAAAGTTTGACAAATCTGAGGTGGGTATTGCCTTACGACATGACCCGTGTACAAATTCCGCTCAATATTTTGTGATACACAGACATACACATCACGGGAAAGTAACGCAGAAACAGAATTCAGTTAAAAACATTGAAAATGGAAATCAGACAGGAAGTGGAACCAGTCTGGAAAATAAGCCAAAGACGGGAAACAGTCAAATTTGCTCTTGTAATGGTTTGAACATGGAATGTTCTTGCCAGTCCTGCGATAACAACAAAATTGCTCCTAATTTTTCACTTGTGCTTTTAGATACTGAGTATAAAATAGTGACTAAACTGAAGTCAGATGTGGCTTATGAGAGCTTTCAAGAGATGTCACAATCCAAGGTATTCAGGGAGGGATTTATTAACTTTATGAGAAAGAATAACAAGTTAAGAGATGTGAGAAGAAAGCATTGTTCCTGTGAAAGCGTTTTATCAGCGTGTGAGCTCAGTATAAGACTGCCATGGCTGTTGGAAGTATGCCTAGAACCAGCCATCTCTCATGTATGCTATGCTTGGTAAGTTGAAATAAAGAGAAAATACATGTATATGTTTGTTTGGTATTAAGGTATAGTATTCTTGAGGATTTTTATAGATAAGTCTAAGAAGTAAATTGTTGGCTTCAAAACACTTGCCTCTAACCACTGTAGGTTCATGCCGCGTAATCATCTTTGAGTTCTATCATGTGAGAAAGCTATTTACTAGCTAGCTTACAGAAAGTTGGTGGTTCTACTCAGGTACCTGTTTATGCCTGAAATAATGCAAAAAAGAGGTACCTGAGGTCTTCCTCCACCAGTAAAGCTGGGAAGTCACCACATGACCTATATTGTGTAAGTGCAACCTAAATGCATGTATAACAGAAATTAATTAGGATAAAAACAAGGTTCTATAATTTTATGTACATCCTAAATTAATTTCAGCACATAACTCTAAATAAATAAATTTTAGAATGTTGTTTGAGAAAATAGAACATTTTCTGATAACCAACTCCCTTTTATTTAGCTTGACTATGTTAGGGACTGTGGTGTTATCATATCCACACAGTTGTGGGCATTGGCATAACCCTTATTATGTACGTTCATAATTTAGTATATCTTTTAAATTCAGGTATGTATGTATTCTAGGCTTAATGAAGGTATATATACGCTTTCAGGAGAGTACGGACCCTGTAAAATTTAGGTATGAAACTTAGACTGTTTATATATTTTGACAGGAATGAAAAGGTTGGAGGTTTAGTACAGAAACGCATGGTTCTAGAGGAAACTATGGCATGGTTTGGGGCCCACCCTCGGGAAAGGGGGGTCCTTACTTTGGGGATTATTTTCAACATTTTTTAAGTAAAAGGATATAGGTGGGGTCCTAAAAAAAAAATAAAAAAGTTTTAAAAAAATTAAAAAAGAAAATTAAAAAAATTTTAAAAGTGGGAAATTTTAGAAAATAAAAAAAAGTTTTTTCAACCAATCTTTAACCGTAAGCCTGCTGGCGGCCACTAAATCTACCCATGTGACCGGTTCAAACATACAAATGAGCCACGTCACGACAAAACCAACATAGTGTGTTTGCGACCAGCATGGATCCAGACCAGCCTGCGCGTCCGCACAGTCTGATCAGGATCCATGCTGTTCGCTGACCAACTCTATTACAAGTAGAGAAACTGATAGTGAACAGCATGGATCCCGATCAGACTGCGCAGGCTGGTCTGGATCCATGCTGGTCGCAAACATACTATGTTGGTTTTGTCATGATGCGGTTCAGACATAGTTTAGCCAGCATATCAATGTTGTCAGATCATGGTCTGCACTGTTTGTTATGTGTGAGTATTTGAGTTTATTTATACTCACCATCAGTTGCCCATATGGGCAGGTCCTCCAGAAGAGTATTAAGTATTAGTCATTTTAGATTTTGGAGGATAGTGCAAGATACAGAAAGATGCTCCAATTCCAGTAGCTTCTCCTGGTTCTTTTACGCGCCAAGTGTTTTAGCAATCATATACAAGACTTCGATTTAAAGTCTCATGACATCTGAAAGACTGTTAAGTAATTTAAGTTGGCCAGCCCGGGAATAGAACCCACAGTTTTGAGATTACAAGTCTCACGCTCTAATCGATTGAGCTATGTGAGCTGGCAACCATTTGTTAGTCAGGCTTTACATACATTTATTATTGAATGGTTTTGTCCAGATTGAAATATGGACAAAGTTATTTCAGAATGAGATATTTAGTGTAATAAAAGTTAATGCATTATTTCTACTCTTTATTATGCAACACATAATTTGATTGTCTGCAATAACTTGATTTTTGTGCCCCCATGTTAGTGGTGGGCATTTAGATTTACCCTTGTCCGTCTGTCTGTCCGCACTCACAGGACAGTAATTATGTGGCTAGAGGGATAATAGGTAACTGTTCTTTCTCTTTGATGTCATTCATTCCGTAATGCTTTTATGTGGCTATTTTCTTTTGTGTGGCTAAAATGAACAATAGAGAGAACAATAGAGTAGCCACATAATTACTGTCCTGTGAGAACGTCCGTCCGTCCTTCAGTCTGTCCGTTCACTTTTGTGTCGCACGTAACTCAAAAAGTATTTGACCTAGAGACATGAAACTTTACAGGAATGTTGATCAGTATGTGTAGTTGTGCACCTGGGTATTTTCGTCTGGATATTTTTAGTATTTTCAGAGTTATTGCCCTTGACTAAGTAAAATTTTGCAATTTTCAACTTGTGTCGCATGTAACTCAAAAAGTATTTGAGCTAGAGTCATGAAACTTTACAGGAATGTTGATCAGCATGTGTTGTTGTGCACCTGGGTATTTTCGTCTGGATATTTTTAGTATTTTCAGAGTTATTGCCCTTGACTTAGTAAAATTTTGCAATTTTCAACTTGTGTCGCATGTAATTCAAAAAGTATTTGACCTAGAGTCATGAAACTTTACAGGAATGTTGATCAGTATGTGTAGTTGTGCACCTGGGTATTTTCGTGTGGATATTTATAGTATTTTTAGAGTTAATGCCCTTGACTTAGTAAAATTTTGCAATTTTCAACTTGTGTCGCACCTAACTCAAAAAGTATTTGACCTAGAGTCATGAAACTTTACAGGAATGTTGATCAGCATGTGTAGTTGTGCACCTGGGTATTTTCGTGTGGATATTTTTAGTATTTTCAGAGTTATTTCCCTTGACTTAGTAAAATTTTGCAATTTTCAACTTGTGTCGCATGTAACTCAAAAAGTATTTGACCTAGAGTCATGTTACTTTACAGGAATATTGATCAGCATGTGCAGTTGTGCACCAGGTATTTTCGTCTGGATTTAGTATTTTTAGAGTAATTGCTATTCACTTAGAAAATTTTTGCAATTTTCAACTTGTGTCGCAAGTTACTCAAAAAGGATTTGACATAGTCATTAAACCTTATGGGCAGGTTGCTCAGCATATTTAGATTTGCACCTTGGGTTTCGCTTGTGGACTTATCCAGTATTTGTAGAGTTATTTCCCTTGACTTAGTAAAAAGATTGACAGAACAGTGGCGCGGTGGGGGCACCCGTGTCCTATGGACACATTTCTAGTTACATAAAGGTTGCCATTAATATAAATGTTAAGTATAGGCTGAATATTTCTGCATTTTGAAAATTCCCTGGAGTATAATGTTATTAATTTTCAATAGCTAAAGATAATTTTATAATTTTTTTGCAACTTCAAAAAATCTGTACATTAGTATAATTTGTTTATACACTTATGTCACACTTAAAATAAACCTACAATGAACTTGATCTAATTATCGTTTAAAAGTATAATCGTGACAGGAAAGAAAATTCTCATTTAAAAAGAAAACAACTTTTGTTTATCTACTTTCTTATTTGTTTATACAATATAATTATTAATATAAATGTGAAACTTTAATCATTTACATGTATATGCTATCAACAATACCAATATAGAGTCAGGCCAGCCTTTCATCAGTGCATTGTGACTAAACTCTAGCCTGTTTGCTATTTTTATACGCTCGTTTGAAAAATTAGTCATATTGTAGTTTTTGTCTGGAGCATATCTCTGAAAGGCATGGAGGAATTTTAATGAAACTTCATAGAAATGTTAACCACTATGAGAAGATGTGTCAAGCACATGAACCAGGTCAAAGGTCAAGGTCACACTTAGAGGTCATCGAAAAACACTTGTCCAGAGCAAATCTTCCACATACATAGAGTGATTTCTATATAACTTGGCATAACGTCAAGATCACACACACGGGTCAAAGTTCAGATAAAAATATGAAAATGTGTATTTGGATCATTTAGCACTCATTTTTTGAGGGATTGAAACACAAATGGTCATTATCTTGACTACGGGGGTGAAGCCTGTAATTTTAGGTTAATATATGCAGGGTCAAGGTCACTAAAGATGATAAAATATAGAGATTTTGTCCAGAGCATATCTCTTATACACATGGTAGGATTCAAATGAAACTTAATAGAAATGTTCACCACTATGAGAAGAAGTGTCATGCACATATTCCAGGTCCCTGCTGCCAGAGTCAAGGTCACATAGAGAGGTCAAAGTTTGTGTACGGGGACCATTTAGTCATCATTGATTGATAGATTGTATCACAAATGATTACTATCATGACTACATGTGTAACACATGCAATTTAGGTAAATATCTGCAAGCTCACTAGACATGATAAAATATCCAGATATTGTCCGGATTTTGTCCAGAGCATAATTATCTCCTATATGCATATCTATAATGGCCACATCTCTGTCAAACCTCCTTGAGACAGGCATATTTTGCGACATTGTTGCCCCTGTTGATGTTGAAATCCCTCAACCCTTTTCCTGCAAAGTGGCCTCCGTGGCTGAGTGGCAAAGGTCACTTCTTGCACATTTGCCTTTCACTGTTTTCATGCCAGGGATTTTGTATTATTGTGAGGAAGCTATCAAGCTAGCTAATTGTAGGTTGGTGTTTCTACTCTGGTTACAGCTCATGCCTGAATCAATGCAAGGATGGGGAATTGAGGTCTTCCTCCACTAGTAATGCTGGAAAGTTGCCATTTGACCTTTACTGTGTCAATGTGATTGAAAATCCAACAACACAAACAAATAAACTGCTAGCAGCAACTGAATATCCATGCAAGCAGTGCAGATTAAAATCTGCCAGTGCTGACTGATCATGGTCTGCACTGGTCAGTATTCAGCCATAGTCTGGAAATTTTTCCTACAATTGATGAATGGTTTGTCCACTTGATTGAATGGACAAGTTAATTAAATGTAGAGTGGTAAGGATTCACAGCAAAAGCACAGTTTTGTGAGCCATTTTTACATGTCTAATCATTAATGTAAAGAAATACACTTTTTTATTCACTGACAACAAATAAGACATGTGACCACTATTATATTGTAGTCAGAGGAGGCAGGAAGAATATCTGTAACACAGTTGAGAATCGCCATGGAGATGGGAGATCCTATAATGGCATCAAAATGTCGACTTTTCTATGCTTTAAGTTTGATGCAAAGGGGACCACTGTCATACAGCAAGAAATTAATCAGGTATTTTTATTATTTATTTTAAGTTATTAATTATAAAGGCTATTGTAAGGTATATTTATAAATCATGGGGGCGTACTTGACAGAATTAAGAATTAATATGTCTCCAGAAGTGATTTTATCGCTAGATAAAATCACTGTTTGGAGTTCAGATGCTACGCCCTGCACATCCGAATGACAAACATTGATTTTATCAAGCAGTAAAATCACTGCTTGGGATATATTATTTTGATTCTAACACATCAACAAATAAATGCTGCTGTACCTGATATCAAGCTTAATTGCGCCTGATTTGTTTCCCCTACTTATTTTCAGTGCGTTGTTGTGACTGAAAATCTAAACATTGCTAGGGATAATCATGTACAAAGTTTTAAAGTAAACTAGTTGTCAAGTTTAATATTTATCAGACCATCAAATGATCCTTGTTGACAGAAATTTGTTTACATGGTATTACAATAAATTGTATATTTCCTAAAATCAAAGCAAGCTGTGTTCGGAAAACATTTATATACTCACAAAGTTTATAGGTATAAAGGTGCTGTGACATTCAGGTTAGCAGACAAGGGCTGTTTCTCCTCTCTCTAAAGTTCTACAATACAGTGTAACTTCTGAAAACCGAACACCCATGGGACTTGTCAAAAAGTTCGGATTTCAGAGGTTTCCGGAATTCAGAGGTTTCGGATAATGTGGACAAGACTAAGCCACTAAATGTCACTAAATGTCAAGGAAAATGTGGCCATTACTGTAATATATAAAATAGTCTTTTAATCAAAATAAAGATAAGAAGGGAAAGAAAACATTTATATTTAACACTTTATTTAATACTGCAAATGCCTTTGAATTTCTGTCAGTTTGTAGAAATATTGTTAATTGCATAAACTTACATGTTGTCCGATGCTAGTTAATTAATTAGTGCATCAAATTCAATAAAATCCCTAAAGACTTTTGATGCATACATTGTCCCAACTAGTCATTTAATCCGCTAATAAACACTTCAAATGAACTGACCGCCGTAAATTACTTTCATTAACCGCATCACTTCAAACATGCCATTTCACAGTTTGTGATTTTAACGTGTGTCAAATTACACGATTACCGCTAATTGGTAAACAATCGATAGGGAGATTAAATATTCCTGCAGGGTAAACATTCTCGATTTACAATGTATTTCACACCTTTGGATATTTCCGGATTTTGGAGGTAAAATTGCATTGATTTGACTCTAATTTTACGAAAATATCGTCCGGAATTCAGAATTTAGAAGTTCCGGAATTCAGAAGTATTATATTAATAGAAAATAGAAGGAAAAAAATCGGGACCGAAAAAATTGTTCGGTTTTTAGAAGTTTCCGGATTTCAGAAGTTCCGGAATTCGGAAGTTACACTGTATTAGGTTATAAGGGGAGTAAAATTTCGAACCTGATAATTTTTACAAATATTTATGATCTAGTTCCTATGTTGTCTTTTATGTGTTTGCATTTAATTAATTCAAACATGTGATGGATCTTACTTTAATATCTAAAGAAAATGTATGTTTGTAACATTTCTTTTCATTGGATAATCTTGAGGTTTATATATAAACTACGTATTACACGGCTGCTGTCAATTTATTAAGTAATTTCTTGTCTTTATTTTTTTCTCAAATAAAAGGCAGTTTGCTGTATATTAATTTTGTTTTTAAAGATTCTTGACAGGTTATATGGTCTTATATAAACATTTGTTTGCAATACATGTATAATCTTCGCCTAGCTGTTTGGGTTATATATGTAAATAACTGTTTATATAGGCCATATAAACTGTCAATTATCTTTATGGACTGTCTGGTTAGCTCAATAGCATAGGACTGCGAATCGAGTGATCCGGTACCAATTCCCGAACGGCTGCAGGTCACTTTCGTTGTGATTTATCATGAAATCTTCTCGTAAGTCATTTGCACTGTACCTCTGTTCTGACATATTCAGAAGTTATCAGTTCCTTGCAAAAGTGTAGGCAAATAGTAAACTACCCAGCAGCCTGCCCAGGAACGATGCGGTAGCTGAACTGTGCTTTGATAAATTTAATGTAGCCTACTGCCGTGATCTGTTGTGAAAAGTACTTCAAAATAATTTTTGTAACTAAGAGTAAAATATATACAATATATACATATTATGATTGTAGTATTTCATATTTTTTTCAGAATTTGAAAACACTCATTCACTTGTTACTATTTTAGGGATGAATATCACTTTGCAACACATTTTAAAGTGCGGGATCAAAGACTTATTGACATGTGTCGGGGGATGTGGAGCAAACTACGTTACATGTATACAAGAAAGCAAAGAAGAAGGCTTGAATCAATATCATGCGAGGAATCTGCCACCTCGACGTCAGGTGACCATAGCGATCATGACGATCATAATAATCAGGACTTTTGTACTCTTCAAAATGAAGAGTATTCAAATCTCCAGGATGTACAGGAACTGCATATATATACACAACGATTTAAAGAAAAGTTTGGTTCCATTACTGGTAATGATTCTCAAACTTATCCAAATAATGGGGAGCCAATCGCAACGTCAAGATCAGGTTGCTATGACAACACGGATACTTCTATATGTAGTGAAATAGGAAGTTGATATCTCCCAAGACTAGATAATATATATATATACATGTATGTAAAACAATCATGTTTGTGCTGTTATTTATGTATTACTAATTTATCTATACGTTTGCTGGTAGGAAGCTATAATTTTATTTTGTTGAAGTGTGTGTTTTTTTTGTGAGATTACATTATTTCAAAATTTGTTTTGTTAAGAAAAAAAGCACTTTTATGCTCTTAGAGATTGTGTGATATTATCAGATCATATTTCCTTCAGAAATACTCTTGTCATATTTTTTGTTTAATTTCTAAAAAAATCAGGTACTAGTATTCCATTTTTGTGTGTTACTTAACAAAGAGAGTATCCTGATGAAACTCATGTTTAAACTAACAATTTGTTATAGAATATTGAACAGTGGTGTAGCTATCTGTTGGCTGTGTCTTTGCCTTCACTTTCTGGCCAGGAAAGTGAATAAAATCATTTACTTCTCTTTCTGCAATATCTTAACAATCCACTGAACATATTTTATATAGGCCAAAATAACATCAGACAATCTCAGTGTGAAAAAAATTGTAGAGGGGGCATCCCCAACCCAGATACCCCCACTCCCTCTTTCAAGACTTAGACGTACACATAATTTTAATCAAAGCTAAATCCCTGAGGATTGCTTCTAGCTTAGTTAACTTGAATTTAAGGAAGCTCTGTTTAAGCTTCAATTCAAATTTAAACCTTTCATCTTTTTGAAATCTCTATCCAGTCCACTTCGTTGATACACTAGACATGTAGAGAAGTCTTTCAATAACCCTGTTTCGGAAGTACATGTATTTAAATGAGATGTATTTTCAAGATTCTACTTAGAAATAAGTTTAATAACATTAAATTACTGAAAATATTCTGATGAATATTGACCTGTCGATCAATGAAAACATCTAGTCCACCTTACTGCAGTATGTTGTTTCTTCTGCTGTGTTTTCTCTAATTTTCATCTATTATTTATTTCTGTCTTAATTTAACTGACGTCAAGATTTAAGTTACACCAGTATAGCAATGTGTTAATTTAACTGATGTCAAGGTTTAAGTTACACCAGTATAGCAATGTGTTAATTTAACTGACGTCAAGATTTAAGTTACACCAGTATAGCAATGTGTTATATCACATTCAATGTATATGCCAGTATTTCAACAAACAGTTGATGTATACACACAATGTGTGAAATCATATGCGTCCAATTGACTCATGTATAAGGTCGGATCAATTATAAGACGGGTCTAATTTTACATTAAATATCACAAAACATGTATTTAGCTTTAACATATTGCCATTCAGGATGTGTTTATTTTGTGCTATGTTTGTGTATTTACAAATTTTGGGTTAATACTCACTGAATGTCTTGATAGTGATAATTGAATACTTTTCCACTGTGCATTCCTGATATACATGTACATTGCATTATAACGAATGGATGGGCATTTCTTGTGGACCTTCCTTGTGTTCACAATATTATACAAATTGACTGCTTGGTTATCCAGTTGCTACACTAGGATAATACATAGTCACTGGTTGATTTTGGTTAACATGAAAGAACAAAATGGTTTTGTTTGTGATACTGTTATTGATAGTTGACTAAGCAACATAGTTTTACTTGGGGACCATATGCTGCTTTTCATGGAATGGCACCAAAGTGTCACATTGAAGGTTCCATGATAACCGCCTTTTGAAAACATATGCAGATGTTTCTAAATTCAAAATTTCACCAATACCATGATTAAATTTTGAATTTTGCTTAAGCCGGTGCCAGGGGGCATGGACATGAACTTGCACTTTCCATTACCGATGAATAAGCCCAATCAAAGCGAGCCTGCAACATTTTCAATTTTGTCTTTTTGTGCGTTCTTTGAGGATTCTTTATTTCTCTTTATTTTAGCAATGAATTGAAAGGGCGCGGCCATATTTTTCAATGATATGCTAAAAACGGAAAGGTCCATTAGTATGATATTACAATTTTTGTTACCAGGTTAATTTTATAAAAGAAACAATATGTTTGGTATACTTAATTATGTCAATACTATATTGTGTAGGATATAAAATGGGTGCTATTTATATTATGGGATCACCCCTGGCACTTGTTAAAACTTTTAAAGTATACATCGAAAAATTTTAAGTGCCATGTTTATTAATTTATTATAATCCTTTTTTTCTTCTTCACATTTATGTGTCTCAAATGTTACATAGAATAACTAGTATTTTAGTAATTTATGCTATTTAGCTATTTAACATTCGTTTTCAAATGGATTTAAAAAGAATTTTATGGCAGAATTTAAAACAGAATATTTCAAGTTTACAAAACAAAATAAAAATTATAATAGAGTAAACTGTTTTTGTTTTTTTATTATTTATTTTATAACATAACAAAGGGAAGTAAGACATGTAAAACATAACTTTCTGACACTTTTAAATTTATAAACTCCCCTTATATAATAATGTAGTCTTAAATAAACAAGGCCAAATTGTAGATTAAGCTTCAGAAATTAAGACATTCCTTCTGTGAAAAGGGCAAACATGTTTTCCATTTTGTATTTTGTAAATGTAAAAATGGATTTAGAAATAATCATCATCTGAAGAAAATAGCACCGAATGAAAATGAATTTTAATACAGCAATATGTAAACAAATTGGTATCTGACTTCTAAGTTTAGTACTAAATCACTATTACTGTACACAAAAGAAGCAAGAATTGGCTCAGGTGGCAAATGGGTAACTGGAAACTGTTACAGGACACTAAAAATAAAGCCATTTTGAAAAATTAAAATAATTGCACTTTTTAGACTTCATGGGCCTTGAAACAACTCTCTGAACAATAAAATTAAAACAAATTTTGAGGTACCTGTACTAAACTAGCCTTTATTTGTTCTTTACATTATACTCAATTTTTTTTTCAACCTTGAAAATTAATCACAATAAAAACATGGTGATATTTTCATTAGGAAAACGTTTTTAGCTCGACTATTCGAAGAATATGAGAGCTATTGTAGTCGCCCCGGCGTCGGCGTCAGCGTCGGCGTCTGCGTTGGTTAAAGTTTTTTGTGAAGTCAAATATCTCAATTATTACTTGAGATATTCAATTGAAACTTACAATACTTATTTATAGTAACAAGCTACATCAGATTGACAAGTTGGATAACTCTGCCTACAATATTGACAGAATTATGCCCCTTTTTAACTTAGAAATTTTGGTTAAAGTTGTTTGTAAAGTCAAATAATCTCAATTATTACTTGAGATATTCAATTGAAACTTACAATACTTATTTATAGTATATAGCTACATCAGATTGACAAGTTGGATAACTCTGCCTACAATATTGACAGAATTATGCCCCTTTTTAACTTAGAAATTTTGGTTAAAGTTTCTTGTAAAGTAAAATATCTCAAATTATTGCTTGAGATATTCAATTGAAATTTAAAATACTTTTTTATAGTAACAATGTACATCAGTTTGCAAAATTTGCATAACTCTGCCTGCAATTATTTGCAGAATTATTTGCCCTTTAGAATTTTTTAGAGATTTGGTTAAAGGTCTTTTTCAAGATATTTACTTGAAACTTTACACATGCACTAGGGTCATATTGGAGGGTCATAATTGTAGGTCACTGACCAAGTTCCATTAACTCTATCTTGCATTAAGGCTGATTTCATATCCCCTTTTCTACTTAGTCTCATTGGTTAATGTTTACACGCAAGTTTTACATATCTCAATAACTATTAAAGATATTTATTTAAAACTTCACATATGCATTTAGGGTCATTTAATTGTAGCTCACTGACAAAGATCCATAATTCTATCTTGCATTTAGGCTGATTTTTCTCCCCTTTTTCAACTTAGAAATTCATGGTAAAGTTTTTTTTTGTAAGCTGTTATCTCAATAACTACTGAAGGGTTTGTGCCTTTTTTGGGACAATTTTATGCATTCATAATAATAAAGCAGTTATTTACTTGATAAAACATCTTAATAACAAGCCTTTGCACCTTTTCTGTCAAATTTATGTATTCATAGGTAATTAGTATTATTATACTCAATAAAACACCCTCGTGACATTACCTTCCAAATAGTCAAGCCAATACTGTATAATTAGACTCTCTCTAAGGCCTATAACATGAATTTATAAAAAGAAAATAGCCCTTTGTGAACTTAAAAAATTTAACATTATCAAGGCTCTTTTACTATCAAGCACTTAGAATAGTCGAGCGTGCTGTCCTACCGACAGCTCTTGTTTAATGGTTATATTACTTAGCCTGGTTATATTACCTAGCCTATCAGTTTAAATAGTTGCATGTTCATATACCTGTATTTATAGGCTAGCATTATATGCCAAATAACTGTTTGTGCACAACCATAAGCAAGTCTGTAAAAACTAATTTCAAAGGTATAAAATTGCTTTATTATTTCATTGCTGATTTATAAAAGTGCTCTATTCCTTCCCTTGATTTGAATAAAAATTATTTTAAAATTTGAATCAATTGTTTATATAAATTATCTAAATGTCAAGAATATAAACCCTCTACCTCATATATACGCGAAACAACGCACTTTCGACCCACCCCCCTCTTTTAGGCCTCAAATAGAATAAAATGGCCTGTTTGGGCAGTAAACACATGTTTTCGTTTGAGAAATGTTGATAAAAAACGTGAGCACTTTTTTTGCCAAAAGGTACATCAGGGGGTTGCCAGAAGGGGGATGTGCCCGCTTCTGTTTTGGAGGTTTGAAGGGGGCGGTAGTCCCACTCACATGGGGCTAGTGCAGACCAAGATCAGCTGGCACATCAAAGCTGTCTGATCATGGTCTGCACTGTCCTCTATTAAGCCAGTATTTTCACGATTTTTCCTCTAAATGATAACTGGGATTTAAGATAATCATTTTCAGTCCCAGATAATAAATACTAGTTGACAAATGGTCAAAATTTAATGTTACACCTGGGCATTCGTTATATCTGATGCACTGTTTGCAATTGATTCAGTACTTTTTTTATGAAAGTTTCCCAGTAACAATGATGAATAGTTTTGCCCAGATTGAAAGATGGACAAGTCTGTATAAGATATTGACATTGTGGTAAAGTAAAATGAAAATTAACATCACAAAAGTACAGTATCATCATGTATTATATGAGGTATTAAGTTAGGATGGGTTTCCATCAATGAAACATAGAAACTGTTTATTGTACATACTTTACATAATACTAAAGACTTACTCCATGTTTACTCACAACCTTGTAAAAAGAATACTTTAAAACATGAGCTATGTACATGTATATGTCTAATAAACAACTGATGATCATAAAACAATTTAACATAGAAATTGCTTGCCTTTTTACATAATACTTAAGACTAACTCACAACCTTGTAAAAACGAGATTTTTAACATGAGGTATTTATGTTTATATGTTCAATAAGAAATAAAATTAGACTGGCTTTCTTCCTATCAGTATAAACACTGGCCAATGTACACTTATAGAAGCCCCCTTGTATATGGTTCTGTACCTGAAAGAAAGGACAAAAATAGATAAATATGTTATTCAATATGTAGATAAAGCATTTTAGCAGTTTTATTCACAAGGTTGTAATGATATTTTACTGTTGGCTGGATGGTAACGAAATTGTGAGGAAAAAATATTCAAACTGTCCCTCAAACTTATATACAGTATTTAATGAATGTCATTGTATACAGTATAATTATCAAGCTCAAATTAAAAGAATCAGTTTAAAATAAGTTTCTACAATTTACACAAGTACAAACTATTATCAGTCAATTGTCTTTAGTGAAAATAATCTAATCTACCAATGAAAAATCAGAACATTTGTTTTATAAATTGAAACATACCTCACATGATTGTAACTACATGTACTTTCTTTGATGTGGTCGCATGGCCGATAGGTTAACACGTTGGACTAGTAATTTCTGGATCTCTAGCTGTGCAGGTTCAAACCCCGTCGGGGGCAAGCTAATTATTCAGAACTGGTTGGTTCCAGGAAAAGATTTGAGAGTGTGACTATAAGCTTATAGATTAATACACAATCTGACTAAAACTAGAACTGCCACTGTCATGGCGTGAATACCCCTGCATACCACTTTGTCAGAATCAACAGTGGCCATTTAGAGCTCAAGGACAACGTCGCTGCCAAATCTGAGGTTACTTAGCCAGTGCTATGTATTCTACATGCTTCAAATGTGAAAATGTCAAAATCAATAAACTGCGGACAAGCATTCTTAAGCAATTAAGGGGAAAAGCTTTTTTTAGTCGACCTTTGACCCAGTTACCCTCAAAATCAATAGGGGTCACCTTAGAGTCATGATCAACCTCCAGGCCAAATATGAAGACTGTGGGTCAAAGGAATATTAAGTTAATGGGTGGACAATCTTTTTGAAGTCAAAGTCCATGTGACCTTCATCTTTGACCCAGTGACCTTAAAATAAATAGGGGTCACCTACTAATCATGACTAACCTTCATGCCAAATATGAAGACTGTGGGTCAAAGGAATCTTAAGTTATTGAGCGGACAAGCTTTTTTAGTCAAAGCCCCTGTAACCTTGACCTCTGACCCAGTGTAATAAAAATAAATAGGGGTCATCTACTTATCATGACTAACCTCCATGCCAAATATAAAGACTGTGGGTCAAAGGTTTCTTAAGTTGTTGGGCGGACAAACTTTTTAAGTCAAAGTCTCTGTGACCTTGACCTTTGATCCGGTGACCTCAAAATCAATAGGGGTCATCTACTCATCATGACTAACCTCCATGCAAAATATGAAGACTGTGGGTCCAAGGAATCTTAAGTTATTGGGCGGACAAGCTTTTTGAAGTCAAGGCCCCTGTGACCTTGACCTTTGACCTGGTGACCTCAAAATCAATAGGGGTCATCTACTCGTCATGACTAACCTCCATGCCAAATATGAAGACTGTGGGTCAAAGGAATCTTAAGTTATTGGGCGGACAAGCTTTTTGAAGTCAAGGCCCCTGTGACCTTGACCTTTGACCTGGTGACCTCAAAATCAATAGGGGTCATCTACTTGTCATGACTAACCTCCATGCCAAATATGAAGACTGTGGGTCAAAGGAATCTTAAGTTATTGGGCGGACAAGAAAAAACCGACGGCCAGCCGGACAGCCGGACGGACAAGCTGATTCCAGTATACCCCCCTTACAACTTTGTTGTGCGGGGGTATAATAAGTTCTGTATAAACTAACCACTGTCTTTTCTACTTTAAGTCAGTTGTTATATTCAGATTTTAAATGGATTGAAATATATAAACCGTCAGAAAAGTAAATTTGGCATTATAATACAAAAGTTTGGCATAACATAATTATGATTACCACTTACTTCTCAGCGAGTTTATGAAGGACGTCAGAAGAAGGGTGTGATTGAAGGTATTTTCTCCAGCTAGAAGCACTGGCTAGAAATCCTATGTAAGCTTCTAGGGGCATTTCTCTTCTAATACTGATTTCATCATTCTCTATACTGAAAAAGAAACACACCAAAAAACCAAAACATGTTTGGAAATGGTACATAGTGCCTGGCTGTTTCTATAGGTTCCGAGTTAATTAATACCCGAGGTTGCATACAGAATAAGTGAGAAACAACCTGAACTACCGCATGAGTATGTTTTTTTTGGTTGGCTTTTACGTCTCACGAACATAGTATTGGTCATACGGCGACTTTCCAGCTTGACTGATGGAGGAAGACCTCAGGTGACCCTTTATGCATTATTTCAGGCACGAACGGGCACCTCAGTAGAATCACCGACGTTCCGTAAGCTAGCTGGATAGCCTTGTCACATGAAAGGATTCGAAGACGTCAGACAGACGTGGTTTTAAGTCAACGACCTAAACCATTCGACCATAGGACATCGTATTTCCGATAGGCAGCAAACATTCCACAGAGCAAACATCGTCATCCCCATACATCGGTTTCATCATAAGAAAATGGCCAGCAATTTGGTCAAATGAGAGTAAACCTAACTTAGGACAAAAAATAAAACACTATATATCAATTAAATTTACGAGCGTTACAGTTAAACTCCGCTAATAAGACAATACTATACTGAAATGACCTTGACATCGAGCATGACTTTACGTCAGACTTCGTTTCTTCAAATTTGTTTAAAAAAATTAAAATACTTGAAGTGGTCCGATTACAGAGCATTGATCTTACATGTCCAGTGAATAATAATAGATGCTGTAAGTATTGTCTTGAAAAAATTGACTAACCGTACTGTCATGAAAACGGTCAACCTACCTATATGACAATGGATCATAGTATAATAAATAATTATGAGACTGTTAGAAAATAAATAAATCTTACAGTTGACAGTTGTCAAATGGGCGTTCTATAAACTTGTAGTGGTCATAACATAGCTTGCTGCATTCGTGCAAATAAGGATACACATAATCTTTGTAAAACTGAAAAAAAAATAAACTTGTAAAAAAATATTCATACATGTACATTAATTTTTCAAACAGAAGTTTCAAAACAGACAAGATACATGCAATGCAACAGTACCCCGAGTATCACCAAGACTATAGTTACCGTCGAATGCTTAATTCCAACAATTAAGCCATTATAACGATAAATATCTTAAAATGGGCCTGTCCGTCTTTCATTCTGGACAAAACCATTCGTCATTTTAGGGTAATTGCATTATATATGTACGCACTGTACAACGCAGACCATGATAAGTCGGCAAATCTCTTATCTCGACAATGGACAGTTTGAAATTGAAAGAAGATCAAGTCCATTCAAAAATATATGTATCATAGTAAAAAAAATTGAACATGTGGACAATATGACGCCTATGCATCTCCTTCCCTTACCACGTACCCGTGCCAATGTTGTGACTCTAGAATATAGCTGTGCAATACCTTTTTTGATGTTACACCATTAAACTTACAGCATAGCGTTCAGCTGCGCTGAATGTTAGCGTTAGCCTACAGTTCTAATTCAGTCTGATTGCTCTTTCCGGTCATGTTCATTTAAGTAAATGAATCGCTTTATGAATCATTATCTTCTGAGCTTATGTTCATAAAAGTTGACCAAACAGACATCTAAATTTCTAGTCTTTCCGATAACCGTAAATTAATATTTCAATCAACCGATAATATCTGAATAACTATAATTATGCAGAGCCCTTTGCATAGATTTTTTAGCAATTACATTGATTCACTTTTAATACATGTATAGTTAAATATAGTACCTGTTCATTTATTGTTTGGGCCTCTAAATCATCCAGTCTATTAATACCATAGCCATACACAGCACACACACCACCAGGCTTCAACACTCTTCTCACTTCAGCGTAAAATTTATCCCTGTCCAGCCAATGTACAGCCTGGGCACTTGTTATCAAATCTGTAGAACCGTCGGCAAGAAAACTCAAATCTTCTCCTGGTCCTACTTTAAAGGTTACGTTTTCCATGTTATCTGGTGCATGGCTTATCTGTGTTTCACTTACATCATACCCAATCACATGTTTAAAGTATTTACAGAGTGGAACAGTGCTTTGTCCGCTTCCACAACCGACATCCACCGCTAGATCAAAACTATCCTGTGAATTCCTTTCTAATGTACTTCCTCTATTAAGATATTCAACGATTGTTTTAAAGACTGTTTCTGGGTAGGTCGGTCTGTACTGCGCATACAGCGATGCTTGCTCTTCGTCTGCGAATTTTCCCATCGACATGATTGCATAAGAATCAGATCCACTTTCGGGCTTCCAAGTACTAAACGCTGGATAAACGGCAATGCATTTGTAATTACGACGTAAATGATGTAACATCATGACGTCATGTTCATACCAACGTTAAACGTCATTGCCTTGGCGACGTCATTAAAGTAAGCGCAATCATAGCTAACGAACGGCAGAAAAATCTCTAAGTTAAAATGGCTGAAAAAGAACAGGCGTTGTTAGATATAGTTTCAGAAACGTTTGTAGTCAATGAAATAAACAACAGTAATGATAAAAATGATGATGACGTCAAACACATTATGACGATGACTGAAAAGGAGAGGCTCCAGAAAATTGCACGGATGTTTCTTGCAAAACCAGACAATAAAGGAACTGTACATAAAGATGGACACAACAATCGCACAAATGGCGATGTCAAATTGAATTCATCTGAAACTAGATCTAGAGGGGAAAAGAAAAAGGTAAAAACTAAAAAAAAAAAGTATTTTTCGTTGTTATTGACTTTTTTCAAAAAAGATAAGAAAAAACATATAAAATAGAATCTATATATAATCAGAAATGATGTAAATAATATTTGATTTTGCTGTATTTTTTTTTGAAACGATGATTTTTTTAACTGTTATTGGTTGTCTTCAACTGTATGTTTTCCAACTGTCAAAATACTAAAAGAAAGCAAAGGTATACATTATTATACATTGATCTACATCAATTATAAGGTTGACATTCAAGTGGTAGACTGTAAACATTAAGAAAAACTGTCGCTATGGAAATTACATTTTTTTTGTAATTTTAACACATACTGTAATCTAAGAAATTCTCACTTTTAAAAAAACATGTATGTACACAATAGAAAAAAAAGATCATTCCGATTTTGAGGGAAAATAACTTTGACAATCATCTTTGTTTTTACTATTGAGAGGAAACCGTCTTGAACTTCTTAGAAAATATGATGTTTTTTCCATATACACATAATTTAATTGAATTCCGCGATTCTTACAATGAAAGACGCTTTTTATTACTTTCTGGTCCTAAATTTTTCTTTGTATAATGGTTTAAAACAGTATCATTTTTTTAGACTGACCAGAATTCAAGCCCTTGTTCGATTATATCAGACGACAAGCAGACGAAAGATAAGAACATCTCTGCGGGCTGTTTCGGATTTTTGGCATCATTGTTTTCTTTCAAGAAACAAAAGCGACGACGAAGGAAGCAAAAATATACCGTTGACCAGCCAATCAAAAAGAAGAACTTGTGTGTAAGATTTAGCGAATTTGTAATGATCATCCCACCAAGTCCCGGCGATGATTTATCCGAGGAAGAGTATTCAGGAAATGACAGCAACACTGGCACGACAGAATTCGATGGTGTCAAAATCATTTCTTTTATATGAACTCATAAAATGAATAGTGATAACATTGGTTTATCATCTGACATTTGTTCTTTTTGTTGTCAAAAAATTAAAAAGGAAAAGAAAAAAAACATGAAGTTAGTTTTAAGAAATTATTATCACCTTATTCTCTACCTCGCCAGTTCAGAATGCAGAATGAATTATCACCACCATCATCAAAATTATCAAAGCCCATCTGGCCATCATTATAAACTTTTCATTTTACTAAAGGACTTCTAGGTGTTTTCCCGTAATTTCTTTTCTTTTCTTTTTTTCTTTTCTTTTTTAGTTTTTGCGACGGACGCGCCCTCAGGCGCGTTCAGAGCTAAGTCATCTACACATGGGATTTCGTTGGCTACACTCGCGCAATGTGTCCTAAACCAATTAACAGCCCAAGAAATAGTACATGAATTTGATCCTTCAAAACTCCCATACTTTGTCTGGATATCTTAATGTCTTCCATATTTAGCCTTTTCAATTTCAAATTAAGTTATCCAAGTTAAAATATGAACGTATATTATTGATAAAAACGTTGTAGTCCCGTAGTATTATTGCGCACTATGCAAATTACTGCTGAAACGATTTACCGCTGTCGAAAAAGTAGGACAGCAAATTATACTTCAATAAAGGTGTAACCTCTGAGTTCCAAGACATTATTAGAAGGAAATAAATATTTCTACATTATACAAAACATTATTATTAACAAATCAAAAGTTTTTCGTGACTCTAGGATAACTCGCGCATTAATAAAAGAAGAACTATTTTTGTGACTCATACCGCGGGTTTAGCTGAATATTCAGCAGTTATTAATATATTAGATACAGTACAATGGCTAGTATAAATATCTATTTTTGAAAATGCATGTAAGACACTTTATCGCCATGTAGTCTTTCATGGTAAGGAAGTTATAATATCAGTTCTACTTCCGATTCTTGTGGTTTGTTTACATATTTTACTAGGTCATGATATGAGTTAACCTTCGCTATTCTAAAAATAGATTCTGCTTCACCTGTTCTGATTTTTGGACAGGCGATTAGGAAGTACACATTAAACATGTAATTAATAAACCAGCGGATTGTAATGCAATACTTTTAGAAATGCTATACAATTGTAAGAAGCAAACAAGTTGAAAATGGAATTTAGTGTGAAGTTGAAAAGGACAACTAAACACTGTAGTGCTTAAGTGACATTTAAATTAAAATAAAAACGATGTGCTCTGGCCTCTACATCTTTACCTTGTAAATAAAAAAATCTAAGAAATACACTATTAATTGCTGATGATTTTAACCAATTTTTTTTTTAATGAGACATATCCAAGAGAAATAAAAATACAAATGACTTATATTTTATTGTCTGTATGCCCACTATGATATAACACGAAGCAATTCTAAATAGCATTCTCAAATGTATAATGTATTATGTTTGAAGTTTATTTGCCTGGATTTATTCTAGAAATATTTCGTTGATAGTTTTTTTTTTCTATTTACATATCATTTCTTAGAATAAATCGATAAGGACACTGATTTACAAGTTTGACCAGAGTTTTTAGGCATAAATTTCATTCTGTATTTAAGTGCTTGAAAGTAGAAAATCTGAATTATATCAATTTGGGACACAAAATATATTGCTCTACAAATCTCGAACTTGTATGGAACAAATTTTCTCTGTTATATATTTTGTGTTTTGTTTTTGTTTTTTTTTCTAAAAGAAGCCTTAATTAATGTCTCTCCGGTTGCATGTCCGTCGCATTCAGTGCTGCAGCACTTTGATTTTGTTTGGTTTTACTTGATTATTATTCGTACACTCGCATCATCGTGGTGAAAGAAATAAATACATGAAACCATTTAAATCTTGAATTATGAAAGGTGTTGCGTGAGAAATGTCTTTCGGTGTACGTTCGTCCGTCCCGCCATCCGTAGACTCGTTTGTGTCGTGTATTAATGATTCCACGAGTATTTAACAACAAGAGTCGTGAAACTTCCTATAAATAGTTGTTGTTATGAGTTTAATGTTGGGTAAAGGCACGTTTAATATGCCCCAAAAACGAATAAATTTTCCTTCTTTAGAAAGGTCAAATGTGAGATAATGGGATGCTTACATGAAAAGGTGCTAGTGGCATTGATTTGACCTAAAATGTGTTTAACCTTGTTATTTATGCAATAAAATATCCATATATTATTTTTTTTTACTGTTATAATTATCATTATAGTCTATAACAATATAAATCGTAAACAATCATATTTTTTTATTATTTTTTAATAGACATGTATATTTTATTGCATAAATAACAAGGTTAAACACATTTTAGGTCAAATCAATGCCACTAGCACCTCTGCTTACTTGTAGTACCACCCGAATTTCTGTACATAGAACTACATACACACCCGTGCCGATTTTGCGACTCCGTAAATATGGTATTGCACGGCCGTGCATATATTTTGACGTGACGTCATTAGCGTTATACAAACATAGTGATACAAACGTGCTAAATTGTTAGCGTTAAACTATAGGCGCGTCAATGAAAATGACTCTTATTTTCACTTTAAATGGTCTTTATTTTGGGTATGTGATAAATAGAACATTAAATTCGTACGTGTATGTTCAGCACTCGTTGAATAAAATAATATTATGCGAGCCTCTGGCGAGCATTATATAATTTTATTCAACTCGTGCAATAAATTCAGTATTGAATTTACACTCATTCAATATCCTCTATATATGCCACGACAATATGTTTGCAATCAATTTTAAACATAAATTCACGGTTGATTAAAGAATTATTTTTTTTAATCCATACTTGCAGTAAAATTCAATACGTGTAGCTTTACACTGGATATGATTTGTTTACCGCAGGAAATTGACATTCCATAAGCAAATAATTAAAAAATAACGGCAAATATACCCCTCTATACTAAGGGTGTAACGGTTTACCGGTATACCGATATATTGCAATATGAAAAAATAAATTTCGAACCGCGGTACGATTTTTGGAAAACCGGTATTTTATAAAAATCATCATTTTCAATTAATTGCCTTCTAATTTTGTACAAATTTCACATAAAATCTTTAATTGGCAAATTTTGTTGGCGCCAACGTAAGATAAAAGTATCCGACAACTAGTACACTTAAAAGTCAATAAGCGGCCGCATAATTTACATAAGCGGCCCATATGTGAAAGGTCACACGCGACTAGTTTTCTTTATCAAATTGTGTGACACTTTTAACTTTCTATTTATTCCTTACATTTTTATTAAGTTTCTACTAAAAATATATACATATAATAATAATATATAAATGTCACTCCATCTTTACATCAAAACATATACACGACAATACGTATTGCAATATATTGCAATACGCTTCAGCAAAATGGCAATATATTGCAATACGGTTTTTGCTGTATTGTTACACCCCTACTCTATACTATAAATATTATGTACATAATCATTTGCCGTTATTTTTTAATTATTTGCTTATATTTTTTTCAATTATTGATAGAATGTCGATCTCCTGTGTTGTTTACACAATTTCTAAATGTGTTTGCTAAATTCTATATGTTTACGATATTCATAATTATTTAATACACATGTAAATGTAAAAGGATATCTTACCTTTTATCCAACTGATAGGAGACCAAAAGGTCATGCACTTTGTTTATTTTGTTTGTAGAAGGGAAGTAACCCTAGAAAGTACTTTAACTATCCGATGGCCGGGCATTGGAGGTTAGGTTCCAGTACTGTACAGAATGAAACGGTGTAGAAAAAGAAGCTATACGTATTTTGTGAACCACGCATTCCGATGGCTGTGTCAACCACGCATTTCTCTTTGCATTAAACGCACTAAAACAAAACCGGTTATCGTTTTTGTTTTGTTTTTCTTGTTCTTTTTTTTTTGGTAATGTTGAATATTGTAAAAATATGTAAAAAGGCTATACTTCCTTATCAACCATGCATTCCGATTTAGAATCTAGTAATTATATTCAAGCGCATACATAAAATTTGTTACCATTTACAAATGGCTCTAGATTCAACGAAACATGACATAACTTATAAATATTGTCATTTATATATATTGTCAATCAGGTATTCCGTTTTGGACATTATGCATTTTTTATAAGAAATGTTCTATTTGAAAGACCCTCCTGACATGCAAGAACCTTATATTCTAGCACACGTGTAGACCCTTACTTAAGTCGTTCATAGTCAGTTTTCTTAAATTTAGACACCATTTCGCAATCATGAAATAATAAGAGTATTCAAAGTTTTGAAATAAATTGGATTTATGTGGGCCGGGCTATTTCTAGGGAAAGTAGAGACAATATGGATACTTTTGCTTTTTCGCAAGCACGCTATACCTTGTTTGTGGCGTTTAGTTTATCATTTGGGAATATTTCCTACATGTTTAAAACTATGAACCTGCATGATCAGTAGGACAATCTCCTATCGATAGTTGAAACTTGGCTACTTAATACTAATATTATATATGACATTAATTCCAGTGTGCTTTTGCTTCACCTGTATTTACAAATACAATCGTGTATATACATGTACGTGATATCAAGGATATCTTGAAGGCCGGTAGGGTTTTATTTTATTTATATCTGATTCTCATCACTGTTTTCAAATAGATTTTTGAAAGACCCTGGCCTGATCTCATGCATAATAAATAAACAAGGTCAAAATACGGAAAATAGTATTTGGCATGCGTTTTGCTGAAAGGTTTAATAAAGAGCAAATAAATAAGTAAATGTAATCACGGATAATATAAATCCGTGATGTAAAGTATGTAATAATACATGAAAGGTGGGGGGGGGGGGGAGACTAAAATCCTGTATGTATATCCACGGACTTATATTATAATTATTGTAATATAAATCCGTGGTATATCTCATACATGATAGGTGAAGATTTGGAAAATCTGTATTTTGCAGACAGAATTATTTCAAAGACCCTGATATGAGATATACAGGTTTTCCTTATTTCCACATATTATTTCATATTTTGCTCATTATTTTACCTGTCTGAAAATTTCAATCAATACTTTTCCATATATCAGATTTTTTGCGACGGACGCGCCCTCAGGCGCGTTCAGAGCTAAGTCATCTACACATGGGATGTCGTCTGCTACAATCGCGCAAAGTGTCCTCAACCGATTAACAGCCCAAGAAATAGTACATGAATTTGATCCTTTAAAACTCCCATACTATGTCGGGATATCTTAAAATCTTCCATATTAAGCCTTTTCAATTTCAAATTAAGTTATCCAAGTTAAAATATGAACGTATATGATTGATAAAAACGTTGTAGCCCCGTAGTATTATTGCGCAATATGCAAATTACTGCCGAAACGATTTACTGCTGTCGAAAAAGTAGGACAGCAAATTATACTATAATAAAGGTGTAAGCTCTGAGTTCCAAGAAATTATTAGTAGGAAATAAATATTTCTACATTATACAAAACATTATTATTAACAAATCATAAGTTTTTCGTGACTCTAGAATAACTCGCGTATTAATAAAAGATGAACTATTTTCGTGACTCATACCGTGGGTTTAGCTGAATATTCACCAGTTATCAATACATTAGATACAGTACAATGGTTAGTATAAATATCTATTTTTGAAAATGCATGTAACAAGAGAGTTTTTCAACACTTTACCACCATGTAGTCTTTCATGGTAATCTTTATTGAAGGAACTTATAATATCAGTTCTACTTCCGATTCTTGTGGTTTGTTTACATATTTTTCTAGGTCACGATATGAGTTAACCTTCGCTATTCTAAAAATAGATTCTGCTTTACCTGTGCTGATTTTCGGACAGTAGGGAGTACACATTATACATGTTATAAACCAGCAGATACTTACTTTGTTCACGTGCAATACTTTTAGAAATTCTATACAATTGTAAGAAGCAAACAAGTTGAAAATGGAATTTAGTGTGAACATGAAAAGGACAACTAAACACTGTAGTGCTTAAGTGACATTTAAATTAAAATAAAAACGATGTGCTCTGGCCCTTGTAAATAAAAAAAATCTAAAAAATACACTTTTAATTGCTGATGATTTTAACCAAAAATATTTTTAATGAGACGTACATATCCAAGAGAAATAAAAATACAAATGACTTATATTTTATTGTCTATATGCCCACTATGTTAAATCACGAAGCAATTCTAAATAACATTCTCACATGTATTATGTTTGAAGTTTATTTGCATGGTTTTATTTTAGAAATATTTCGTTGACAGTTTTTTTCTATTTACATATCATTTCTTGGTATAAATTGATAATGACACTGATTTACAAGTTTGACCAGAGGTTTTAGGCAAAAATTTCATTCTGTATCTAAATGCTTGAAAGTAGAAAATCTGGATTATATCAGATTGGGACACAAAATATATTGCTCTACAAATCTCGAACTTGTATGGAACAAATTTTCTCTGTTATGTATTTTGTGTTTTTTTTCCCTAAAAAACCCTAAATGTCTCTCCGGTTGCATGCCCGTCGCATTCAGTGCTGCAGCACTTTGATTAAATAATACTATTATAAATTAAGTCAGTATCTTTCCCATTCACACGTTATGACAAAAGATTCAACACCCCCTATTGTAATCTAAATAAATTCCCCGTTTTCCCATGATTTTAGTCATACCGATCGGAATGCGTGGTTGACATAACGACCGGAGTACGTGGTTTACATTTTCGAAAAGTCAATCGCAACTTTTCGGCCCTTTGATATAGTCATAATGATAATAGCCGAGCACATTCCGATTGAAGAAAAAGTTTGGGAATTCCCACCGGATATCTACTTTCTTTATCGGGAAAAAGACGTCATCCTCAAAATGGAAAGTAAGAAGTTAAGAGGGACAGAACATTATGTATACAGTGTTGAAGACCTTATTGGAAAGGGGGCAACATGTGAAGTATTTAAAGGGATTCATAAGGTCACAGGTGAAGTTCATGCATTAAAGATATTTGAGCGCAGGTTAGGGGGCGTAGCACAGAGAGAGATTGAGGCACTGAAAACACTGAATCATGAAAATATTGTGGCTTTCATGGGGCAGGAAGTTGATAAAGATACAAACCGAGTGGTGGCTGTCATGGAGTACTGTGAAAAAAGTCTGTACATGGCTTTGTGTGAATCCGAGAATAGATACGGTCTAACAGAGGACGAGTTTATTCGGTTTTTCAAGCATACAGTTGAAGGAATGAAACATCTACGAGAACATGGTTTCCTCCATAGAGATATTAAACCAGGAAATATACTTATAGCACAGGACCAAGATGGTAGCAATATTTACAAACTTTCTGACTTTGGAACAGCAAAGCCAGTCCTTGAAACAGAAGCTTTTCAGTCCTTAGTCGGAACAGAAGAATATCTTCATCCAAACATATTCCGAGCAGCTTTTATTGATCAAGGCATGTCAAGAGAGTTTGATGCTGCTTCTGACCTTTGGAGTCTGGGTGCAACCCTTTACCATACTGTCACTGGCCGAGTTCCCTTCGTGCCATACCAGGGAAGAAACAACAAAGCATTGATGTTTAAGATGATAGCACACAAACAGTTTGGAGTGATAGCGGGAGAACAAAGAACTCAGAATGGTGATGTAATATGGTCCACTGACTTACCTTCAACTTGTAGAATGTCAAGATGGCTGAAAGATGCACTGACCGAGATTCTGTGCCGTCTGCTTGAAAGTGACCCAAAAAGGGCAATGACCTTTGAAACATTTTTCATGGCAGCTGGAGATATATTGAGTCGACATATAGTTTATGTTTTTTCGACAACCTCAGCAAGACACTTCAGACTTTATTTACAAAAGGAATGTGTGTTTTCTGATGTACAGCAAGAAATATTTATAGAAACAAACATTCCACCAAGGGACCAACTGATAAACTATGAAGAATGTCTGCTCAGGGATATTATATCAGAAACAGATACCGTCAGTCAATATCCAAAGATGAGTTTGGCCACACCCCTGGTTCTGGTTCGATCAACGGAAGTAGAGCAGTGTATCATGCCTGATGAAAAGAACTTCTGGTACAATGAGAACCTTTCTGTATGTACCCCGACTTTCACAGAGTCTGTGTGGAACTTGGATGAGGATTACAGATTGGCCAAGTCAGTCTGTGACAGTATAGCTCTCATACAGTCATACATTGAGCAGGGTTGTCTGACACAAGACCTCTTTGAGAAAACAATCAACAGGACAGAGCGCTGGAAGGAGGTGTTGATAAATCGACTACAGACAGAGGTGAATTTGTACCGTGACCGAGTTAAGGATTTGCGTCACATTCACCGAGCAATAATGGAAAACGGAGCCGTACAATGTGTTACAACTACAGCTGGACTCTCAATAGAGCATCCTAAGGCAAGGATAAGTAATTGCCTAGCTTATATGGACACCATTAAGAACATGAAAACAGACAGAGGGTATAAGCTGTACATGAGCGGGTGTGTGGATGGTAACAAATGTCAAAAGAAAATCAGTAGGCTATTACAACAAGCTAAAGATAAGAGAGGAATTATGGAGAGCAGGAAAAAAAGAAGGTCGCTACAGTACCACGAAGAGCAGTTACATCGGTTTGACAGGAAGGAATTGATAAAGTTACATAATGCAGCACTTAAATTGTGGTCAGCACACTGTCAGATTAAATTGAAGGCTGTACATGAACACTTTCTATCATGGCATAGGTCATTCGCTCAGCTTCAGACACAGATGGAAGCCTTACAAAAAGAAATCAAAGTAACCAAATCTACCATCAAAAAGTATGTGATGAATTTCAAGGTAAGCTCAGAACCGACTTCTCTTATGAGTACCAGTTCAAGCCTAGCCCTTGATGAACTGAGCACTTTGGAAACAGATGGAAACAGAAGATTGGATGTTGTAAAGACCGAACAACAAGAAGTGAAGAGAATCGTGAGTGAAAATAGAGAAATTCATAACAGAAGCATGCAGATGATGTCACTTGATGATGGTTTAACAGATTTCCCAACCCTTACCAGTACTGAGTCAGGGCAGTCATCAGACTCTAAATAGCTGAAGTAGTAATCAGACAAGATTTATAATGAGCAGTAATGTGATGGAGTGCAACAGTCAGTAGTGATAATAAAGTAGTAATGTGAAGGTGTTGTACAGACAAGATTTATAATGAGAAGTAATGTGATTGAGTGTAACAGTCAGTTGTGATAATTAGAAGAAATGCTGTATAAAAGTGTTAAAGAAATGTGATTTGTTTTATGTGCAGTGTAACTGTGTTATGATTTTACAAAAGAAATGTAGACATAAATTATAATAGCTAGGTTTGACATTGTGTTGGATGATTGACAGACAAAGTGTGAACTAGTGGACTAGATTTGTTGAAATATACTATAGTCAAGAGTGTCATAATTATTTGTCTTTCCAAGGAACCTTAAGAATAAGTTCAACATATAACAGGGAATCCCCTAATACAGTATCAAAGACAGATGATAAGTTCTTCTTAGCATAAGATATACTATTGTGTAACTGTATGAATGAGTTATATTTAACCAATTTGCTGTAAACATAGATCTATTAATATAATCTTTATATTTCTGATTTATTGATTAATATGAATTCTTCCATGTATTTTATGTAATAGACTACAAATTTATATTATGTTATTGTTTGTAAACCACTTTTTTTTAATGAAACATTGTATTTGTATTTTTACTGTTTCAACTACACTTTAAGTAAAGTTATATCATAAATGCATAATTAACATTTCTTTGTTGGAGACATGACAAATACATACTGTTTAGATTTTTGTTATTTTGTTAATTTTAGATTAAATTCCAATAAATTCTGTTTTAAAATTTTACATAGATCTCCAATCCCACAAATATTATTAAGGTCTATTAGTTAAATCAAAGTGTAGATTTTTAAAACATATTATTCCTACTTTGTATTGTGGTACTAATAGGTTATGCTCTTAGCCAAGAATTAATAGATAGATTGATAGATAATTTATTGACGTATACATTTAGTACATAGTCATTTCACACACATTTGTATAGTATAATTAAAACACAATATCATGGTACATGAACAAAAGTTTTAGCACAAAATATTCAGTTTACATATTAATCATAATAGCTGTTGATGACATAACATTATGTTAAGAATTAAATGTTATTAGAGCTAATTCAGTGCAAAACATATTGATGATACCTCTATATTGGTTGACAAATATTGGCGATACACCAATATATCGATAAATACTATTATTTCCATGTACGTGTATATTAAACTTTTTCATACCTGTTTAAATGATTTTAATAAAATAAATGTTCTGTTCATGCAAAAATGTTGTGTCCCGTCTTAAATGGACCTTTGCATGATTTTTTCTGACTTATATTTTGTCGTCACTTCTATGGAATATGTCCATTATGAAACAACAGCTTAGTGTTAGACATGGCCACTTGCATTTATATATGTTTTAAGTGAATTTTCATAATTTATAGACTTTTAAATAATTTAATAATTAAATTGATTTATAAAAATAATCAATTGTTTCAAATGCATATCGATTATTGATTGACAGAAAAGTGTTAGCGATACATCGATGTAGTCTCTATCGATGACAGCTCTAAATGTTATACATGAATAACATTCATACCTATATTAAATCTCATATAATACGAACATAATTACATGGTTAACAAAGAATTTTAAGCATTTTGTAAAAATATCTCTTACATTTCAACATTTTCTGTAGTTAGTAAACATTAGATTACATCTGTCAAAAATAATTCCTGAACAATAATTAAGCCTGGAATTTATTGTAAATGAGAAGCTTTATACATTTATGTATATGATTTTACTTGCATTAATAGTATTTTTAACAGAGTCTAAAGTTATAGTCATTGAATTTAAGATTTTTAATTTACTGGCCCGATTTCCAGTTTTGAATTTATTCTACTATATATTGAAGTTATTTTAACTAAATTTTCTTAAAATTTACACTGGCCCGAACTAATTTACACTGGCCATGGGCCACCAGGCCAGTGCTTAATTTGTTGACTGCTAAAGTCACAAGTGAAATAAACTTTTTGTTTTGTAGGCTTAAATGGCAAAAATAAGGACTAAAATAGGTTTTTCATAAATCATTATATTTTGGTTCACTGGGAGAAAATGATACTCGTTTTCTATTACATTCATATTACATTTGTTACATATTTGTTCATTTTTTAGAATAAATAGTTGTATCCCTTTTTCAGTCATTAAATCATGAGATGATAGTGGAAATCATGTTAATGCTATTATAAATTTATTGTTTTGTATTAAATCTAGGTATCATTCTAATGATAATTAATTCTTGTACAAGGTATAAGCTAGACTGTACATAATCTGTTTAATGTTCTTATTTCCGCAGCTCAAGATTGTTTATATATATCTATTATTCTTTGTTTGATTGTTTTTAGTGATAATATGATTTCTGCATTATGTGATAACCAAATAATTATTTGACATACATATTTCATCTAAAATTTGTTGAACATGTCTGACCAAATCAAGGTCATTTAATCATTATAGATACATATGTATTTCCATTGTCAATATCATCATTACCATAAATATATTGTACATCCGTTTATCACATACCCATGCCAAATTTGCAACTCTGTAAAAATGGTATTGCACGGCCATGCATATGTTTTTATGTGACATCATTTATGTTATACAAACATAGTGTACAAATGCATTAAATTTGTTAGTGTTACACTGTAGGCATCTATTAAAAAAGGATTCTTTTGCACTTTAAACAGTCTTTATTTTGGGTAAGTGATAAATAGAATATTATATTCGTGTAGCTTCATTGCTGATTTTTTAAAACTTTTTAAATAAAACAATATTTTGCTTGCCAAGGGCTCGCATAATATAGATTTATACGACTTGTGTAATAAATTTAGTATTGAATCTACACTCATTTGATATCCTCTATTTAATTAATGTATTATCAGCAGACTTAAGTATTTTTATCCAATATTTAATTAAATTAAATTAACGTTGTCATGCCATAGTATATCTTTCTAGTTCTCTATATATAGAAACAAGATTAGTTGTTTTTTCAAACGCATAATAATTTTCTCATGGATTTATTAGGAATAATTTCTTTATCCTTTGCAATATGGTATCCATAGATTTCTTAACCATAATTTAAAATTGATTGTACTAGACTATCTAATAAGCTACATTTTTTCTTTAGTGTTAAGACTTAATTTGTTGTAAATGATATAATATAAGTTATGAAGTGCGTGTAAAGAGTGTTTTGCTATGTGTATTTTTTCCTATTCAAGTTGTCGTTTTTAGCTCGACTTTTTTTTTTGAAAAAAAAATAGAGGTATTGCTACAGTCAGGTCGGCGTTGCCGTTGCCGTTGCCGTTGCCATTGCCGTTGCCGTTGCCGTTGCCGTCCGAAAACTTGTACCTGGATCATAACTTTTTTATTTCTTTGTGTATTGTCTTCATACTTGGCCACAACAACCCTTGGGACAAGACCTTTCAGTAGACCACACTAACCTTGACCTTCATCCATAAATGACCTTGACCTTCAAGGTTAAAAGTCCAATTTTTGCTTGTTCATGCTGTTATTGGCTGTAACTTTGTTATTTTTGAATGGATTGTCTTCAAACTTGAACATAATAATCTTTAAGGATATCCCTTAAAAATAACCAGCCAGACCTTGACCTTCACTCATAAATGACCTTGACTTTGAAGGTCAAATTATTGAAATTTTCATTTTTTTGGCTTTTATTGGCTGTAAGTTTGTTATTTTTGAATGGATTGTCCTGAAACTTGAACATAATAATCTTCAAAGATTACTGTTAAAGATATACCGGAAGACCTTGACCTTCACACATTAATGACATTGTATTTGAAGGTCAAATTATTGAAATTTTCATTGTTTTGGCGGTCACTGACTGTAACTTTGCTATTATTGAAGGGATCAACTTCATATTATTAGAGAACATTCTTAAGGACCAGACCTTGTTGTTTATCAAACCCAACTTTGCTTGGGCTCTTAAATGACCTTGACCTTGAAGGTTAAATTACTGAATTTTCTCAGATTTGTGCAGTAAATGACCATATTTAAATATTTATTGGTGTGTGTGTGTCTATATATATATATTTACAACAACAACAACAATAACTAAAATTGTGTCATTGTTTCTATTTATAGAATTGCGTCATTGTTTCTATTTATAGAATTGCGTCATTGTTTCTATTTAGAGAAATTGGGTCATTGTTTTTTTTGTTTTTTTTTATAGAAATGCGTCATTGTTTCTATTTTTAGAGATTGCATCATTTTTTCTATTTTTAGAAATTGCATCATAATTTCTATTTTTAGAAATTGCATCATTTTTTTCTATTTTTAGATATTGCGTCATAATTTCTATTTTTAGTATTTTTAGAGATTGCATCATTTTTTCTATTTTTAGAAATTGTGTCATAATTTCTATTTTTAGAAATTGCGTCATAATTTCTATTTTTAGAAATTGCGTCATTGGTGCTATTTTTAGATATTGCGTCATTTTTTCTATTTTTAGAAATTGCGTCATAATTTCTATTTTTAGTATTTTTAGAGATTGCATCATTTTTGCTATTTTTAGCAATTGCGTCATAATTTCTGTTTTTAGAAAATTGCATCATTGGTGCTATTTTTAGAATTTTGCATCATTGTTGCTATTTTTTAGAAAAATGCGTCATTGTTTCTAATTTTAGAGATTGTGTCATTTTTTCTATTTTTAGAAATTGCGTCATAATTTCTATTTTTAGAAATTGCGTCATAATTTCTATTTTTAGAAATTGCGTCATTTTTTCTATTTTTAGAAATTGCGTCATTTTTTCTATTTTTAGAAATTGCGTCATTTTTTCTATTTTTAGAAATTGCGTCATTTTTTCTATTTTTAGAAATTGCGTCATTTTTTCTATTTTTAGAAATTGCGTCATAATTTCTATTTTTAGAAATTGCGTCATTGGTGCTATTTTTAGAAATTGCGTCATTTTTTCTATTTTTAGAAAATTGCGTCATAATTTCTATTTTTAGAAATTGCGTCATTGGTGCTATTTTTAGAAATTGCATCATTTTTTCTATTTTTAGAAATTGCGTCATAATTTGCGTCATTTTTTCTATTTTTAGAAATTGCGTCATTTTTTCTATTTTTAGAAATTGCGTCATAATTTCTATTTTTAGAAATTGCGTCATTGGTGCTATTTTTAGAAATTGCGTCATTTTTTCTATTTTTAGAAATTGCGTCATTATTTCTATTTTTAGAAATTGCGTCATTGGTGCTATTTTTAGAAATTGCGTCATTTTTTCTATTTTTAGAAATTGCGTCATAATTTCTATTTTTAGAAATTGCGTCATTTTTTCTATTTTTAGAAATTGCGTCATTGGTGCTATTTTTAGAAATTGCGTCATTTTTTAGAAATTGCATCATAATTTCTATTTTTAGAAATTGCGTCATAATTTCTATTTTTAGAAATTGCGTCATTGGTGCTATTTTTAGAAATTGCGTCATTTTTTCTACTTTTAGAAATTGCGTCATAATTTCTATTTTTAGATATTGCGTCATAATTTCTATTTTAGTACATCTAGAAATTGCGTCATTTTTTTCTTTTTTTAGAAATTGCTTCATTTTTTCTATTTTTAGAAATTGCGTCAATTTTTCTATTTTTAGAAATTGCATCATTGTTGCTATTTTTAGAAATTGCATCACTTTTTTATTTTTAGAAATTATGTCATTTTTTGTATTTTTAGAAATTGCGTCATTTTTTCTATATTGAGAAATTGCGTCATGTTGCTATTTTAAGAAATTGCGTACTGTTGCTATTTTTAGAAATATGCTTAATGTTTCTATTCATATATATACAAAATATATAAAGAAAACTAATGTGACAAGACAGACAAACTAAATTTATAAAAAGGAAACGTTAATATATGTTCAAACCTTTCTATGTTTGCGTTTAGAAAAAGTAAAAAGTCGAGCGTTGCCCCCGCCCGGCGGTGGCTCTTGTTAAAGTGTGTTATACTGAGATAAATGAATGAGCCAAAAATTTCTAATTGAATATCATTTAACATGAAAGTATGTAGGTTGTTTTCCTTCCTTTTTTCAAATATCATTGTTGTTTTCGAAGTATTGACATGTAAATCCCACAAACCACAATATATTTGAATATCATGTAACTCAATTTTTTTATGGTTTTATATCAAAAATATAATGCTCAAATGAAGATTTATTAATATTGTAAGTTTCAAATAGCATTATATGTAAAGATATTACTAAATTTACATTTCATGTTAATTTAATAAAGGGAGGTAATTAGAAATTTATTTTTTATAAAGTCTAAGTCAAATTTTTCAATAAGAAATGAATGCATATATTTTAATGTTTACATATAATGTGGACAAATATTTGCAGTACATATTTTACATATTCTTTGATATTTGAAAATTGTTTTAGAAGCATAATTATTAAGTGTGGTAAGAACCTTAAATATCAACTGTAATATCCGTGGTGTTTCTGCAAAAATAACAGCATCGTCTGCTAAAAGCATATAAGTTTGATGTCATATAGAACAGATGCCATCTATTTATTAATAAAATGATGTCATTCACAAAAAAAAAAACAACATTAGACTGGAACTTGGATCTCCCTGTTTTACTTCAATATTTATCAAGTAAAGAATGGAGACTGTTCTGATTTTTATCTTTATCCAAACTTTCACTGTACTGTAAAATCATTATTATTTGTGGGGCACCAATTTTCGTGGTTTTCGTGGGTAGGTCAATCCACGAATTTAAGATCCGACGAAATTTTATCCGAGCAAATACTTCTTACCCTGTCTCTGTTCTATATATTACAACATGCGTCAGCTCTTTTCTGGCCGATTTACGTGAAATGGTATTATACATAACTCTTAAAGCATTTACTATTGTGAACTAACATTCTCTGTAATCAAATTATGAAATAAATGAGACCTTGTAATTTTATCGAATCATTTTTCGAATTCTATAAAAACAACAATATAATTTTTTCTTTAACCCTTTCACTGCCATAGGGACAGCTTAAGCCGTCACTGTTATTCTCGGCGTATTTGCCATATGGACGGCTTTAGCCGTTTCTATAATAATAATAGTAATAATAATAAATTAATAATAGTAATAATAAAAATAATAATAAATATATAGAAAATTATACCATCGACAATAATTATTATTATACTTACAGGTTTGGAAACATATATAATTATTATAACACTAATAACAAATAGTAATAATTATATTTATTAATAATATAGTAATTTCTTAGAAAACCCTCTGGCAAATAGGTGAACAATAAAACAATAACCCTCTGGCAGCGAAAGGGTTAACGACAATATTTTAGCGATCATTGATTGTAGAATATAAACACAATGAAACACAGTAAATTGTTGTTATTTACCAGCCTGAAAAAACCAAATTGGTTTTCTAAGATTGTCTCATTTGTTAGAGTCTATTTTGTTAAACTGTTTAAAAGAATTTGTGAGTAAATTTTTGATATTATAAATATAATGAGTTATTGCCCAAAATTTTGTGGATTGTCTATATACACTCCTTTGTGTATAGGTACAATAATTCCTTCGCCAAATGATTCCAGGTACTGACCAGTGGTAAACATGTGGTTAAATAATTTAAGCAGAAAATGTACAATTTGGGCGAATATATGTTAAAGATTCTCCACTGGTTAATCATCATAACCACTACTTTTGTTGTTGTTTTTTGGAAAAAAACACAACTTTTGTTTATTGTTTTGTGAAAAACCACAACTTTTGTTAATGTTTTTTAAAAAAAAACACATCTTTTGTTATTGTTTTGTGAAAAAAACTGCGTTTTTGAGTTTAGTAAAAGAAATCGTTTGATCTAGATATTTATCATTAATAGTCTTGTTTAAAAGAGTTTTTTGCAGACTTGATATTTTTACTGTACATGTATTGATTTGTATTTTTCTCCAGAACTCTAGGAATTGTTTTACTTAATTGCAACAGTCTTCGTTTCTCTTTGTTATTATATTTCATTTTATTAATGCGTTTGGTTTCAATATTATATGTAGTTTTTTCTTCAATGTATTCTTGTCATGAAATAGCAAAGTGCTCGTACATTCTGAAAAAGTGCTTAAATTTGTGTCCCTTTGTTAAAAAGTGCTTAAAAATGAAAAAAAAAGGTGCTTGAAAGACTTTGAATTCAAAAAGTGTCGTGAAAAGTACTTAAAAAAAGCTTTTTGAAGCAAATATGCTTGAAAATGATTTAATGACATAATGTCGGTAAAAACGACAGTTAACAAATGAAAAAAAAAATGAAAAAGAAAACAATGATAACGTTTAAAACTGCTGGTCTTACTAGAATAATTTAATTGCACTTTAAATGAATACATACGTTAATTATATACTTATAAATGAAATATTGATGAAATAAAATGCATATTTCCATTTTCGGTATTTTCACTGAAAATTTTCTGTATTTTTACTGGTGTCTTGCCGGACTTCTTTTTTCTAAATTCAGTCAAAACATAAAACCAAAAGGGAAAATTCTTTCAAATCATTATATTGAAAAATAGAAAAGGATATAATAAACAGAAAATTTTAGTGTTTTTTATAAATACAGGACTTATTTTCATCTTATGGTATGAAAATTATCATATTTCACTCATGGCTACTGCCGCTTGTGAAATATTTATTTTCATGCCACTTGATGAAAATAAATCCTGTATTTATAGAAAAAATTTGAATATCCTCTATGTATATTAAAATATCATATAATGTACAATTTATGTTATTCAGCAGTCAAGAATAAAGTTTCCAAGGTTTTATGACAGTTTTATAGTTACTTTATCAATTGATTATAATGATTTATCACATAAACCGTGGCGCACGAGTGTAATAAAGCCATGTAATAAAAACAAAATATTAAGCGCACTAATTTTAGCGTTACACTATAGGCGCGTCATTGAAAAATTACTCATTTTAACATTTGACTGTTCTTATTTTATATATATGATAAAAAGAATATTATATCCGTGTAGATTCAATACTAAATTTATTGAACTTGTTGAAAAAACAATATTATGCTCGCCAGAGGCTCGCATAATATGATCTTATTCAACTCGTTCAATAAATTTAGTATTAAACTACACTCATTTAATATCCTCTAAATAATTTGTGCAAAACATTTTTTTTAATGTGCTTGAAATATGGGAAAAATCTTACTCAAAAAGTGCTTGAAATATGGGAAAAATATTGCTCAAAAAGTGCTTGAAATTTGACGTTGGATGTCTCTATGAACCCTGAAATATATTTCTTTTTCTTTTGAATGTCAATCTTTCATAATAGCACTTGAATTTCTAATTGATTTAATTTCCAACATACAAGCTAGATGCCGCCTCTTTGTGGATGTTTATTAAGCTTTCTGTTATACCATTTAAATTAATTGAAGAGCAAATCATATCTGTTAAATTTTGAATTTCATTGTATTTTTCATGATGGTTTATTTGAATTAAAAATTCTAATTTAAATAGATTTTAAAGAGATGATAACTGATAATTATTTCTTTCAAATCTAAGTGACAAGATAACCTGCCTGTATTTCACAGCTTTTGAGCACTTGATCGCAGATTATTTAAAAGTAACCCAGAGCTTTTCATGGTCAATGTTCACTATCTGATTATAAGTCCCCTACCGGTTTAACGGGAGGGGACTTTAGGTTTACCCTTCGTCCATCTGTTCGCACTACCGAATTGGGAAAGGGGACCATCTAACTGCAAACAAAACAAAAGAGAACAATAAAGTTCATTCAGAAACAATAGAGTAAGGGGCCATTGGCCCTCCATTAAACAAAAGAAAAATAACTAAAGAAATGGCCACTTATTCCATTATGGACGGATATCCGTCCATCAGTCCGTCCTTCCACAAAATTGGGTCCCAGGATAACGCAAAAAGTACTGAAAATATTTTTTATGAAACTTGATATATGGATAGATGGCAGTCTAGAGATTATGCACATTATTTTTCTTTTCTTCCAATGTTGAAAACTTTGGTTGGTATAACAACAAATAGACTGAAAATATGGCAAATTTAACACATAAACTGGATCCAGTGATAAAGCAAAAAGTACTGAAAATATTTTTATGAAACTTGAAATATGGGTAGATGGCAGTCTGGAGATTATGCAAGTCTTTTTCTTTTCTTCCTTTGTTGTAAAATGTGGTTGCTATGGCAACAAATAGGCTTAAAATATGGCAAATATAACAATATTTGTCGTTACTCAAAAGTAGTGAAAACATTTTTGTGAAACTTAAAATATGGATAAATGGCAGTATGGAGATTTTACACATGATTTTAATCATGACTATAGGGGGTATATTAAGAGTTGTCCTACTCACCGAGCGTCGGTGACCTCGTCAATATTTCTGATTCAAGTTTTTATGCTTTTTCACTATAAATTTTTTATTTCTTAAGATATTTTATATTTTCCTTCAAACTTCAAATATAAGTTTCTGATCATCAACCTCATCATATGTGACAAGGTTTACAACTCTAGCACAAAAATTATCAGAATTACCCCCCTTGAACTTACAATTTTCATGAAAAAAATGATGTTTTTGTTTATAACTTCTTTATTTCATTATGTGTCTACTATAAACTTCATATCCTGTATATTATCTTATTATTACTCAAGTCATTTGGGAGAAGGTTCACTACTCTAGGTTGACTATTTTCAGAATTATGTCTCTCTTTAACTTAGATTTTTTTTCTAGAAATTATTATATTTCATTTCTTATAGGAATTACTACTTACTACCACATTATAATGATATGATATGGCACAGACATATACACAATTTTTACTATTAATCTCCATGGATATAGTTATAAATCTAGCATCCATATTTCCAGAATTATCTCCCCTTAAACTTTGAATTTTCCTTACTCTTTCTTTAACTTTCTTATTTCTCCATGAATTAACATCAATTTTAAAAAAGACATTCATTATCAAGACCTACTTCATATGTGATTAGATTTATAAGACATAAGTTTCCATGATTATTTTCATTTCAACTTGACATTTACTTTAATTTTTCTTTTAATTTTCTTCCTTGTTGCTGTAAATGGTATATTTGAAAATTGTTGTTTTTTAATGGTATCTTCTTTAAACTTTAGATTTTTGTTCTTTGTTACACTCACATCAAATATGACAGTGTTCATAAGTCTAGCATCTTTATTTTATGAGTTATCTCCTCTTAGTTTAAGAATTTTCCTTTTAAAAATGTTATATTCTGGTAACAACCCAGGCTGTTTAAAGATTTACCCTCAGTGTCTCTGTCAGTTTGTCTGTCTGTCCATTTCTAAAAATTGTTTCCTGAGGTCACTTTTAGAGACATTGGAACTTTTCCATCAAATTTATTTAAAAAAGAGAATGTTGAAACATCAGTTATACATGTATATTCATCCTGAGAAAATTGGATCTTTTGATTATCTGTTCTATAAACACAATAAGGGAAACTTAAAACATTACTTTGATACAGACAAACTAAGAACTCTAAAGAATAGGTTACTCATGTCATGTCAGTCATTCAGTGACATAATTCAATGATCGATTGCCCATCAGAATGTTGCTGGGGCTCTAACTGGTAGGGGACTTATGGATTGCTTGCTATACTATGATAATTGCTTGTTTTACGAGAAAAAAAGTTGGAGACAAAAAATGACAGAGTATATTTTGAAAAAAACAAAAGTTTATGTTAAAGCTGCAAGCTGCAGATGAGCCAAAATATTTAAAGAAAATCATCTTTGAGAAAAATGTACTAAGACTTTAAAAAAGTAAAGTATTCAGATTTAAGTACATTGTAATAATTTTCATAAGAAATTAATGACTGATTAATCACAATACTTTTACCGTGTGACCAATGCAATTTTGGGTACGGTATTTGAGCACATTTTGACCGTTTATGGGTAATTAAGGTGGATTGTAAGTGACATTTGTAATGTGTAAATTACCTTTTTTGTGCCTGTTTGAAAAACAAGTCATATTTTGTTTGAAAACAGGTCATATTATGGGAATGCCACAGGCGGGCGGGTGGTGTCCACTTATGTCCTGTCCTAGATCACAGGAGCTAAAAATAGAAAAATCTTGCTTACACTCTAGTGGCTACTGTTTTGATCCAAATATCCTGGAAATTGCTCTGAAAGTTTGTTTTGATGATATCTAGGACAAGCTCGAATATGGGTCACCTGGGGTCAAAAATTAGGTCACACTGCTCAAGTATGGAAAAACCTTGTTAACATTCTAGAGGTCACATTTTTGACTGTCGTGAAACTTGGTCAGGATGCTTGTCTAGGTAATTGCTCGGCTGAGTTTGATGGGTCAGCTGAGCAATTTAGGGCCATTTGGCCGTCTTGCTTATTTGTGGATCGATTTTTTAGATTATTTTACCATTCAAAAGTTCTGTAAATTCCTATTTTGGAAGCGGATTTTCATGATTTGCTTTCACAAAAAAGAAAGACTGGCTATTTTAAAACTGTATTTTCAATAGTTTCTAGCAAATAGTTAAACACTAGGTGGCATAATAGACAACTGGCTGTCACTCCTGAGGACCCAGGTTCGATCCTGGGTAACACCCTGGGATTTTTCAGAGACACTTTCAGTGTTTCCTATCTAATCATGACTAAGTCCCCGCGAGGGGTTTGACATTAATGGAAGATAGATAGATAAAGAAAAAAAAGGAAAAGGTTTTGAAAATTCATTGTTTATGTGTAATTTGAGTTGACAGATATTTCTATATAATGATTTAGAATATAAAACTGTTTCATGAAAAATAACTTTTAATTATTTATACAAAATTACTATGATTCATATTTTATCTGCTCAACCATGCACAAATTACCTGTCTTATCAGCAATTTGTTACTATTAATAGATTTCATAACAATTACATGCAACGTGCTTCTATATGTCAAAGGACAAGGTCACATTTATAGTTAATGGAAAAACGTTTGTCCAGAGCAAAACTTCTATACATGCATTGTGTATATTAATATAATTTGGCTCAAATGTTCATCATTGTGAGGCTGAGTGTTGCGCATAAAATTCAGGTCCCTGCAACCAAGGTCAAGGTCACACATACTCGTAGAGGTAAAATTTCATTAGGGACCAACTTCCTTGCCACGCATCTACACCTTAAGGTTTTGTGACGGGCAATGCCATCTTAATAGTTGTTCACACGATAAATGTTACTCTTGTTTTGCATTTCTAAAATTTACACGAGAATTAACATGAATCTGGACTCTGGAGGCATGCAGCTTTAAGTTGCATCTCAGCCTAACACCGCATTTATTTATGGAAAGGATCAATACTTTGACAGAGCTAGTGTGACAAGACAGGCCTATTCAAATTATAAAGAGGAAATGTTAAGATTTGTTCAAACATTTCTTTGTTTGCTTTTAGAAAAGTAAAAAGTCGAGCGTTGTTCCTGTCCGGCGGTGAGCGTTCTTCCTGCCCGGCGGTGGCTCTTGTTTTTCAGTACAATTTGTTATCATTTTATAGTTCGTGTCACATTTTCAGATCAAGAGAGGAAAAGACAAACTAAATAAATCTTAATGAAGAAAATGGCGTTATACACTTGAAATGATATCAGTATGAACAAGTTCAATGATATTTTTTAAAGACTGCATATCTACGTATATTTTAAAACATATAAATATATAATATGTTTTGCCTTATGAAGCATGACAGTATTGAAACCCAAAACTCTTAAGAAGTAAATTGTCCGAAGTCTACATCCTTTACCAAGCAACCACCAATTCGTTGTTGAAATGCCTCAAACCTTACATATAACCATTATTTTCCTTTCATGGATGTTTCCCTAAAAACACTTCCTTAGAAAAATAGCATACTTGCTTACCTCATGCATTACGCAAATACATTTTAAAATAAAAATGTAAATGATTGTACTTTTCAAAAACAAAAAAAACAACAAAAAACAGCAACAACCAAAATAAAACCAGTGTTAAAAATATGCAATTGACCACTTCCCCGGCAAGCAATAGGCAAAATGTTGAAAATTTACGGCAAGTAAGTCACGATATTTAATTACTGTTCCACCAAACAAGTTCATTTTTCACGAAGTAAAATCCATTCCTTTTCCCGTCTTTTCTGTAGTTTTTGCTTTTTGATTTGTTTTATAGCCAAAAGGAATAAAAAAAGGCTCCATGCAGTGTGAAAAGGAAATTAGAAAGCGTGAACTGACATGCTTTACTTGCCAGATGTACAGTAACAGTGAACCTAGGCCATTTGTGAAAGGTTCCATTTTCTTATTAAGAAAAAAATCAGTGTCTGGAAACTTAATAACTAAAGCGGCAAAAATTATTTCCAACACTGAAAAACACTTGTTTCTGGTCATCATATCCCTTTTGTTTTTTTTTTTGTACAATCGAGCTTTCAGCAATTATTTACAGAACGGGGAGAAAATTGATCCTAAACCTAGAAAAATAGGTACCTAAAATTATCCATGTTAAAATTCAAAGATGTTCAGTTGGTACTACCTGGGAGTATTCGTCCTAGCGAGGGGTTTGAAGATAGATTTATTTTGAAAACAAACGTTTATGTTAAATATACAATGTTAGTGTTTCATGAACGTGTAGCTGATGTTTACAATAGTGAGGACTGGTTTTCAATATCAAAATATTTTTCATATCTGGCATTTTATTAATCTAAACTATGGAAAATTGTTTGAAAATCAGGATGCATCCGTTGGACAGTATATCTATAGTATTCACTTACAACAATACATGTTTTACGTTAGTAGAGATTGGATTAGGATGTAAAATTGTAATAAAGCTGTTGGAATTTTCAAGGCTTCATGTAATTGGAAACTTTGTATTCAACTATTATAAGTGAGTACTTGCTTTTGTTGTCATTGTTTATTTGTTTGGTTGATTTTTGTTTTGTTTTGCCTGTGTTTTTACTGGTGTTTTTAACCTTTTTTTTCTTTTCCTTTTTTTTTTTTTGAAAAAAAAAGGTCACCTCGAAAATGACGAAAACATTTTTGAATGAACATGGTCCCTTTTAATTCACATTCTTTAGTATACATTATAACAAATTTATTATTATCATTTGAATGAAAAATTAATGGATTGAAAGTTTGTTTGCTGTTTGTTTCATTTTACTCCTTTTCCCAACAGTTTTTCGGTCATAAAGGCGGGTAGTTTCCTAACCATCGTTCCTGGAAATACTAGACTACCTTCCTTCGCGCTAAACTACCAAAGCATCTCCCGGGGATCGTAGTCACGCAAGAGAGGTATCTGGATATGAAGTCATCTACTCTAACCCCTCGACCACAGAGGCGGTTATGTATTGAAGATCAGGACTTGTAAATAATCAAGAAAATTAATATAAATTTGCTGATTTATTTCCGTTATATTTTTTCTATTTAAGTTCTCTAACTTGAAGATTAATAGAAAGTTCTAATTTTTTACGGGATTTATTTTAAACATTTCCGTCAGTTTTCCGTTTGAGCACGAATTCTCAAAACATCGGCAGCCGACATTTGGAATACACGCTTCTCCTTTAGTACAGCACTCCACTTTTCCGGGTAAATATTCGCATTTCTTCGTGTCAGTTGGACAGTCCTGTAATAGATCTTTAGTATATGAATATCGTTCCTTTTCGTCAATTTCCGTCATAAATCGTTAAGTGAAGAATAACGCTTGTAGATCTACATGTAAAAGGAATTTTAATAATGGAACTTATGAATAATCATTATGATTTTTTAAGGGAAGTCAGGTCATTAAAAACTTTCAACTTCCGGTTCACAAACCAAACTTGTAGGCCTGAGCCAGTTCAGATTTTGCCATAGCTGTATCTTTAAAAAAAACTTATCGTGAAATGATGTATCACAAAAAAAGTGATTTCGATACATACAAACCCATGTCATTACGTCAAAATGTGACGCGTCCTGCAAAGAGACGCCGTTTTTTTTGTGTAAAAATATCAGAACTGACTTTTTTCTACACAACCAGCTAGAAAGAAACATTGACAAATCTGACCCAGGATGTGCCACTTTTGCGTACCGATTTTTAATCTATTGAACGACTAAGATTTTACAAGATCTATCACTTTGTCGAGCCGTTAAGAACTCACCTTGTTTGACTTGTTTGTGCGACCTTTAAGTAATGGATCAATGACTTGTTGCCAGTCTTTCAGTGTCCAAGATGGATCAGCTTCCACAATGACGTCATTCACAAGGTAAGTTGGGGTACCAGCTATTGCCCCTGCATATTTCGAAAAAACATAAGTTGTTTTAATAAACATATTTTTTTCGTTCCTTTTATGTACACTGGAAATTGCAAAAACTCGATGTTACTACAATGATGTTTTTTTTGTAATCTTGATTAAACGGGAAAGGCAAAAATGTTAGAGAAAAAATCTGATTTTCTTGTTGTTTGCATACCAAATTTTATTCTAAATAATAAAGATAAATATGATGTAACCGTGTAATATAATCATATAAAGGCATGACAAGTCATCAATTACATGTACTTTTAATTATGAACTGTTTTAAGAAGAATGCATTTCGAATTTTGAAATGACATTGTTGTAATATTCAGACCAAAGTCATACAGTCATTGAATATTCGTAATTACTTTGCAATCTTGCACAAAATGTTTATATTAGCTAGCATTTGACGGGCTTTTTATAGACACTATCTATAAGTTTTGTAACGATGGAACAATTTCGCCTGACCAGCATACTTTAGTCTTTCAAATACACTAATCTTCCAAATTCATAAGTTACCATAGTGATATAGTTTGAGTTTTCAAAAATCGATTTTACGAATCACGAATTATTATGCATTTTCGTAAAATTAATCATTTCTATTAAAAGTGATTTTACAATTACTGATTATTTCACTCAAGAGCCTATTTGAAGACATTACTTGACAGCTTGATATCCAGCCTAGTCTAAACCCAAGAACGCAATTTATTTTTGTTTTATTTTTTTATATATATATATTTTTTTTTTTTTGGGGGGGGGGGGGTCTCCATAGAAACTTACGAGAACATGAATATTTCCAGGCAGCGCGTGTAGCTGTCTCAATCTCGTCTGATTTCATCATCTCAATAAATTCCGCAGAGTCCACGCCTAGAGCGTGAGCAACATTTGAAAACATTCTGAAAATATAAACACGACAAATTTAGAAATAATAAATGACTGTTCGTGTATATTAAACGGCATTCAGGCACCGTTAAACGGCATATATTTAGATACAAATTCATGTAGATTACATTTTGGTTCATGTACGTACAACGGTTTAGATAGGTCGATATATACGGTCGTTCAATTTAAAATACGTTTAACATTTAGAAATTCGAAAAATGACTACTAGTTAAC